>NW_023270777.1:4969584-5190845 GCF_011800145.1 Mirounga leonina | reverse complement strand
GCGGGCGGGGAGGGAGCGCGCAGCCCTCGAGGAGCGGGGCTCGGGGCCGCGGGGCGCGGAGCCCGGGCGAGACGGGGCCCGGCGGCGCCGCGCGCCGGCCACCCACCGAGGGCGCACGGGCCACCGACCCCGCAGCGCGCTCCCGCCGCGGGCTGAGTCCCCGGGACGGAGCGGGCTGCGGCGGGGGGCGCGCGGCGGCCGGCCCTCACTCACTCACCATGCCCGGCTGCGACTGCAGAGGCGGCGGCGGCGGCGGCGGCGGGGGGGTGCGGGGGGGGAGCGCAGCGGCCGGAGCGAGCGAGCCGGGAGCCGCCGGCCGGCCGCCCGCACTAGTGCCGGAGCGCGTGCGGGAGGGAGCGAGGGAGACACACGCACTCACACACCCGCACCCGCGGGAGCGCCGCGCGGGGAGGGGAGGAGGCGAGGGGAGGGGAGGGGAGGGCAGCCGCTCACCGCCGCCCACGTTTACACGCCCGGGCGCCCGGGGGAGGGGGGCTCCTCTTCGCTGCTCCCCCCTCGCGGCGGCACTTGAAGCTCAGCGTCACCGGAGCCCAAGACTCCGCTTCTTGGAAACGGCGAACCCGGCGGCGGAGAGGGGGCCGGGAGCGGGGCGGGAGCGACCCCTCTGGAGCCGGCCCGCGGCTGGGCCAGACCTCCGCTGCCTCTGCTCCGTCCGGCCCTCGGCGAGGGTCCCACCTTACGCAAGCCCCGGACCGTGCGCCGCCTGAGCGGGGACTTGGGGGATCTGCAATTCTTTGCCTCTCCCTAGTGGCGACGCTCGCAGCGGAGGCAGGAGGCCAAACCCATTGCTACAGGTTCCTAAACTGAGACCAGGGGTCAAGCGGCTTGTCTGAGGTTATAGGGCTGCCACTGAGCTGGGCCTGCACTCTGTCCCCCTCGAGCACTCTCCTCTCCACCCCGCCGACAACACGGACACAGGCGCAAGGCAACCCCAGCGCTGGGTGGCACCTTGTATTGCCTCCTCCCGGGGCTTTTTCCAGAGCATTGGGGCAGAGTTAGAAAAGCTGCCCGAGCCTCTAAGACTCAGCTTTGAAATGCCTCTGCTGTAGGTGAAGGGGTGGGGGTGGGGGGTGCAGAGAGGGAGGTGTTCCTGTGTGCTTGCTCATCGGATCTGTGGAATGGAGTCCTCCCGGGTCTAACTCTAAGCCTTGCGGCCACCCCAAGAGGGAGTTCTAATCATCATCTTTGGCATGCGTCCATGGAGGAGATGGGGGAAATGAGAGCAAGAAGCAGGGGCCACTGCCAAAATCCTGCCCGCGTGTCCTGGCCTTTTGTGCCAGTGGCAGTGTGTTCAGGTGGAAGGCAGGGGCAGTTGTCAGAGTGTGGGCAGGAGAGACTGTGGGAAGGGTGTCCATTAAGTCCCACTTGTGCCTGATCCAAACCGAGGATCCCCCATGCCAGAAAGGCAGAGAGCCTCTGCTTGGAATTCCATCATGGATAAACTGGAGCTGGAGCCCAGATTCCAAGACACCAGAGGCAGATCCTGGGATGCCTTCCCTCCCTCTTCCTCTGCACTTCCTTGCATTCTCTCCACCGCATCTCACCTGCCACCCTCTTCTTAATGCTTCTGTTCAGTAGACACCTGTGAAGTGCCTACTGTCCACCAGGCACTGGTAAGTGCTGGGATAAAGGATGAGTAAGCCAGTCCCCTTCCTCATGGAGGGAAGCTTGCAGAGCACTCCGGAGACAGCTAAACAAATGTTTACCATGTCCATGGTCACGTCCCATATAAAGGTGGGCACAGAATGCTCGGAGAGCACAGATGTCGGGCTCTTAGCCTAGCCCTGGAGGGGCAAGGTCGGGGTCAAAGGCAGCTTTCTCCATGAGTTAATGAGCAGATTCTTGAATGAATAATTAAGAATTAATACAGCAAACAGAGGGGAAGGACACTGGCAGCAGAGGGAACATCATTAGCAAAACCGGAAAGTTACAAAGTGGTGAGGAGGGGGGGGAGCAAGAGGTGCAGCAGTTGAGCAGAGACTCCGAGGGAGTCTTCCAAATAAAGCTGGCAGAAGGGCATTGTATCTCCTGCCAAAGAACTTGAATCAATTCTGCGGTTGACGGAGAGCTATTGGTGGGTTTTACTCAAGGGGAAGCCTCTGTCAGATTTACACATTCTCTGGCTCTCTAAGTCAACTGGAATAAGCAACACGGCATGGGAGAAGAGCAATTTGGAAGCTGTTCTGATGATCCAGGCAAAAGTTGACGAAGGGCCGAAGTAGAGTATTGGTAGTCAGTGCCCATAGTGGAGAATGATTAGCATAGTCAAAAGAGCTGGTTCAAGACAGCATTAGCAATGGGCATGCTGAAATGCCTTTAAGAGCCCAGAGTGGAACTATTCAGCACAAGGGCTTCAGGCTCAGGAGCACAGACAAGAAAAGCATATACGTTTGGGAATCCTAACATAAGGCGTATACTACTGGAAATCATAAAAACATATTCTTGAGCTTTATACTATGTGCAATTTTTTGTAAAGATTTTATTTATTTTAGAGAGGGAGAGGGAGAGCGCATGCATGTGAACAGGGGGAGGGGCAGTGGGAGAGGGAGAGAGAGAATCTCAAGCTCGACCCTGAGATCATGACCCGAGCTGAAATCAACCCACTGGGCCACCCAGGCACGCAACTCTGTGCATTTCTAAGTCATTTCCTGCCGTCTCTCCTCTGAACTTTCACCTCCCCTTCCTTACTCCAGAATTGCCGATTCCGTATCTGAGAGCTTCCTAGCAAGGGGTAGAAACATGTCTTCCTCATATGGGACTCTAACAAGACTTGATCAGTGGTACTGGGTAAGAGAAATTGCCTTGGATTCTCAGACGGTCCCCCCGACAAATGTGTTCTGAACCCTTGTACTCACAGACGGTAACATCAGCAAACCCACAGAAAATAATGGTATCTCAGAGTTGGACAGGATCTTCAAGGTTATTCATTCCAACCCTTACTGCAGTGCATTATATATTTATTTTTTTAAGTTTTATTTATTTATTTTTTAGTAATCTCTGCACCCAACGTGGGGCTTGAACTCACCACAGGGAGATCAAGAATCGCATGCTCATCTGACTGAGCCAGCTAGGCGTCCCCACATTCTATTTCTTATTGACACTTCTAGCCCTCCTGGTTTGCCCTTTGTCATTGACCAGGTTGGTTGGCAACCAACCAATACCCATTTGTCTACCAACATCTATTTTTCTCCTTTCTCCTTCTGGTTTCAATACCTGAATTGTTGACAGGATGAAACTGTCCTTCCTTTGTGGATTGAACTTACTGCAAAGTGCTTAGAGAAGAGTTATCTTTTTTTTAATTTTTTATTGTTATGTTAATCACCATACATTACATCATTAGTTTTTGATGTAGTGTTCCATGATTCATTGTTTGTGCATAACACCCAGTGCTCCATGCAGAACGTGCCCTCTTTAATACCCATCACCAGGCTAACCCATCCTCCCACCCCCCTCCCCTCTAGAACCCTCAGTTTGTTTTTCAGAGTCCATCATAGGCTCGAGAGAACATGACCCAATCTCTCTGGCTCTTCCAGGGTAAATCCTAATTGGGCTAAGGCGACCGGCAGAATCCCATTACCCTGGGTCCAGTGATTGGTTAAGAATGAGCACATGATCCATTTCTGGCCAATACAAAGTGAGGGAAGTGTTGGAAGAGTCTGGGGAAATTTTCCTTGCTCTGAAAATTAGTGGTCATACCTCTACTTTTTAAAGTGTTGTTTCTGTGAATGTTCTGACCTCACAGGGAGGTGTTGGGGGGGGGGAACGTCCTTAGTCAAAGCTGGTATTGACTTCGATCGTCATTAGTGCTGCTTATTGCCTCTCTTCGCCTTCTAGGCATGTAGTAGAATGGCAATTCCTGGCCCATTTGTGAGTAGGAGGGTCGACAAATCGTAGGCAGAAATGATGTATGTTATTTCAGAACCAGAGCATTTAATCACCACTTCAAGACACTGTAGAGTTCCCATTTTCTACTGGCATGTGATCAGCAATGTGCTATGTGGGAGTGGCTTTGTCAGCCTATAAATGATGACAGTAGGGACGGACCCCTAGTTAATAAAAATGGTGCCCGGCCATGGACGTGTAGTAAAAATACACTTTTTTCCCCTTAAAGCCACTGGAATTGGGTCTGTTACTGCAGCATATCCTAGCCCATCCTGATTTACACACTGAAGAGGACGGATGGAAGGACGGAAGGAACATTATTGAGCCACTCTTGGATCTATGCCCGGGGTTCTCACAACTCTGGTCTTCCAGTAATGTGAAATAATTAAATTCCCTCTTGTTGAAGCCTCTTCGAATCCAGAGTTTCTCTGACATGCAGCCCAACGCATTCTAATGGATATATCATGTATTCTTCATCTCCATTCTGACTTTCTCTAGAGTTTCTAGCTAGCTATGCAACTTTGAGCAAATCCTACCGCTTCCATAGAATTTGGTTTTCTCCTCTATAAAGTGGGGAGCTAAGTGGAGAGAGTGTTTCTAACAAGCCACCTCCGTTGTATCTTCCCATTGTGAGTCTTTACCATGGCCCCCAAGTATAAGCATGGCCTCATGGCCCTGCATGGTCCTCCTCTTCTCTCCTTACTCACTCCCTCCAACTGCAATGGTGTCCTTGCTCTTCCTCAAAGCCTTTCCACTCGCTCACTGCCTGGAGCCCCTTCAGGCCCCAATGTAGGCAGGATTTTTTCCTCCAACCTCCCTACATTTCTGCTCAAGCATCACTTAGAGAAGTTCCCCTGACCCTCCTGATGAAAACAGTCCAACCACCACACTGCTACCCGCCGTTTCTTCTTCCATCTTGACTACCTTCTCCCTCCCATGATGCATCATCATGGCATTTGTCACTAATTGCTATACATTCATTTAGCTATTTTTTAAAAGTTCTCGGGGTGCGTGGCTGGCTCAGTCAAGAAGAGCATGCAACTCTTGATCTTGAGGTGGTGAGTTCAAGCCCCACATTAGGTATAGCGATTAGTTAAAGAAAACTTTTTAAAAATTTTAAAAATAAAATAAAAGCTCGCCTCTCACCTGCCACTAAAATGCCCACTCTTGCTTGAACATTGCCGCTATTCTGTTGACTGCTGTATTCTCAATGTCTGGAACAGCGCTTGGCACACTGTAGTCTGTGGTGGGCACAGAAGGACACATCTCCAGCTGTCAGCTCCTCTAGGGACACAGGCTTCTCCTCCAGGAACACAGGCTTCCTTCCCCCAAGTGGCCCACATCCAATGACTAATCAAATTGCAAATACAAAGGCCTAGCTATTTTAGCCCAATGCAGGAACTCGGATGGGCCATATTTTCTCCAAAGACCCATTCTCCCTATGACCAAGGCTTTGCTGGGCCATTATTAAATCTGCACAATCCTGCTTCCTCCCCCTAAAAAAAACCTGTCAACGTTTGTCTCAGCCTCTGCTTCAGGAGATCTGAGATCACACCATCAGCATTCAGGAAATACGTGTTGAATGAATGAATGAGTCTATGAGACCCAAGTTCCCTCAGTGGCATCCCTGTAAGTGACCAGATGGCTTTTGCTTTAGGACATCCAGTGATAAGTTAGAAACTATCTCCTAAGGCCACCCATTCCAATGAGAGATAGTTCTAATAGTTGAAAATCAGAGTACATTGCATGTTGTTATTTTTGCTGATTGACAAGTCAATTTATTGGTTCATACTGAGCTTCTAGTTGACTAGAGTCTTCTTCAGACCTGTATTAGTTAGGGTGACTTTTGGCACCCATGTGGAATACTTCATACATAGTTTAGTTAATTTTATGGAGCTGCACCCATGACTCCAGCTTTTTGAGCAATTGGGGAACTTGTCATCTGATGTGTTAATTCTCCCAACATTCTTTCCCCCTTTTTTTGAGCCAGGGTCTCAAATCTTTATTCAGAGATTTACCCTCCACTACTCTCATTACATGGAGTCTGTACAGGATTGCACATGACCCAGATTTAAGCCTAACAGCACATCTTAACTCCTTATTCTGCAGACTCAGAGAAAGTAAGCCAGTGGAGGAAGCCCATCCAGTCAGATGAACCACAGGACTTGTGTGGGCAGGACTGAGGAAGATCATCACTCTTCCCTCTGGGAGGAGGCAAACATGGCACCATGACAACCATCCTGCCTTGGGAAGGGAGAACCCAGAGCTGCTGAAGTCCCCACAGGAAGCCAGAGAAAGGAGCCAGCAGGATACTGGACTGAGCCAAGAGATGGAAAGAAACAGCCTTATCGGCACCATTTGAATCTTGAATCTAGCTTCATCTGAAGCCTGCCTACACCTGCACTTTTATGTTACGTGAGCCAATATATCCCTACTTTAATTAAGCTCTTTTTCACTGGACTGTCTGTCTACAGCTAGAAGCATTTTAACTGGTAACAGCCGACCTCATAGTTGATCAACATGACTGGAGTCTTAAGTTGGAAGAAGTGGTTTTGGCCTCCTCTGAATAACCTCACACATGGCAGGTGAGGACTGGGGGCTGGGGATGAAAGAAGCAGGACAGGTCATGCCTAATTAGAACTCTAGAATTGTGGCATTTTAGAACTGGATGGGTGCACAAGCATTTATGTCCTCTGGACTCTTCTCAGCCTATATCTGATCAGCCAGACATGTGAGGGCAGGAATGACCTCCTATTACCTCTACGGCTAGCCTGGCCTAGGATCAACGCATCTTTGCTTTCATTTATTCATTTTTTATCATTCATTCTGTCTCTCAGTCTTTCAATGAATATTTAATGAGCCCTGCTAGGTGCTAGTCAAAATATGAACAAATAAATTGCGTTTTCTGACCTGCCATCTGGAGCCCTACTTGGGGACTCATAGAACACCTTCCTTCTACCACAAACCAGGTGTTATCTACTGACAGTTTGTGTCCCTCCAAAATTTATACATTGAAGTTTAAGCCCCAACATGATGGTATTTGGAGGTGGGGTCTTTGGGAGGTAATCAGGTTTAGATGAGGTTGTGAGGGCCTCCCCACCCCCCATCCCCCGCCAATGGAGTTAATTCACTTATAAGAAGAGGAAGAGGGATGCCCGGGTGGCTCAGTTGTTTAAGCATTTGACTCTTGATTTCGGCTCAGGTCATGATCTCAGGGGCATGAGATTGAGCCCCACATTGGGCTCCACACTGAGTGTAGAGTCTGCTTGAGATTCGCTCTCTCCCTCTGCCCCTCCCCCCACTCATGCTCTCTCTCTCTCTCTCTCTCTCTCTCTCTCTCTAAAATAAATAAGATATTTTTTAAAAAGAAGAGGACACATGAGGATGCAGCAAGAAGGCAGCCATCTGTAACCCAAGAGTGATCTCTCACCAGACACCAACCCTGCTGGCACCTTGATCTCGTATTTTCATTTTCTTCTTTTTTTTTTTTTTTAACATTTTATTTATTTATGGAGAGAGAGAGAGCATGCACTCACGGGGGGTGGGGTGGGGAAGGAGCAGAGGGAGAGAGAGAATCTCAAGCAGGTTCCACACTCAGCACAGAGCTGGATAATGGGGCTCAATCCCAGGACCCTGAGATCATGTCCTGAGCCAAAATCAAAAGTCAGATGCTTAACTGACTGAGCCACCCAGGCGTCCCTTGCATTTTCAGTTTCTAAAACCATGAGAAATGGACTATTCTCTAATACATCCAATTGTTGATATTTTGTCATGGCCACTGGAGCTAATTAAGACATCAGAGGTTGGGAGGAAAAAGTACCTCTCTGAGAGGACTTCAGAAATGAAGTCCCCACCAGCTGAATGTCCAGCAGCTCCCTAGGACACAGATTCTTACAGTTAGGTTGTGAGCTACACCGCCAGGAGGAAGCCTTAGCAGATTCCGAGCACCTCAGGAGATATTCTGGAAACATAATTGAAGAGTCTAGTGTGGGCACCACCTGCAAGCCCAGTATCTTAACAGCTTCTTGAGAAATATCCCTCCCCCCCCCCCTTAAGGGACTGCTCTCCATTATGATGATCTAGAACTATAGAATGTGGTTTGGTCCATGTTTATTGCAACCTTATTAGCAATGATAGGTGAATGTGCATGCACTTTTATACTTTTCACCCCAAACGGACACTTTTAGCTGCAGAGCATTACATTCAGTCACTCCTTGTGGCTAGTACGGGCTATAACAACGCCCCATGCTTTAACTCTGTACTCCCCTGCCCACGGCAGACATCACTAATCAATTACAGAACCCTTTCCTGCTGAGACCCGTCAGAGCCTCAGAAAGCCCTTCAACACACAAAGCTCCACGTAGCCAACAGGGATTAACTAGAGTTGGAATGAGTACAAGGATATAAATCCTATTTGCCTAACCGCTCCGTGAGAAGCTACAGAATGGTTAAAGCACAGTTCTATCACTTTATGTAGACACGGTTTCAGAATGCCACTCCAATTATGAAGCTTTATTGCCCTGAAATGAAATATTTATGAAAGGAAGGGGGTGAGACCGTGAGGGACACCAACGTCATCAGTTATTATGTGTTTTTTTTCCTGAAAGATGCCGCTGATTAACAGCTAGAGGAAATGCACGCCAGGGTTAGTTCTTCCAGAGAAATGTGAGATGAAGAGTGCGCCCAACGAATGCCAAGGATAATCACCACAAAGCCATTCCCAGATATTCATGTGCAAATTCTGCGCATCACTATTACATTTTCTGTTTGGTTGGGATTTTTTGACATTTTATTCAAAACCACCACGAATTCACCTACTAAAATATGTTTCCCTATAAAACTGAACACATTACACATAGATGTGATATTTTCTTGACATAAAGATTCATACCGACCTGCATTCTGTATCAGTATAAACTCTTTTCTCATCCTTCTGTGTCCTACCTTTTAGATGGTGTCTTTTGTGTCTTTTGTCACTTGGGTCACCTTGAATTCTGTGTCCGACTTTCATGAAGTTGAACAGGCCATAGTTAATAGTATCTTCAGTAGAATAGGTACACATGATTTAAAAAAAAAGAAAAACACTAAAAAAAATGGTTGGTGTGGCCTTTCTTTTTCCTTTAAAGGAAAAAAAAAATTGAATAAACTAATTGGATCTAACTCACTGATCTAATCTAATTGACTGAGCACAAATTGGTCATTAATACAGCCAAATGAATAAACAGCAATTCTTGATCCCACATCAGGATGTAGACACTATCTGGACAGACCATCTGTTGGTTGGGTACCAAGCTCAGGGTGAACCACTGAATAGACAAATGCCATCATTGAAATAACAGAGGTAACTGGGCTGAAAAGGACCAATTTTGTTATTGTTAACTCCCATCAATTTTCAAAATTACTAACTTGATCCTGGAATTACTTTCCAGTGGACAGACATCCATTCCGACATCATGAGCCTTGAAGAAGACACTGAATAACCCCATCTGCAGACATACCCTGTGCTAAGGTGGGGCCTGCTGGAGCCAGGTACCAATGAAAGGAGG
Organism: Mirounga leonina; assembly: GCF_011800145.1. NCBI lineage: Eukaryota > Metazoa > Chordata > Mammalia > Carnivora > Phocidae > Mirounga > Mirounga leonina. The sequence continues at coordinate 5,181,396 of NW_023270777.1, read as the reverse complement.
AAAGGCTGGTCCAGAGATGCTTGGCAAAGGAATTTCTGGAGCTAGTTGACCAAGAGAGCCTGAGAACCACTTATTCAGCCTCTGCATGATGGTCTGGTTTTTATTTTATTTTGCAAATCTTAGCTCGACACCTGGTGTGCCCATTCATTCCACCTTCCTATTTATTCCCCAACCCCCAGGCCCAACTCCATCTCCTAGAATCGCAAGCTTGGAGGGAGGAGATGAACCCCCTCTAACTCCTTCTCCAGGAGGAGTCACCAGAGGCTGAAGGGCAATGTCATGGTGGTGTTGGTGTGGCAACTGGACAGTCGCAAATCAAAGAGAAAAACTGGGACCAGGAAAATCCTGAGACACACATCGTTGACATTGTGCTCAGGCCATTTGCAATGGGTACCAACTCAGTGAAATCACATGTGGGGAATGAAGCAGAAGATCCGTTGAGAACCAGGCAGGCAGCCCAGACAGGTTGCGGTGGAGAAGGAGGTCAAGGCAGGGTGGTGCATTAAATCCAGCAGACCTGGGAGATCTCTGAGCAAGAAAGGTGATGGTTCAGCATCCGTCCAGCGGTTGGGAAGAAGGACGTCCGCAAGAAATGACAGGCAGGGCAAGACATCATCCCTGGGTCCATTCACAGTGACAGGAAACCTGGCAAAGAAGTGGCTTATAAGCCTTTGGCATGAACAGATATCGATTCTAATGCATGGGCTCTCCAGGGCTGGCAGGGGGACAAAGCTGGAGACCCAACTGATGTGTGGAAGAAGTCCCGCCAGGCCAAGTGTGACGAGAGTCTGTGCCCAGTTGGCTTCCATTCACCTGTCTTGTTGACAGCACTCAATCCTCACATACATCACGACTTCCTCTTCTGGTCACCATCATCCCCCCCACGCCTGACAGATTTCAGAAATATGCACACTCTGCTGGTAGCACATGGTCATGATGGCAAATATCTCATCGGACATTAGTTTTTCTTCCCTTTTATTTTACCCTCCTCCTGTTCCTGCCGTTCCCCATCCTCTCAGGTTTTTATTTTCCATCAGCACGTTCCCATTTTTGCATTCATCCACGCCCCCCGGGGGTATCTTTTTAACACATTTAATTTCAGGATATGCCATTCCCTCTGAGAGATCATGTATTCTGGAAGAAGAGAGGAAATTTGGCAAAGGAACTTAGGAAATTGGTCTTAATGCTCATCTTCAAGTTGCTTATTGTCCTATTTCAGAGTTTCCTTATTTTTGCTCTATCACCTTTATAGAGACGACATAGTGGGGGAGAGTGGTTTGCAGCCTGGGGATGACGGGGAGTTGAAATGATAGCAAAAGTGTGTCTGTGTGTGTGTCTGTGTGTGTCTGTGCATGCACCTCACGCACGTGCTATTTTTAGGAGACATTTCATCAGACCGGTGAATTCAGACCCTAGAAGAATAAAATGAGAACATTACTATAGGACGAAAAGCCAAAAACTTAAATTCAGGAGACCTGAATTCCAGTCCTGAGGCTACTTTTTACTAGTTCAGCAACTAGTGTGTGACCCCCTGGGGGACGGTTTCCTTTGCTGTCAAAAAGAGAAGGTAATTCTGACCTTTCAAACAACACAGGGTGCGCGGATCAAATGAGATCATGAATGGTAAAGTATTTTGGACACTCAGAAGTTCAACAAAAGTGTTCATTTCTCTTATTCTGCCAAATCTCTCAGTTACACAAAAAAAACATAAGGGCTGGATCAAAAGTCAAACCAAACCAGTCTTGGCAGCAAGGGACGTGATGTTTCTGAGACCACACATGTCCTCTATGATATTTTAGTCTCTCTGAATTTCTTATTTGCTCTGTGCAAAAGTGCACATTATGGCTGCTATCCAGTTTATTAAAGCAATTATCTGGATATTCGAACAGACACGTTTACATACTCTGGTTTCACCATTCCTATCTCAACCTTATTCTCCTTATTGGTATATAAAAGTTGCTGAGGGCACAGCCCTTGTATGGACAGCTGCCCTTGGAGAATGATTGTTCTGGGAGATTTCTGACACAGCTCTGCAAGACATGGACTGTTATTGGCTCCTGTGAACAGTGAGCTTGGAGTAAATGATGGAATGATTCCATATCTTCCCACCAGTGGAGAAGGGCTTTGACCCAGGTAAAGCCCTGGATGATTCTGGAATCTGAGACCAGAGTGAGCCCAGCTAGAAAATTAAATAAGGAGCCAGGTTGGAAGATCTGGAAGGAGCCAGAGTGAGGACCCAGAGGGTCAAAGTTACACTTTATTACCAAGAGAGTAACACTTTTTAATTGGGTAACACAACAAATAAAGAGGTGGCAGCCTTAGCTTGCTTCTGATTTGCTCACGCACCAAATAGGTTTGAGAGAACAAAATGCTTTCCTCGCTTAATTTAGAAGTTGTGATTTTGATTAGAAAACAAAGGGCCACACAGGAGACAAAAACATGAAACAGAAGGAGGTTTCTAACTGATAACAACTGAGTTTATTAGAAAGTCTCCTTAAAGGCAAACATAATGAACTGAAAATGACTTAATTAATTCAACATTAAGAGGAAAATCTTAGTCTTATGAAAAGAAAAACCATCCTCCGTTGGATGCAGCACGGAAGACACAGGCTTATGAGGACTATTTGATTTTGAATAATGCGTATGTCAACTTCGTGGATTCTTCCCCAAATTTGCTCCTTTCCCTCTACGGCTCAGACATGCAACTCTGTCAACAAGCCCAGAACAAATAAATTGGATAGCTGAAAATATTGCTTGCATTTCCAAAGGAGACTACCTGAAATTATAGGCATTTGGAACAACATTAAATTTTAAAAACACAGCTTGCGGCCACCATAATTTTTTTTTAAAGATTTTATTTATTTATTTGAGAGAGAATGAGAGAGAGCACATGAGAAGGGGGAGGGTCAGAGGGAGAAGCAGGCTCCCCGCTGAGCGGGGAGTCCGATGCGGGACTCGATCCCGGGACTCCAGGATCATGACCTGAGCTGAAGGCAGTCGCTTAACCAACTGAGCCACCCAGGCGCCCAACGGCCACCATAATTTTTTTAGTCTGACAAGGTGGTCGCAAGGCTTTGGATTCTGATGGCAAATGTAAGGATTTTTTTTTTTTACCAGGCTGGACCCAGTTCCATATTATAGTTGACATTTATGGTTCCAAACAACACTATTAATACGTTATAATTAACGAAAGCCCATACTTTAGTCTACTTTCTTTAGTTTTCCCCCAGTGTCCTTTTTCTGTTCCAAGATCCTACTCAACACACTATGTTCCATTTACTCCTCATGTCTCCTTAGGCTTCTCTGGACTGTGACACTTTCTTAGACTTTCCTTGTTTTTAATGACCTTGACAGGTTTGAGGAGTACTGGTCAGGTATTTTGTAGGATGTCCTTCAACTTGGGTTCGTCTGATGATTGTTCTCATGGTTAGACTGGAGTTAGGGGGGGAAGAAGACCAGTGAGGTAAAGTGTCATTGTCATCATATCAAAGATATGTGCTATTAGTAAGTTTTAACAATAATGATGTTAACTTGGATCACCCCTGCTGAGGGAGTGTTGTCGGATTCCTCCACTATGAAGCTGGGTTTTTTTTTTTCTCTTTCTTCATACTATACTCTTTGGAAGGAAGTCCCTCTGTGCAGGTCACAGGTAAGGAGTAAGGAGTTACTCTGTCACTCTCCACTTCCAGGAAGGGCTCATAGACACATAAATTATATGGAATTCTTCCGTATATGAGACTTGTCTCTTCTCCACTTATCTATATGTTCAATTCTTTCTTTTTTTTTTTTTTTAAGATTTTATTTACTCATTTGGGAGAGAGCAGGATCATGAGCAGGGGGAGGGGCAGAGGGAGGAGAGAGAACCAGACTCCCCACTGAGCAGAGAGCCCAACGTCAGACTCCATCCCAGGACCCTGGGATCATGACCTGAGCCAAAGGCAGATGCTTAACCCACTGAGCCACCCAGGCGCCCCTCAATCATTTCTTTACATCACTATGGACTCACAGATACTTATACTTTAAGTTATAATCCAATAGTACATTATGAATTTTGTGCTCAAATGGTTTGTCCACTGGGAGCTCATTCAGTTTAGTCTTATGTCCACTTGGCATATATCTGTTGGGTATTTGTTGTTGTGTTGTCTCGTTTTCCAGCACTTCCTTATTCTTCAGCACTATGAGACCTCAGGGCTAATGCACATTCCCCGCCCCACCCCTAGACTCAGCCATTTCCCTAAAGGAGTCCTTATTCCTTTTTTGGAAGAATGGCATTATTTCTCTTTGTTTGAAAAACACCCATTTACACCACATTCTTCCAGTCCCTCCATTGTCACCATCACCTTACCATCCAGTACTTTTCCCTGATTCTTTACTAATTTTTTTTTAGTGCCTTCAGATTTTTTTTAAGGTTTATTTATTTATTTGAGAGAGCGAAAGAGAGAGAGAGAGGGCACATGCAGGGGCAGGGGGAAAGGGAGAGAGAGATTCTCCAGCGGACTCCATGCTAAGCGTGGAGCCCAACGCAGGGCTCGATCTCAGGACCTTGAGATCATGACCTGAGTCAAAGTCAAGAAGAGTCAGAAGCTCAACCGACTGAGCCACCTTTAGTGTCTTCAAACTCTTGCCTCACGGATGCCTCTAAGATCGGAGATTTTCATCACATTTGGAGCCTTTTCTCGACTACCTCTCACTTTTCATTCATATTTCTACTGAACATCACATCTTCCCCCTCCCTGGAATCTGTGTAGTGTCAGCTGTAAGTTGGGAAGAAGGGACTACAGAGAAACGCTAAGAGAAGAAGTGTACTCAAGCGATCTCTTGGGTGGCATATTATTTTTAATTAATGCCACTGCCATTTCTCACTCTCCTGGCCGAATTAATGCAACAAGAATTGTGTTGGCTTCTGTGCCAGCAGATGGAGAGGAACAGCAGTTAAAAAGGAGGGGTGACAGCTCCCCACCCCCAGCCTGGGTACACTTTGGAGCAAGACACAATTCACATGCAGACTCCCAGGATGTGGCAAGTCTACGAGTTGGAACCCGAAGGCTCCGGGAACACATTTCCTCCATGACTGGCAACAATTCCTACTCTCCGTGACACTGAGAGGTTTTGAAGAAGATTCTTGCTTGATGAGTTCCCTGCAGTCAGACATAGGGCCAGCTTATGGGGAGCGAGGGAGTGGGGTGGGACTGAGTACCCTCAACACTCTGCTGTTCATTTCCAGAAAGAACAGAGATCACAGGGAGCATCCACTCCCCTCTTCAGCTCAGTCCTTCCTTCCTTGCCCCGTTATGCGTCAAATCATCACCCCTAAGAAAGCCAGATGGTTTCCTTTAAGACTGGCTAAAAAGAGTTCTCGGGGGCCAAATGCACTCCAGTGTCCACGGTCCGTGCAAGAGGTACAAAGGGGAACATGAGAAGGCTCGTGGTCCAGTGCAAAGATAATATTAGACTGTAAGCAGATAATATCAGACCATGCATTATCTTTAGTGTCTAGACCAACATTTATGGATTATGTTATGTACATATACTCTGTGGCTTTTATCAATCTTTTATTTAATTACCTTTGGTTTTTAGACACACTTATTATTTATTGCCTTTTGATTTCTCAAATAACATGTGAATGCATTCTACTTGTAAAAAATTAAAACATTACATTGGATGCGTGGGTGGCTCAGTTGGTTAAGCATCTGTCTTCAGCTCAGGTCATGATCTCGGGGTCCTGGGATCAAGCCCCATGTTGGGCTCCCAGCTCAGCAGGGAGTCTGCTTCTTTCTCTCCCTCTGCCCCTCCCCCAACTCATGCTCCCTCTCTCTCTCTCTCCCTCCAAATAAATAAATAAAATCTTTTAAAAAAAATTAAAACATTATAGATGAAGTGAAAGGTCCCTTTTACAAACATACCACATATACCCACCTCTATCTCCACCTTCCCAAATCCTGAGGCAAATGCTGTTTGGGACTTACTGTCTGTCTTCCCAGAGAAAAAGTATGTTTTTTAAAAAGATGTTCAAATTCAGGACTGTCTAATTCAAAACGGTACACCTGACAATCACCACCTTATCTCTCCTTCCTCCTCCCATCCTTTCCCACCTGTCACTTAGCCTGGGTTGATGATAAAACTCCAGGCAATGCTTAGAATGTGGATGAGCCAAGATGGTTCCTGTCAAAATGGAAGAATCAGAATTGAAGACAGAGGCTGGGACTGGGGGAAGCATACAGATTTCCTCATCGCTCAATTCAGGCCGGACTGGGTCAAGGAGACCCACCAGTGAAATGAGCAGGGAACAAATATCACCAAGAGAAGCAGTAGGGGAGAGAATACAAAACCAGGGAAAGGATCCAAGCTGGGATGGAGACTGGAGGACCATGGTTCTCAGGCCCAGGTGGGACTGGAACAAAGCAGAGACATGCTAGCAAAGCCAACTTTTGAGCAGACCATGGCCACAGGCAAGAGGCTGTATGTTCTCAAAGGAGAGGTTTGGTTTGACCGAAGGCTTCCCACCATGGATGTCCTTTTACACTTTGTATTACACAATACCCAGATCGAGAAACAGAACATGGCCAGGAACACAGAAGCCCCCCTCCCTGCCCCCTCGAAAAAACTTGAGGTTCCTTGGCATCCCCTATTCAAGCTCTTTTGTCCTGGTTTCGAAGAATCCCAAAGGGTTCAGTAGGATGGAATAGGGAGGGAGGAGTGTGTGTGTGTGTACTGGGGGAAGGGAGCTCTCCTTTTCCTTTGTAATAGGGACAAGATTTTTTACACATGAATATGCTTGTCTCTTTTGTAAACCTTCAATGTCTATGACCTGCTCCCTAATTGACTCCCTCTTTCTGCCCTGAAAGCAGAGAGATAGAGAGATGAGAGGGGGCACCTGGCTGGCTCAGTTGGAAGAGCCTGTGACTCTTGATCTCTGGGTCGTGAGTTCGAGCCCCACATTGAGGGTAGAGGTGACTAAAAAAATAAATACATAAACTTTAAAAATAAAATAAAATCTAAAGGAAACAGAGAATGTGGACAGACCAGACTATGAAACAAGTAAGCTTATTTCCCCTTCTAGAATGTCTCTCTCTGGGGACGCCTGGGTGGCTCAGTCGGTTAAGCGTCTGCCTTCGGCTCAGGTCATGATCTCAGGGTCCTGGGATCGAGTCCCGCATCGGGCTCCCTGCTCCGCGGGGAGCCTGCTTCTCCCTCTGCCTCTGTCTCTCATGAATAAATAAATAAAATCTTTAAGAAGAATGTCTCTCTCTGTATACAGTTATGACATATAGAATCAAGACACACGGAGCCACCCTGCATGGCTAGGAAGGTGGGGGCACTTGCTGGGCTGCAGGCAGGTCTGGCTCGGTCCCCGAAGTCGCCCTCACACTCCACGGTGTATGGAAACTGCCTTGGGTGCCATGAGGTCCACTGGAAGGAGGTTCAGGTGCCCACACAGCAGAGCCTGAGTGGTGGGCGGCCTTGGGAGGGCGACCAGATTGAGGATGTAGCAAAGACACAGGGAGGAATGCAGCACCCACACAAGCAGAGAGGAGGTCAAGGCAGCAGTGATGGGCCCTGGGCCCTGACCCAGCCAAGAGAGGAAAGACCCCGGAGCTTCAGCCACGGCCACCGGCAGCAAACACCCATAGGACATCTGGTGACGGGCTCACGCTCGGGAAAGTGCTATGGGTTCCTTGGGGCCCATGAAAGTGCCTCCGCGTGCCTGGATCCTACCCTTTATCACCAAAGGGGGCAGGGAGTCATCACTGACCTTCTTTTGTGTTTTCCAGGCCACAGATCATTGCAGCCTTGCAGGGTGCGCTGGGCACGCCCACGTCGCCCCTCACCGATGTCTTCTTCCAGAAACAAGTGCAGGTACCTCTGGCTCTTTCTCCCAGTGTTGTCCTCCTGCATCTTCCCCGGGACAGGATTTTGAGCAGCTCAGTCTTTTATGGCCTCTTCCCCAGGGGGAGGGTTCTGGTTGCGGGGTGACCCAGCTCTATAGGGCAGCTCTGCCAGTAGCCTGGGCCCTCCAGGTCTCCCCCGGCATTGTAGGACCAGGAAAGAGGGAGCCCACCCCTGCCTCTGAACAAGGCTCCCGCAGAGCTGCTCCTGAGAGCCGAGTGGAAACAAGCCAGGATGGCTCCCCGCCCTCCCAGCCTCCCTCTGAGGCCGTGCCAAGTAGGCAGGACGCTTCTGCCTGAGCTAACTTGATAATCACGGGGCACGATGGCAGGAAGAACTCCACTCTAAGGGGCGGCCCCCTCCGGAGCCTTTCTGGACCGCTAGGTGTAGAGATGAAGGGACACCAACACAGGCCAGTGTAGGAACCACACGGGTACTGACTCAGATTGAAGGCTCCCACTTGTCCTGGGGAACAGCAGGCAGGCTCAGCCCCCAGACTGGGGACCCTAGTCAGCATGAATGACCCAAGGCCATCCTGATGCCACAGGACGTTTTCTCTTCAATAAAGGCCCTTCTGTTAGCGTAGGGTGCCATTTCTTGTGACTATCTCTGCAAGGCCTTTCATTTCAGTTTTCAGAATTTCGTATGCTCAGTTTGTGCATCTCAGCACAGAGTCCCTTCTTGTATCCATAGCTGCTGGAGCCGGGATAGGTCAGCTGGGAGCCTTCAGTCCGTACTTACTTATCACGTCACACCATCAATAATTTTAGTGGGAAAATATTGATTGCTATTACAAAGAAAAGCAGGTTGAAAGTAAGCTGTGAGCCGGGGGCCTGTGACCACGACCTGAGCGGAAATCAAGAGTCAGACACCCAACCGGCTGAGCCACCCAGACGTCCCCATAAATAAAATCTTAAAAATAAATAAGTAAATAAAGTGATGTGTGAGCTCAAAGGGAGCTCATTGGCTTGGGGAATTGGGAAGGTCTCACATGTCTCCTAAGTGGTAAAAATGACCAGAAGACTTACATTGTGCCTGATTATGTCATTCTGCTGAAATACACACAGAAATCCATTCACTGTAGGGTAGGGGGAAGGTTCTTGAGCCCAAAGTCAAGGCAAAGTACAGTATCCTTAATCTGTAAAACGGGAAGAAAATTCCAGTCCTCACATCCATAGCTCTCAGTTCTCCTACAAAATGCATTAAGAGTGTACACTTTTGGGTGCCTGGGTGACTCAGTCATTAAGCGTCTGCCTTCGGCTCAGGTCATGATCCCGGGCTCCCTGCTCGGTGGGAAGCCTGCTTCTCCCTCTCCCACTCCCCCTGCTTGTGTTCCTGCTCTCGCTGTGTCTCTCTGTCAAAATAAATAAATAAAATCTTTAAAAAAAAAAAAGAGTGTATACTTTTCAGGGTGCCTGGGTGACACAGTCAGTTAGGGGTCTGACTCTTGGTTTTGGCTCAGGTCTGATCTAATGGTTGTGAGATTGAGCCCTGCATTAGGCTCCAGGCTTGGCTCAGAGTCTGCATGGGGTTCTCTCTCCCTCTTCCCCTGCTCCTCCCATTGGTGCTCTCTCTCTCTCTCTCTCTCAAATAAATAAATAATCTTTTTTTTAAGATTTTATTTATTCATTTGAGACACAGAGATATATATAGAGAGAGAGCATGAGCAGTGGGAGAAGCAAAGGGAGAGGGAGAAGCAGCCTCCCCGCTGAGCCAGGAGCTCGATGTGGGGCTCGATCCCAGGACCCTGGGATCATGACCTGAGCCGAAGGCAGACGCTTAACCATCTGAGCCACCCAGGTGCCCCTAAATAAATAATCTTTAAAAAGAGTGTACATTTTTTAACCACCACACTTGGGGAGTATGCATGTCACATTTCTTGATTTTTTTTTCTGAGTTAAAAAAAACAAACCTGATCCATTGGGTCTTACTAAAATTAACTTCTATTCTGTGAGAGTCACTGTTATGAGAATGAAATGATGAGCTACAGACTGGAAGAAAATATTTGCAAATCACATGTCTGACAAAGGGGTGGTATCTAGAATTTATAAAGAGACTCAAAAGTCGATAGTAAAAAGCAAAAACATCCAACCAGAAAATGGGCAAAACCATAAGCAGGCATTTCACTGAAGAGGATATACAGAAAGCATATAAGCTCAGCACCATTAGCCACTAGGGAAACAAATTAAAACCACAGTGAGATATCACTAAACTCAAATCAGAATGGTTGAAATAAGGAATCATGACCTCACCAAATGCTGGTGAGGATGCAGGGAACCCTGATCACTCGTATGCTGCTGGGGGGACTGTAACATAGTACAGCCCATCTGAAAAGTTGAGCAGTTTCTTACAAAAGTAAACATGTGATTACCAATGACCCAGCAAATGCACACCTCGGCATTTATCCCAGAGAAACAAGGACATATGTTCACGCAAACACCTGTCCATGAATGTTCATGGTGGCTGTGCTCGCCACAGCCCCAAATTTGAAAAAATCAAATGCCCTTCATTGATAAATAGGAAAGTGGTGGTACATCCATATCATGAAATATTGACAACAAGAAAAAGGAGCTAATGAGGAGTGGGGTGGCTCAGTCGGTTAGGTGTCCGACTTTTGGTTTCAGCTCAGGTCATGATCTCGGGGTCCCGGGATCGAGCCCCACATTGGGCTCTGTGCTCAGCGGGGAGTCTGATGTCTCCCTCTCTCTTTGCCCCTCTCACTCACGCTCTCTCTCCCTCTAAAATAAATAAAATATATTTTTTTAAAGAAACATTTTTTTTAAATTGTATTTATTTATTTGACAGAGAGAGAGAGAGCACAAGTAGGCAGAGGGGCAGGCAGAGAGAGAGGGAGAAGCAGGCTCTCCACTGAGTAGGGAGCCCGACGTGGGGCTCGATCCCAGGACTCTGGGATCATGACCTGAGCTGAAGGCAGCCGCTTAACCGACTGAGCAACCCAGGCGCCCCTAAAATAATTTTTTTAAAAGGAGTTAATTACTAATGTGCAAGAAGTGGGGATGCATCTCAAGGGAATTACACTGAGTAAAAAAAAAAAAAGGCCAGTCCCCAAAAGTTTGCACACTGCCTTATTCCACTGATTTAACATTCTTGAAATAACATTATAGAGATGGAGAACAGAGCAATGATTGCCAGGGCTTTATGGCAGTAAAGGTGGGAGAGAGGTGGGGGTTATAAAAGGCAGCATGAGAGATCTTTGTGGCAAAGGGAAATGTTCTGTGTCCATGGTGATGGATACATAAACCTATGCATGTCATCAAAATGCAAGAACTAAATACACACGCATGCACACATGTACACACATACTCACACACCAAGTACATGTGAAATGTATAAAATTAGAATAAGCCTGATAGATTACGGCAATGTCAATCACCTGTTTGTAATATTGTCCCATAATTTTGCAGGATGTCACCATTGAGGAGAATGGGATGAAGGGTGTATGTCATTATGCTGCCATCAGGTAGAACTTTATGCCTGAATTTCACAAAAGAAGTATTAATAAATTCAACTTAATACCAACAATAATAATAAAAGGGGCGCATGGGAGAAATACTCGTTCGGCAAAGTCAAAGACAAATGACGTGGGAAAACATCTGTAATTCGATCGCAGATGATTAGCTAATGTCCCCAATTCGTAAAGAACTCCTCAAATTCGATAAGAAAAAGACCAATAACTCAGTAGAAAAATGTTCATAGGAAAGGATAAGATACCCCTCAAATACCCAAAAAAATAGAAACCTCAATTATAATAGAAATGAAAATGAAAACCGCACTGTCATGCCTTTTTTTTTTTTAGAAGTCTCTCAAAATTACAGATGTGCATTCTCTTTGACTCAGCAATTATAGTTCTAGGAATTTATTCTACTTAAATATTTGTCTACGTGCAAAATGATCCACAGACGAGGCTATTTATAGCAGCACTTGTTTGACTAGCAAAATAATGGAAACTACCTGCCCTTCCACTGGGGAGTAGTTAAAAAATAATAATGGTACATTCATATAATGGAATACCACTCAGCCATAAAAAAAGCTTTTGCAAATCATATTGTATACTGATACACAATTATCTCCCTGATAATCTGGTGATAGGTGGTGATGGTGACATCGGAGTGCAGCACTTGGAAGAGCGGAAAGGTCTTTTCACCTAAAGCAATGCAATTAGGACACCTAGTGTCCAGTAACACCCACTGCCCTCACCAGACCTGCCCCAGAACGGTGTTGGCTAGGAAACAAAAATGAGCTAAGTGCCCTGCCTTACCGTTGTTGTTTTTTTAATCTCCTGCTGAAATTAATCCTACCTGAGATCATTTCATTAAGTGCATGTGTTGGTTTGCACTTTCAGGAGTTCCCTGGGATGAAATCCGAAACCACGCTGGCCCCAGAGGGCGAACAGAGACCAAAGAAACGGTAGACCCCTTCAGATTGGTAGGTGGGTGACTGCAAGACTAGTAGACTTGCCAGATTTCTGCGCCTACCTGCTGGGGGAACCTTGAGAGTTTCTACAGAGGGCTTAACAGGGTTTGATCAGCTACGCAGTCCAGATGGTCTCAATGACATCCTACTCTCTCAAGGATGTGTCTGTCCATCAAGTGGCTCCTGGGTGGGTGGAACATACATTCCAAGGACAGAGGATGGGATGAGGAGCCTCAGATTGACAGGGTCCAGCTGTGGGGCCCACCAGCAGTCTCACCCTCACGCTGACCTCCTCCAACAAGGCTTATGAGACATTTCCTATTCATTTCTACTTTTCCAATGAGTATCTAAGCAACCAGGGCAGCCTTAAGGGGAGCACTTTTAAAACTTCCAGAGCTTCTTTGTCCTTCCTGCAAGGCTAGCGCAACTCAAGGGGTGGCCGTGTAGCTCTGTCGCTCTTCAGTGGCTGGGTGCAAGATGCTTCAGTCCAAACCCCTGCCCGGCATCAGAGTCTGGACCACAGCATGAAGTCAAGGCTAACCGCATTACTAAAGTGAGCAAGGGCAACCCAAGCCAACAGCTTATGCTGCCCACTCTAACCGCTCTTCTCTTAACTGTCTTCTTTTTGTGCAAGACTCTGAAGCTACTTGCCCAGGAGAAGCTTGTCTGTAGTTCCTCCTTCCTGAATTGTCTTCAGAGAGCCTGCTATGTTTTCTGCTCTGATGGGCAAGAGAAATTCCGAAGGATGCATTAGATCGAAGGTCACCACACCTTCTTCCAGTGTTGCCTGGAAAGCTGGTTGGGTAGACTCTTCTCTGCATAAATCTGTGTTTCTATTTCATTACCTTCATTTATTCTTTGACCTGCTAAGCTGTGGTGATAGCAGCAGAAACAAAAAGCTACAATGTTCACAGATGCATTCACGGAAGATGTAATACAACCTGGCCCTGGAGGTCAGGGTGTTCACACCCTATGCAAAATAGTATACATGTGGGCATCAGGATTAAATACATGCAACACGCTAGGGTTTAGCTCATTTGCCTAGTATATTTGAAAATTACTCAATTTATTGCAAACGAAGATTTAGGAAGCTCAGTTTACAGGTTGACGAATTAGCATTTGTCTGTACATATTTCACTATTTTGCATAATTAATTCCTCCCCATAGTACACAGGCATTTTAATCTACAAAAAAACCAGCCTATTTCTCCTTCCCTTCCTGTTAGCATCATGTAAATCGTATTGATTCAGAAGATGCATATTCTTTTCCAAAGCATCCCCTGGATGCTTTGACTGAGATTTTCATCCCAATCATTATCAGCTGTTTATTACCCAGCTTCCCAAATCTTATTCATAAAAGAAAAATGAGAAAAGGAGAAGTTGAGTCGTAGGAAACAAATACCGGTGAAATGGATTGACCCAATTCAGATTAACTGGGTATACCAGCTAGTGTTACCAGGGACAGAGAAGGAATCTAATTAAAAGTGGGTTTACAATATAGAAAATATCCTGACTCGTTTGCCTGAAAAATCCACAGGAGAGTAGCTCAAGGGTTTTTTGGGTTTTGTTTTGTTTTGTTTTGTTTCCCCTTTCGACAGTATTTTCTTTAAAGTTATTTTCTCCTAAGGCTGGCTCTTTTCTTTATTCTAAGATGGATTTTGGAAATTTCAAGAGCCATAGAGCTCCAGCAAGAAAGAGACACCATCTTTATTCCCAGCAAAAGTCCTAAGTATCATTCCAACTGGATTGGCTAAGATCACATGTCCACACCGAGCCAATCACTGCGGCCGAATAGGGCAAGTGCCCTAACTGGTCATGTGCTCTATCTCTAGAACCCGATTGAAATCAGCTTCCCTAGAACAAACCAAACATCGGAGCCATTAGGAAAAAAGAAGCATCTGGGAGGGGTGGCGGTTAGAAAAAACAACCAAAATGTGTTGACAACAGTCGAGGAAGGTGGATCTGAGCTAGAGAAAAAAAATCTGAATTCTAGAAGACTGTCAATCTAAATTCCTTTGAAATATTTTTCCTGCAGTTTTCTTTCATATACATGCAGTAGCTCAAATTAGTTAAAGTGTTGACAGGTGCTTAGTTGAATGAATAGATATGGTTGATTGGCAATTAGCTTCTCAATTATATATAAGCACACCGACTTTTTTTTTTTAAGTAGGTACTTAAAAAGAGTTTGCTCTTTGAAGGCAGGCACACCAGCCATTTGGTGAAGTACTGCTCATTTTTGTGTGTTGGAAATCTTGAGTTCACTGGGGTAGGAGGGGCAGTGCTTGGCAATTAAGGCCTTGAATGGAACAGGAAAGAACTGCTTATTGGCTTTTCCTCTCTCTCAGAAGTTTAGGCAAGCAAGGAGTATGGAAGACCTGGATAAGGGAATCTATGCTGGTGAATGGGCAAGGACAACGGGTCTGGGTGTCCACCAGGTAAGTGTTTGAGATGTTCTAGGACAGCAACCGTCTTTAGCCGGATAAACATAATCTCATAATGTATTTCTACTATTGCTCGCATGGCAACCCTTTCCTTGATTAGAAATAGCAGGAAAGAGATGGTACTTACGAGGAATGACGGAGTCCTTCCACTAGAGTGGAATTTGGATAACTTTACAGTTGCAGCTGAAACAGAAATTGCCAGGATGCATCCGACTCTCCTTTTCCCTGCTGGTGGCAGACCACCACTAATCAATCCATGCTCATTTTTCTGCTAAGCCTAGAAATGACTTCACGGTCTCTCTTGACCAAGTGCTCCAGGTAGCCATTACCAATTGATCAGACTTGGAAATTGAGATAAAACCTGCCTGATACAACAAATTTCAGCCTGATCCTTTCCCATTTTCGTTTTCTGCGATGTTGCTCCTAAGGATGCAATCCATTCGGTGGCTCATTCATTCTCTAGGCTGAACTGATGAATCCGCGAATCTTCTTCCTGAAATGCTCCTTCTCTGCTCCTGGTTCTCAGGTGCCTCCTATAGGAGGAGGAGCATTTTCTCGAAGGAATATTTTAAAGCATAACCAGTGGTCCCCAAATCACTCATTTTGGTATCTGTGACCACCGGTGATTGGTTATTTTGCCCTCATCTTTGGAAATACCATTCCTTCCTACCTTTGGGGTTCTTGCCTCTGCACCTCATTTGGAATAGGATGTAGGTACACAATTCTCTTTTTGATCCCATCTTCATCTTAAATAAATACCTCCAGCACTCCAGGTCGTAGAAGGTTTATTTTGTATAATGTATGCCTGTTATTTTTTGGTTTGAAGTCAATACTCCATCTGCATCAAAATTTACCAGGGTGAGGTCCTTATTAGAACTGATATTTCTGGGCCTTACTCCGAAGCCAGTGAATCAGAATTCCTGGTTATCTGAGTTTTCAGTTGGTTTACAAGGTGATTCTTAAACCCATTAGAATTTGTAAATAAATGCTACAGGAAACAGAGGTGTTTAGGGGGAAATCATGGTGAGCCTGCCCAGACAGAAGGAATCTTAAAAGTTTTTGGCAATGCTATCTCCTGAGCTCCGTTGGGTTTTAGGTGGAGCTATGTCTGATCCTTCTTAAGCCTTCTCTGACTCATCTCTTATGATTCTTCTCGTCTGAAAGTCCGACTAGAACACAGCCAGAGTAAGAGACAGGCCAAGGGCACATTTGTGTGGGATGCCAGCCCAATCGTGCCACAAAAACATTACTGAAAATAAAACAATGTGGAGTGTTATGTTGTTTTTATCAGAATGCTCTTAGGAAGAGGCATGCATGTGAGTTGAAAGAAATGCTCTGATGAGTTGCTAGGGGTGCAAACATCCTAGAAGCTTGTCCAAATAATAGTAATAAAAATAACCACACTGATGATGGTGATGATCATGGTGATGGTGATCCATGGCCTTCTAAGGAGATTGAGTATGGTGAACTGCAAGCTGTTGGTTTTGCTTCATGGAATGTTCAAGGTTTGGGCCACAGCTGGATGCTCTGGATGAGAGAACAAGCTAGGGCCCAGTGTCTGTGGTCTTCCATCACTGCTTCATCACCTTTGTGACCAGTTGTGCTTAGAGATAAATGGACCAATAACTACTCTAATTTTATCAGCTCTATGAGGCACTGAATTTGTAACCTTTCCAGAAAACCTATACATTTCAGAAATGTCCAATTCTCTGATTTTCATTCTTGGGAATTTTTCTCCCAGGTTCCAATCCCTTTCCCTCAGAAGTCAGCCCATGGGCTGTAGAGACCACAGGGTTCATGGCTTAAAAATAGAAATAGAAGCCAAGTAAGACCCTAAAATCTCAAATAAGAGTAATTTCTGTAGGGAAGGAAAAATTCTTCCTCAACCCTTCAAGGTCTTCCAGCTGGACTAAGAATTAAATTTACATGGGGGGGGAGGGGCACCTGGCTGGCTCAGTCTGTAGAGCCTGCTACTGGACTCTTAATCTCAGTGCTGTGAGTTCAAGCCCCACGTTGGGCATAGAAAAAAATTTACACACAAAAAAATAAATTTACATGAGATGGATTAACAGGAGAAAAAAAACAAAGTTTTAGTACATGTGCACACATAGAGGCCCAATATTGAACTGAGACCTAAATAAATGACCAAGGTGGGCAGTTTTTATACTTTTTAGACAGAGACAATAAATCCGAGAGGAATTGACAGGACAGAGGAAACTCAACTTTGGGAGCTTCAATTAGTGAGGAATTCTAAACAGAATTTGGGCTGGGGGAGTAAATGAGTAAAAAGTAACAAGGATTGTTTATACAGATTGGTTGGCTCTGAATGTCCCACCTCTGGGGATGAGGAGAGGTCTCTTTACCTCCTGGTACAGGGAGGGAGCCTTTCCCCTGGGAGATTTATTTCCTGCTTTCAGGGGGATGGAGGAGGGCTTGAGATTCCTTCCTGCGCAGGTTGGTCCTTAAGTAACTTTTATTGAAAATAATCAATATGCCAGGGTACCTGGCTGGCTCAGTCTATAGAGCATGCGACTCTTGATCTTGGGGTGGTGAGTTTGAGCCCCACGTCGATGTAAAGATTCCTTAAAAATAAAATCTTAAAAAAATAATCAATATGCCAAAGTGGAACATTTGGGGGCCACCTGCCCTTGGCCCCTACATTTGCATCTCTGAAGAAAGTCCTGACAAGCAGGACAAGCCTCCAGAGGTCATAAAAGTCTTCCCACTTTGCATAGAAAAGTCCTCTCAGGCTGTTCCCTAATACATCCTTTCTCTCCTCACTAGTGCCTTTAAACCCCGACATACAACCCAGAGACAACACTTGCCTAATAATATCTTTCTACTTTGAAAGATTTATCTCATCTCTTCTACCTATTCAAGCAAAAGTCCCTTACTTTTCTGATGCTCTCTCTCCCCCCACCAAAAGCACCTGTAACAAAATACAATACTCTTCTTTTGGCTGGCTCAGTTGGTGGAGCATATGACTCTTCAGCTTGGGGTTGTGAGTTCAAGCCCCACATTGGGTTGTAGAAATTACTTAAAAATAAAACCTTTAGGGGCACCTGGGTGGCTCAGTTGTTTAAGCGACTGCCTTCAGCCTAGGTCATGATCCCAGGGTCCTGGGATCGAGTCCCGCATCGGGCTCCCTGCTCTGAGGGGAGCCTGCTTCTCCCTCTCCCACTCCCCCTGCTTGTGTTCCTGCTCTTGCTGTGTCTCTCTCTGTCAAATAAATAAATAAAATCTTAAAAAAAATAAAAAATAAAATAAAACTTTTAGGGGCACCTGGGTGGCTCAGTTGTTTAAGCGACTGCCTTCGGCTCAGGTCGTGATCCTGGAGTCCCAGGATCGAGTCCCGCATCGGGCTCCCTGCTCAGCGGGGAGTCTGCCTCTCCCTCTGCCTCTCCCCCTCTCATGCTCTCTCTCTATCACTATCTCTCTCAATAAATAAAAAAAAATTTTTTAAGTAAAAAAAATAAAAAATAAAAAATAAATAAAACCTTTAAAAAAGTAAATAAAATAGGGGTGCCTAGGTGGTTCAGTTGGTTAAGTGTCTGACTCTTGATTTCAGCTCAGGTCATGATCTCAGGGTTATGAGATGGAGCACTGCATCAGGCTCCGAGCTCAGCAAGGGATCTGCTTGAGATTCTCTCCCTTTCCCTCTGCCCCTCCCCTTGTTCTCTCTTTCTCTCTCTCTCTCTCAAATAAATAAATAAATCTTAAAAAATTTTAAAATAAAATACCAACTCTTCAAATTCATAGAAATATTGAGGACTTACCTCTAAAGCTCTCACACTGGCCATAAAATCCTGTCATTTTCCCCCCTTTCCCCTTTCTGCTGTTGCTTCTTATGCTGCTGCAGTGTGTGTGTGAAAGGTGGGACCAGCCTTCCATCACATGGGCAAATGTACCATTGTCCCTTAGGAATATTCATTTAAGTGCATTTTTGCATGAATTTCCCCCATAATTATTTTCTGGGGACGTTAGCAGATGGCACATTCTTCACTTACCCAGTACTCCTAAAACTATTTGAAATATGAGGTGAGCCCTCTTACCACTGAGTTCTGTTTAGGAACTTAATAGGTTTCTGATTCAAGATGGCAACCTGACCACATGTTGCAACCTCCATATTCTCCCAAATTTACACTGAAATTACACATATATGTCAGAACAGAGCAGGGGAAAAGAAATAGATACCTTTAGTAACCTTTAAATTTTGAGGACTATCTAGAGGAGATAGTGTAGTTTTATCTGACAGAGAAAAAGTAGAAGGAACCACAGGCCAAGGCACCAGAGCTAAGCACTGGTCCCCTCAGAGGAGCCTGAAGAAGATCCAAGTGAGAGTCCCCCAATGTAAGAAGGATCTAGAGGTCACTGCCAAGGGTTTTACTGAAGCACTGCATTTTAAGACTATATCAGTGGTCCTTTTCTCCTAAAAAGACTTCCTGACAACTACAGCTTTTATCCTCAGACCAAAGCTTGAGAACTGCTTTTTAGATAAAGGAGTTGATCAGTTGCTACAAGAAATGGGTGATGTATTGTTATTGCTTTGTAACAAACCACTCCAAAACTTAAGGGTGAAAAATGATTATGCATTGGGCCGCCTGGCTGGCTCAGTTGGTAGAGCATGTGACTCTTGATCTTGGGGTTGTGAGTTTGAGCCCCACATTGGCGGCAGAGTTTACTTAAAAAAAAATTCTGTATTATCACCTCTCATCTTTCTGCAAGTTGATTGGGCTCAACTTGATGGTTCTCTCTCTCATGTCAGGACAGGCAGATGGGGAAAGGGGCTGGTGGAATCATCTGAAGGTTTCCTCATTCATGATGCCTGGGTGCAAGCTATCCAAGTGGCTCAGATATCTGGGATCTGGCCAGGCACCTATCTCTCCATATAGCCTCTCCATATGGCTAGCTTTGGTTCCTCACAGCATGATAGTCTCAAAGTCATTGGACTTTTTACAGAACAAGTGTTTTAAGAAATATGAAGTGAGGGGCGCCTGGATGGCTCAGTGGGTTAAATGTCTGCCTTTGGCTCAGGTCATGATCCCAGGGTCCTGGGATTGAGCCCCACGTCAGGCTCGCTGCTCAGCAGGGAGTTTGCTTCTCCCTCTCCCTCTGCCCCCCACCCCACTTGTGCTCGCTCTCTCTTTCTCAAATAAATAAATAAAATCTTAAAAAAAGAAAGAAAGAAGGAAAGAAAGAAAGAAAGAAAGAAAGAAAGGAAAGAAAGAAAGAAAGAAAGAAAGAAAGAAAGAAAGAAAGAGAAAGAAAGAAAGAAAGAAAGAAAGAGAAAGAAAGAAAGAGAAAGAAAGAAGAAAGAAAGAAAGAAAGAAAGAAAGAAAGAAAAGAAAAGAAAAGAAAAGAAAAGAAAAGAAAAGAAAAGAAAAGAAAAGAAAAGAAAAGAAAAGAAAGACGAAGTGAAAGCTGGCCCAGGACCAGAATGGATAGTGTCACTTTGGCTATGTTCATAGATTCCTACAGACTCAAGGAAAGGGGGATCGAACTCCACCTTTCAATGGGAGAAATAAACAAATGATTTGCATCCATTTTTAATCTACCCTGGGAGAGCTCCTGGTGATGGTGTTGGGGACTACAAAAGAAACAGAACAAACCGGAAGCACTCATGGGCTCTAATCTCATGGGACCTTGTTGGAGTCTCTAGCTTGTTTCTTTCTTCCTAGTCCCCCAAAATTACAGGGGAGTCTGTCTATAATTATGTTTGCTGACTGAAAGTTCACATTTGGTTCTTCTATTTAAGAAAGAGACATATACAACTGCAGACGAAATGCACACCAATTATCTGCACAGGTGAAAGTAGCTCTTCACTAAAAAAAAAAGGCACTTGCAAACAAAGATTGTGAGGCATTAAAAAAACTTCAAAAGCATGAAAGAGAAAGCAAAGGATCAGTAAACACAAAATAAATAATCTCAGAGTGGGGAGACATAAGACATAATTCAAGGAGAA
Source organism: Mirounga leonina (assembly GCF_011800145.1). Taxonomy (NCBI): domain Eukaryota; kingdom Metazoa; phylum Chordata; class Mammalia; order Carnivora; family Phocidae; genus Mirounga; species Mirounga leonina. The sequence goes on along the minus strand of NW_023270777.1, from coordinate 5,160,673 downwards.
GATGGGCTGTTTAAAAACATTCTGATTTCTGCCTATGGGTTTGGGCAGATATTGTAACCACCAATTAAGAGCAGTCTCTTTTGAAAAGGTACCAATCAGAGAACAAGAAAGGAATTTCAAAATTAAGATATTACCGCAAGAGTGAAGATTTCACTAGACAGGTTGAATGATAAATTGGACAGAGATGAAGATTAAGTTTTTGATCTGGCAATAAAATCAGAAATCTCTCAGAATCTGGAGCCAGAAGATAAATAAAAGGCAAAGGAAAAGTTAAGAAACACAAATGCAAATCTAGGAGACTTGACAGTAATCTAGTAGACCTGGAAGGAAGACTAAGCATAAGAAGGTAAAGCATAGTTAAGGACACTAAAGATAATAAAGTTCTCTAAGACTAGACATGATCCTTAAGATTTAATACCTGCTGAGTATAAAGAAGGGTAATTGAGAAAACAACCCACATAGAGACCTAACCTGCTGACATGCCCTAATTCAAAGGATAACGTGAACGGCCTTAAAGCATGTAGAGAGAAAAAAGAGGTCATTGATAGGGAAAGGTGAGCATACTGACATTTGTTTCTGGTCGGCAATACTGGGTTTTAGGTAAAGGAGCAATATATTCAAACTTCTAAGGAGAAACTATTTTGAGTCAGAATTCGATACCTAGCTAAGCTATCAATAAAATGCAAGAACCAAAAAAAAAAAAAAAAAAGCTTAATGACCCTGTAAGTGTGTCACCCGCATTCCCTATATGCAAAGGGAATGCTTCCCAAAATCCTATCACAAAATGAAGAGTAACTGCAAGGGGAAGGTTAGCATGGAATACACTGAGCCAGGGCAGCTGAGGATGATTCAGAAGTAGAAGAAACAAGAAAGGCATTAACAGAATATTTTTGACTGGAGTTTTCAGAAACTATAGAGAAAAGATTGATTAATCTTTTAAAAGTTACAACAACAAAAATGAGGTTGACATATAAGTAGCAAAACAGAAAACAAATATTTGTATTGGGATGCCTGGGTGGCTCAGTCGGTTAAGCATCTGCCTTCTGCTCAGGTCATGATCTCAGGGTCCTGGGATCGAGCCCCGAAACAGGCTCTCTGCTCAGCGGAGAGTCTGCTTTTCCCTCTGCCTCTGCCCCTCCCCCTGCTTGTGTTCCCTCTCTTGCTGTGTCTCTCTCTGTCAAGTACATAAATAAAATCCTTAAAAAATATATTTGTAGCGCATATGACAAAGGACTAATATTCTTAGGATGGAGAGCACTTTTAAAAGACGATTTTTAAAATGGGATAGAAATAGAAAAATGAGTAAATATCATGAATGGGCAAGTCACAAAAGAAAGAAAGGAGGGGAGGAAACAAACAAACAAAAAAACAGATAAAGGGTGACTATTATGGTCTGAACGTTTGTCTCCCCTTGCCTCAAATTCAGACATTCAATGCTAACACCCCTAATGTGATGGATTAGGAGGTGGCACCTTTGGAAGATGATAAAGTCGTGAGAATAGAGCCTCATGATGGGATTAGTGTCCTTATAAAAGAGACCCCAAAGGGCTCTCTCCTGATTTTCCACCACAGGATGCATAGTGAGAAGCCGGCCCTCTAAGAACCAGGAAGCAGGCTCTCACCAGACCCCGAATCTGCCGGCACTTTGATTTTGGACTTCCTAGCTTTCAGAACTGTGAGAAAAAAAAAAATGTTTGTTGTGTAAGCCACCCAGTGTCCTGTATTTTTGTTCTAGCAGTCCCTCACAGACTAAGACGGTGACATTCTCTGAATTTCCCATAACGCTGTTCCTGGAAATTCAGCCTGTAGCAGGAGGATTTTGCTTACTATCCAGGGCTCGTGGGGGGGGGGGTGTGGGTCAGGCCGAGAAGGCTGGGAAGCACTGATGCTCAAGGGAGGCCCTCCAGCAGGAAAGGGACCGCGTGTAGAAAGCAGGGGACATATTTTTGCAAAACTGTCCCATGTGTGAAACTGCGGGAAAAGAAAAGTCAGACTAAGGGGAATTTTTAGGAAGTTTGCTTCTGCTAAGTGTGTGAGTGCTGTGTGCATCTTTAATAATTATCGCATTTATTCCTCACTGTGACCTGAAAACCAGCTTGCTTACTGGTCGGAACGCGGGGAGCTCTGAACATCAATCAGGTTTATGTTTTCCATTGGCGCTTCCAACCACCCTCGGTTGACCTGGCTTCCCATCCCTTCAGCCATAACTAGGGCCAACTGTATAACTTCCTGGTTGCTTTTGGTTGTTAAAAGTCCAATCTGGTTTAAGGCTTCAACCAAATATCCCATTATAAATTCTTTCCTCTCAATCAGCCTTGGGGCCTTGCAGTAGCGCAGTGGGAAGCCACGTTCTCTGTCTGGGCTCTCTTTTCCCCACATTTCCACATTTCATTCCTCCAGGAGGGCACAGAGAAATGAGAGAGACACCGCAAGTGACCTTCCCTAACTGTCAGCTTGGTGGAGCATCCTGGACTCACGTGGTCCACTTTATTCCATCCTGTTTCTGTAGGTCTCCAGAAATGCAGCAGTACTTGTGTAGAGGGGAGCTCAGTGTTCCTGGGATAACGGGCAACTTCGAGGTATCCCCTCATATAAGTGACATCCTCCTTGTCCCCCTTCGGACCTGCTAGCCGTCCACGCCCTCAACCTTGCTGCTGCCAGGTATGGTCACCCTTGCTCGGCCAAGCCCTGGGCACGGTCTCACCATCTGCCTACTCTTCTAACTTAGGTGGTCCTCCAGTGATGCTCTGGGATGACTAAGTGTCTCTTCTCGCTCTTGGAGGGCCTTAGAGGTACGGGGAGCAACCCTTCCCTCCCCTGTTAGGCTCCCCACTGCCCACCGGCTGGAAGCTTCACCTGCAAGCTTCCTGCTTTAGAAACCTCCAGAGAACAGGGCATCGATCCCTCTGCTCATATCACTCCCTAGGACATGGTCAGATGCTCCCACGAATCATGGCACACGCCCTGCCCCATCCCAGGTGGCTCCCAGTTCCTTCCTGCAGGGACTGGAGATCCCTCCTCGGGATGCCCTTAGAGCCCTCTTTCCCCACTGCTCACTTGGCTTTTTTTTTAGTTTTGTTTTTTTTGAAGGGGGAAGGAATAAGCCCCTGCCACTATGAGAAGGAGGAGTACCCATCCCTGTAGACACTCTGCTTCAAAGCTCTGATGACTTCCCTGCTCGTCCCTTCTTGCCACACTTCCTGCTCACGCACTGGGGTACAGCAGAGAGCCTCCCTCTCTTGCCTGTGAACCTCCAAACCACCCAGCTCCCCATCGGCGCCCCGCCCGTTGGGCCCACCTCTGCCGAGCTAGGGCTGGGGGCTGCGCAGGACAAAAGCCACACCGCCTCCAAATGCCACGAAGCTTTCTTGACTGTGGCCATTCATACGCCAAAACGGTTTCATTCAGAATTTTTTTTTCCTGCCTCTCTTTACATTTGAAAAGATGAGAGCATTCATTAACATATGACTTGATGTAAGAACATAAATAGAAATCATAACAAAAGTCCAACCTTCAAAAAGGTTCAAATTTATCATCTCTGAGAAAGCGAGTGATCATTTTATCGGTACCAACTCTCAAAACTTGCAGGTGTTAAATGAGAATGTCTCCCTGCTTGCAAAGAATGTCTCCCTGCTTGCGGTGGGAACATGCTAATGAGAATTGGAGGGGATTAATCGGAGGGAGTCTGGGGGAAGTTTCGGCCCAGCTTCCTGTGTGGTCAATTTTCAGAAAAACTGCCTTAAAGTACCATGGCCCCAGAGCTTATAAGTAAAACAAAAAACAAACAAACAAGAACAACAACAACAACAACAAAAAACCCCCGAAACAAGCAAAAACAAAATTGTAGAAACCTACATCCTTCGCTACAAAACTACACACTTCTAACATGCAAGCCTTAAACATGCAAAAGAACGTCAGCGTCAAAAGAGTTATTGCCCCCAAATAAATAAATAAACTATAAGACAAAACCAATAAACGAGAGCATCAGTGAAGCATCTCCCGCACCTGTGTTGCCGAAACCAAGCGAAGAGATGTTAACGCTAATGGCCATACGATTTGTATGTGAACTCTGACTCTAGCATGAAAGATGGGGCTAGTATTTTATCTGGTCCCAATGTCTGGTTTTACAGATAAAGAAACTGAGGCCCAGAGAGTTGAAGATGGTACCAAGACAATTCCTAAGGTCTGTGACCGTGTCGGGACTTGAATTCATGCCTAGACCATGTTGATGGTGACGCGCACATTGAGAGGGGTATTAGTATTAGCGCTGATCCTGGTCCGGGGATGTCGGTGACCAAGAAGGTGGTGCTTGCATCTCATCCGTTACTAGCATTCAGTTAACTTCAGTCTGACAAACCATTTATTGAACAGCTACTCCACCGGGCACTGTCATGACCTCACAGAACTCATGGCTCAGCAAGGAAGGCAAATGAACGATATGCAAACCAATACACATAAGCCAAGATGATAAATGCAGAGCAAGGTGTTATGGGGATAAAAGTAAAGGAGCATTTAATCCTACCGCAGACACAGGACGGCAGGGAGGTTTTCAGGAAAGAGTGAAGAAGAGTAGCTCTTTTTTTCAGTAGAGGTGGGTACAGAGCTGGCTCCTGAAAGATAAGGTGTTCCTCAAGAAAAAAAGCCAGAGGGGGCGCCTGGGTGGCTCAGTTGTTAAGCGTCTGCCTTCGGCTCAGGTCATGATCCCAGGGTCCTGGGATCGAGCCCCGCATTGGGCTCCCTGCTCTGCGGGAAGCCCGCTTCTCCCTCTCCCACTCCCCCTGCTTGTGTTCCCTCTCTCGCTGTGTCTCTCTCTGTCAAATAAATAAAATCTTAAAAAAGAAAGAAAGAAAGAAAAGAAAGAAAAGAAAGAAAGAAAAGAAAGAGGCCAGAAGAGTAGGGGAAAGCATGAACACACAGAGTCCTGAACGTGCACTGTGGGTCTGGGGAACGAGGGGTGAGTCCAGCTTACAGAAAGGCTGGAAATGTCAGCTGGAGCTGAGCTGGATTTGTATAACCTTCTGCACTGTGCTGGAGATGTTGTTCTTCATCTTGCAAATAATGAAGAGACAATGGAGTTGGGTTTTTTGGTTTGTTTGTTTTTTAAGAATGGATAAGATTGGATCAGATTTGTTTTAGAACATGATTCTGTTGGTATTGCAAAGGATGGATGGGAGCGTGGAGAGAGAGAGTCTAAAGGCAGGAAGATCCATCCACAAAGCTGAAATAGCATGAGAGAGAGATAAATAACCCAGCAAACCGTGCTGGTGGGGATGGCGAGAACAGCCGGGTTAGGAGCCGCATGTCCCATTTGGAATGACCAGGATTCCTGATGATGGCATGTGGTGGCTGGACACTTCGGGCTTCTGGTGATGGCAAAGTGGATGCAGATGTGCAAAGGAATGTTCCAGATGATGGTGATGCCAACTCTGCTTTTCTACATGCCAGCCATCGATTGCTAGTCTGGTTCTTGAACGCCAAGCTTGTTTCTGCTTCTGCTTCTGCATTCCTCTCTGCCTGGGATGCTCAGCTTGCGTTATTGTACAAGAGCATCCTCATCCTCCAGGTCTTGTCACAGATTCAACTGGCAGCAAACCACCAGAAGCAAGGAGAGAGGCATGGATTCTGTCTCGTGGCCCTTCTTGGTTTCGGACCTCTGACCCCCTGAAACGTGAGGCAGTAAATTTCTGTCGTTGTGACACTTTCCGTTGGGGGCGCTTTACTTCTGCAGCCTCAGCAAACTAATACAGGTCTCACCTCAATCAACTTCTGTGGGAGACCTTCGATGCCCACGGAATCTAAAATAGGGTGTCCCTGTCACATCACCTTGCTTTACTGTCTTCACAACATTTAACATCTCCGGATCTTGTTAATGTATTTATGTGTGTTCTTTTTTTTTTTTTTAAAGATTTTATTTATTTGACAGAGAGAGACACAGCGAGAGAGGGAACACAAGCAGGGGGAGCGGGAGAGGGAGAAGCAGGCTTCCCGCCGAGCAGGGAGCCCGATGCGGGGCTCGATCCCAGGACCCTGGAATCATGACCTGAGCCGAAGGCAGATGCTTAACGACTGAGCCACCCAGGCACCCCTGTATTTATGTGTTTTATCTCTCCCTGCTCCCGCCTCCCCCAGCCACACCCTGCCTCACCACCCTTAGAATGCGTGTTCCATGACACTGGGGGGATTCTTCTTGACCTCTCTGCTTTCTCTGGATTTTAGAACAATCTGCAATGGTGGGCAATCAATAACTATTTTATGGAATGAATGAGTAAATAAACAGTGATCAGTCTTGACCTTAAAGCTCACTCTGACGTCAGTTACCGTGCAAGTATTCATCATCTGTCCTCTGGAAAGCGTTGGATTTGGGAGGTGTATCTTCTAGGAAGGAATCGTCTGGATTACTCCTCGCCCCACCATCTGAACTGGAAGGTCTTGAGGAGTGGAGACACCTGTGTGGGTCTCTTCGCGTCGTGTGGTTTCCAACCAGCCTGACAGCCTCAGCACAGGTGGTCTTAAACAGTGGCTTAGGACTCTAGATGTGGGTGCTCCACGGAACAAGCTGGAAACCGCATCACTTTATATGACCTAGTTTCAGAGTCACTTGTTATCTGCACCATATTTTATTGGTCAGAGCAGCCATTAGCCCATCCAGGTTGAAGGAACGTGGTGGGGGACACAGACCTCACCTCTTGATGGCATGGAGGCAGGATTATATTGCAGGAGAGGATGTGAGATCGTAGATATTCTGTTGCCGTTGCTTTGGAAGACAGTTTGCCACAGATTCTTACCCTAAGCCTGATTCTTGGGTCTTGCTCCGAGCCATTCTGATATCCAGCTTTCAGTCCCAAGTGGGAACACCTTGAGGGGGTCCTGGGAATGCATATTTTGAACAAGCATCTCAGATGCTTCTGATGCTCAGGTCCACAGCCCCGCTGTCTAAGAATTCTACTTACAGACTGGTTGATGTCTTGTAAGAGCTGCCACCATTGAATTTATGTGCACCATTGAATTTATGTGCCCATTCACTGTCACGCTCCCCCCAAGTATGGAAAACGTAGAGATACACTAAACCAAAATGCTGGGGCTCCCAAATCTATAATGATGAGCTATTAATATAATAATTATATAAAGATTAAAAATGACTGTATTTACATAAACTTTTTGAACTAGTCTTGGGGAAATTGCAGAATGAAAAAACCTGAACTAAATATTATGCTCTTACTAATGCAACTGTTCTCAATTTCTGCCTAATGCAATTGCTAGTTTTCTCCTCGTCCTAAATTATGGATTTCCTGTAAATCCTTTTCCAATATCATAGACTTTCTTGGGGTGTACTTGTGCTTTCTGTAATCACTGGGGATGATTTAAAAATCCTTCCATAGAGCACCTACCTGGGTGGCTCTGATAGGTTAAGGGTCTGCCTTCGGCTCAGGTCATGATCTCAGGGTCCTGGGATCGAGCCCCACATAGGGCTCCCTGCTCAGTCCGAGCCTGCTTCTCCTTCTCCCTCTGTGGCTCCCCCCACTTGTGCTCTCTCTCTGTCAAATAAATAAAATAAAATAATAAAAAACAGGCACCCCAATGACAATACTTTTAGTACTTAAAATACTACTAATGCCAAAGAGACATATTTTGGGGTAGCAAATTCAACTCCTCGTCATAATCAATTCAAAGATAATTTCTGGGAGTGCCTGGCTAGCTCAGTCAGTACAGCATGCGACTCTTGATCTCCAGGTCGTGCGTTCAAGCACGTATAGAGAATTAGAGATTCTTATAAATAATAGAGATTATAGGGTATAGAGATTACTTAAAAATAATAAAACCTTTAAAAAAAATATTGTCACTTTTAAGAAACAGCAGAGGAGTAAGAAAAGCTCTGAAAACTGAGTCTAATTTACCGTTTTGTAAGAGACATCTACATTTATAAGGGAAATTTCCATTTGTAAAGGTGTCTCCCTCTCTGTTCCAGGAATAGAAGGATGACTAAGTCTCCGGAAACTCTTATCAATGGGGAAAGCAAAGACGTAAATCTGCATAACAATCTTTCCCTTGTTTACCGGGCTTTTCCTGATCGCCTTCCAGATCTGGCTCCCCACCATCTGACATTTTTTTGTCTTTAGCTGACATTTAAAGATTGGCTTGGGCCATTTCCAAGAGTTACTCAGTTTTTCTGGATCTTTCCCATGCCTATAGGAGCTTTACATGTTATTAAACTTCTGTTTGTTTTCTCCTGTTAGTCTTTTATTAATTGGGGGGGGGGGCGGATCTCAGCCAAGAACCTAGAGGAATAGAGGAAAAATTATTTTTCCTCCCTCACAATGACCTAATCTCCCCCTCCACCCCCACTATTCTCGATTTTGTAAACATAATCTGAATATAGCAGATGAGCCCTTAAGGGATGACCTGGAGTGGATTCTTGACTGTTTGCTGCGGACAGGGTGTCCTTTTGCTGAAGCTGGTTGTCAGGGGGACTCAGACAGGAAGAGTTCTGAAGATCAGAGATAGGGAAAAGACGGGCCAGGTCAGTTTTGAAGACAAAGGGATGGGGATAGAGGATCAGACACCAGCGCACACCCTAGGGGCCAGGAGGGGTAGGTGCAGAGCTAGTAACTGGCTGTTAGGAGAGCTAAAAGCAAAGCCAGGTGACAAAGGAAAGTCACAAAGACAGATTAACAGGAGAAAAATCACATTTTACTGTGTGCATATGTGGAATCCAGACAGACATGTTTATTCCAAAGGCAGGCAAAATGAGGTGTGTAGGTCATTCTCAACTAAGAAGAAGTGGGTAGGAGACTGGGACTTCAAAGGGAAGGAATGCAATTCACGGGAGATGAAAAAGAGTTAAATGTTTGGTAAATAAATGTGTGCTGAGCCACTCAGAAAAAAATGGAACAAAGAGGACTTGGATCCAACAGGCCTTGCCATGTTCCTCCCTGTCTCCCTTGTTCGTATCATAAGGTAGCTGTCTATGGTGATAGTCTCCTCCTGGAGCCGGTCCTCTATCTAAATTCTTTTAGGCAGTTGTGGGGGAGGAGGTAAAGAGCTCTTCCTGAATCTTCGGCGTTTTGATTGCTTTTTAAGTCAAAATAATTTTCATGGTGCATCTTGGGGTGACCTGCCTTTGGCCCCTACAAAGGCGTTAGCCCATGGCCCTTCAGGCTTAGTCCCTCAATGGTACAGTGTTGGGGTGCCGGTCTGGGGGTGCATGCTCAGAGCCCCTGGCGTCCATGCTCAGGACCCACCTCTTCCAGGCAGCCCCAATGGGCAGGGGTCCCTTGCACTGCCCTAGGCATCTCAGTGCCCGTTGGCCAGATTCACAGTGCTTTCCCGTCCAACTCCTTGGCTCCCCAGAGCTTGGAACTCACACCGGAGGGGGTCTCCTGGGTCCTGGAGAGTGGGGCACCGAGGGGGGAGCCTTCCTGACTCATCTGCAGAGGTGACCTTGAACAAGTTCATTAGAGCTTCGGTGGTTTTGGAGATGATTAACATCAGAGTCACTGCTAAGATCACTTCTAGCTCTGCGAGGGATACTCTTCTGCAAATCCGTACTGTTTCCCTCTTTACTGTGGCAGCCTGCATCACCTTTCCTCATCCCCCGCCCTGCTCACCACCTCCTCCCTGGTGGGACCTGAATCACTTCGTCTGACCTTGACCCTTGACACCTGCTCAGGCTGCACTCAGAAGAGGAAGTGACTGTCAGGTTCGCACCTGGGACGCACCTCTGTTCGGCTTGTGACGGATCTGAGCAGAACACCCGGGACTCCTGGGGCCACCTGATACTCTGTGTGTATCAGCTCCAAACAGCCTCGTCTCCCTGCTTTTCTTTCTTTCCTTGCCCACCTTCCTCTCCTCCAACTCTAGGAACAATGGGTGGGCTCCTGAGTGCTTTAAGAACAAGAAAAAGCTATGTGTTTGTGGTGTGAAGAGCTTGCAAGGGGCAGGAACTGCAGGCCAGACACAGCCATCTGAAACCCTTGTGGACTCCCTGCCCAGACTTGTCCCAGCAGACACCCACACCTCCCTCCCCTCCGGCGCCGGAGCTCGGTCCTCCTGACTTGCAAAGTGAAAATTGGTTGTTTGGTGGTGGCTCACGCCAGGAGCCTCTGAATCCCAGCCCTCAGTTACTGACATTATTGCAAATAGCAGCTTTTCTGTTGCAAGTGGAGCTGCAGAGGACCTGCTGATTTCCAGCGGAGGGTCTCCGACTGCCTGGGGATTGTTTGCAGGCATGCGCCCTGCAACGGTGGCCTTTTCCTCCTCATTTCGTTGGCTTGCCCTCGAGTAGGTCATGGTCGATGCTGGGGAGCTTCCTGGAACTCACCCCCGCCGACCAAAATCACAGAGATCATCCCAGCACCAGCTCCTCCTTCTCTGCCTGGTGCGGCTGTTAAAATGCTGGAACCCGAAAATGTTTGAATTAAGAGGAACCCCGGCCGTCACCCCATGTCCTGCTCTTTCATTTCATAGAGGATGACACTGAGACCCAGATAAATTAGGGGCTGGCATTTAGCGACAGAGGTAGGAAGGAGCCTAACTTAAGGAAGCGGAAGGCGGTGGGAAGGAGGGACTAATATCTATTGACCTACTATGTGCTAAGCTTAAAACATGGCAATGTCATTTAATTTTGCAAGTGGGGACTTTTAAAAGGAAAACACTGGGACTCTACATGGTCGAAGGGCTCGACCAGTGTCACTCAGTGCAAAGTGGAGGAGCCCATGGGGAGGTAACCTCCATCACAAAGCAGTGTTGCTAAAGGAAGAGAGATTCCCCAGGGTTTACCGAATAGGAGACTAGTGGGGAGCCATAGTTGTGGGTTGGGTCTACCCCAGGGCACTTTTCAAAGACAGGAGGATGGCAATGTTGGTGCTTTAATTTCTGCCTCTACCTCTCCAGCAAATGGGATTTGAGGGGGGGTGTCATAAAAAATTCCTATTTTTAGACCTCGTGACTCTTTGTATTTATGGCTCAGGATTAAGTTTGCTTATTCTGGTCATTATTACTCTTCAGGTGTCTATGATTCTGGTCAGAATCAACCCGGTATTTGTTTCTGTAATCATTTTGATAATGTCTGTCTCCCCCATCAAAACCTAAGCTGGGATGATGTCAAATATTTTCCCGGTTATACTCCAACACAGGTCTTGGTAGATAGTGGATGCTCAGTAGACATTTTTTTTTTAAATATTTTATTTATTTATTTGACAGAGAGAGGGACAGTGAGAGCAGGAACACAAGCAGAGGGAGTGGGAGAGGGAGAAGCAGGCCTCCCACTGAGCAGGGAGCCTGATGTGGGCTCGATCCCAGGACCCTGGGATCATGACCTGAGCCGAAGGCAGACGCTTAACAACTGAGCCACCCAGGCGCCCCATAGACATTTGTTGAATGAATGAATAAATGCATGAGTACATGAATGAACTAATTATTTTTTTATCTGCCCAAATTGGAAGATGAAAAGAGGTTGAATTTTATGATTGTTTGGAATGTTGAGAACAATACTTAGGAAAAAGTACCCTTATTTAGCTATTTGGCCTTAAATTTCCACACTCCTATTTTTTAGTTACATACCAGGCACCGTGGTTTCATGGAAGGAACATTGGAGATGAGAGTCCTAGACTCAGCACTCCTCTTTTGGGTCACCCAGAACTACCTGCTTTGCCCCTCAGCCTGTTTCCCCACTTGTCGATCAAGGGTGTTGCAGTCAATGAGGACCACATTCCTTTCTAGTCTAATACTCTGAGTTTTGTGAGAAACTATGAGCCATGTCAGATCAAGAGCGTATCTTTGTGCTATAACTTCCTCAGGCATGACAGTAAATACACTTTGCTTCTTAGCTGTGTTGCTGGATTTGTGTGAAAAGAAGACACACCCAGGCCCTTGCATGTGGCTGAGCTTCTTGCTATTGACTTTTTGCTTTGGATGCATTCCTTCCCTTAATCCTCATCCACTGCTGTGGAGGGCAGGGAACACTCAAGCCCCACATGGCGTTTGCCACACAGAGCTGGCCCCTGTTTTACCCACCCCTCAGACACTTCCAGATTTTTCTAGGGAGGTCGGTGAAGTTGGCCTATTGTAACTAGCCTGAGAAATACTGTCTTCCAGGAAAAGTTGGTCCAATAAGAGACTCCATCAAAATGCTTGCTATTGCCCATGAAGTCTGGGAAATGTTGCCCTAATAGAGTCACTTCCTAGAAATCCACAAGGCACTCAGTATTTTTGAGTGTCTGGACGTTGACACGATAAACAGACCTCTTAAACTTTTCTGAAATAACAAAAATTCAACCGAGTACATTTTAAAGATCTAATTGGCTTTATTAATTGGTTTATGAATGGGGCAGCATCCCATCTAGCGAGCAGAGGGGAGCTCCACAGGGCTACAGATAAGGAAAGGTTTTTAAAGGCAGGAAGGGGTGCCTGGGTGGCTCAGTCAGTTAAGTGGTCGTTTCTTGATTTCCGCACAGGTCATGATCCCAGGGTGGTGAGATTGAGCCCTATGTCAGGTTCCATGCTCAGCGGGGAGTCTGCTTGAAGATTCTCTCGTACCCCTCCTCCCCATCTCAAGAATAGATAAATAAATCTTAAAAAAAAAAATAAAAGCAGGATAGAGAGGAAAAAAAGGATTATTTCAGGTGAGATCATCTTCAATTGGGGAAAAAGGGTTTTAGCAGGTGGATTAGCTCATCTCCCTTTGGAGGATAAAGAGGGCTCATGCGACAGATGATCTCATTGGTGCTGACCAGACAATTCCTGACTGACTGGTTAAGACTACATTTCCTGGGGATTGAAACTGAGTTGGGTAGGTATTAAGTCTTGCTTTACTGACTTGGGGCCTTAACCTAAGTGATGCCATTTGGGGACCTGTGGTGTTCTTTTTAATACTTTATTTAATCCTCTTTCCTAAATACATTGGGCCACAAAAGCCCCATCTTTTCCTCCTCACCCTTATTCACAGCTCACCAAAGTCTTTCCCGTCATGCATTTATGGGAGACACTGAGATCTTGAAGGAAGGGAAAAGGCTAATGCTAGCCCAGAGCTAAATTTGCAGAGAAGATCAAGTTTGCACCAAATGCACTCCTATTTCACCCTCTGGATACTTCTCATCTCCCAGGGTCCGGAGCTCTCCTCACTGCGGTCTGTCAGCATCCAATTGCCGACTCTGCTCCCCACTGGCTCATTTCATCCAAGTCAGGGTGGGAATCAGGGGCTGTCTTTTTGTATTCATGTACTTGTGCTGTAGCCATAGATCTGAGCAGGGGTCTTAATCATCCTCCAGGCAGACAGAATGCAGCACCAAGGCACTGAGAAATAATTAGGTACTGGTTTGTGAAAAATACCGCCAAAGAGGAGGGAGGTAATATCAAGCCAAAGACAAAGAAGAACCTCTATCTGAAAATTCTGTATTCTAGAATAAATCACAAATTACTAGGAAGTGATTTGGCATTTTCAATAGACTCCAAGAAGTACTATTTCCCTGACACATAATAAAAATATCCTTAAAGGGAGAATGAGTTAAAGAGACAGCAGGGTAAGATGAAAAAAAAGATGGAAGAATATGGCAATGAAGCTAGTATTTTAATAGCAGTTGAAAAAATATATAGAACTGATCCTGCAGGGGGAAAAAATCATGTAAGTGACACAGAGAACAAGTTGGAAAAGTTCCCCAAGAAAATAGAGGAAAATGGGAAGACATTCCAATTAGCAAAAAAAGAATAGATGAGAGCAGAGAATGTAAACTCAGCATACAGATATTCTTCAAGTGGAAAATGATACCATTTAATTAAAATCAATAATCAACAATACAGTAGAAGGAAATTTTCCCAAGAGGAGAGGGATTGTGTAGACATCGTGAAAGATTCACTGCACAGTAAAATTGTATGTGGCTTATTCTTAAAAACCTAGGAAAAAAAGAATTGGTTGAAATAGTAACATAGAGTCCAACTTGGTAGATGTAACCACTGTTAGGAGTTTGGTGTATCCTTGTGGCCTTTGCTTTTTTCATTGCTTATATGGCTATATTAGTATTTTGAAAAGAGTTTTGGAAAATTTGATGAAAGGGATAAAAACAAAGGCATTTATTTCCACTTGGGCCATTATGAAAGGACGCATGTGCTCTTGGGGCTCAGCATGGCAGTGGGAATGAGAACCAGAGGTACTTGAACGATGAGGGGCCTCGGCACTGGGGCCCCTGACCAGCCATACCTCCTCACTTAGGTATTTCCTTCCAAGGGTAAACTTTGAAATTTTCGACTTTATTCTAGACAGTACCGACCCACCATGGATCAGTTTTGCTTAAAAAACAGAAGAAAAACACAATGTGGTGGTGGGTTGCTTGACCATTGGGAGACTGAATTATTGGTAGGCAGCTGTTGGAATGTCAGTGTGCAAATTGTGTCTTTCCTTGGGCATCTTTAGGAAAAGCACCGATCACCGTATGTGCCAAATGGCTCGGAAATCTACTTGTTTTAAGGTGGGAGGCAGGGCAGAATGAACTCTAAGGACCCCTTTTTGTTGTGTTAGCTTGTGTCTCCATAGTGCCATTGGAACTCCTCCTAGCCATTCATTCTAGTGTTATATCACCATAATTAACATTGCTGTGTGGAAATAACAAGCGTGTCGGAAACCAGGGGAGAGAACTCTCAGGTACTAATGAGCACATCAATTACAATAATGATAAACTCACTGTCATTCCAACCATTGATCTTCACATCACTCAGCTGTTGGTCGCAAATGAGCAGAAGGGAGAAAAAGTCTCCTATAATCCTACCACCCACCTAATCACCATTAACGTTTAGGTGTATGTCCTGTGAAGCTTTATGCTATCCATATTTAAGATGTGATTTTGATCAGATGCTGTAGTTTAAATTGTATATACTTATTATTTAAAATTCCATCTATTTTTTTCTGATATGAAAAGGAGTAGATAGTCATTGCAATTTTGGAAAGTACATAATGAAGAACAATTTAAAACATCCAGATTCCCATTACTTAGACATAACATTTTTAGCATTTAGTATATATTCCTGTAGTATTAAAAAAATCTTTTTTGCTTTTCCTAGATTGGAGCAGTTTTATAAACACTGTAAAAATCTAAGAACTATATATATTGTATACAGCATGTACATATATTTATATGTATGTGTGTATATTTATTCATCTTTTACAAAATCAAATTATACTCTATATTCTCCTATCTTCTTTTTGCATTTAACGACATGACATGGCAACACTGTTGTTTAAAAATGTCTCCAATTGCTTTGTATTTATGTGTCTTTCCATTTTTCTATTACATACAAACCTGCAAGGAATATTCTTTTACCTATGTCTTTTCACACTTACATAAGTATTTCTATGGGAACCATAGGGTCCAAAGGCTCACATTTTTAAAATGTTGAAAGATGTACATTTTACCTCTTAACATATGCTTCCTTCAAGGGCAATACTCCAGTCCCACTCTCACCAACAATGTATGAAATTGCCTGTTTGGACAATATTAGGTATTTTCAGTACCTTTAATGTTTGAAAATCTAATAACCGAAGAATGTAAGGATTTAATATGCATTTATTTCATGACTGATGAGGCTGTGTATCCTTTTGTGTTTATGGTCATTTCCACTTATTCTGTATATTGCTGTTCTTACCCTTCTGCCATTGTGTCTTGGGCTGTTTCTTATTTTCTTACTTAGAGTGCAGGAGTACTTTACACATTACAGATATCAACCACAATATAAGTTTTAAATAAACAGAACATTTCCACTCAGAACATTTCCACTGAGCAATAAAAATACCAGCATGTTGCTTTATGGAGAATTTTTTTTTTTGATAGTGAAAAATAGAGATTTTTTACTTATTCGTTCTGGTGCGATGTGCCAAATGTATAACTAATTTAACTGGTACTAGCAAATGGCATAACAAAACAAAACTAGATATCTTTTTAAATGATCAACAAACTTGTCAAAAATTGTGAGGTGGACAATATAGCCCAAGAAAACATATTTCCTGGAGAAAGACACTTCCAAGAATGAACGTACTTGCTGAAAGAAAGCTCTGCAGAGCCAAATTTCCCCCATGGGATCCAAGATCCACCTGAACAGAGAGAAAAGAACTAGATTCCTAATTTAGGAACCAAACTGAATAAAGAAATACTTTCAAGCTCCCTTTATATTGTAACAAGGTTTGCGATGACCAGGAGGAAGACCTCATCCCCTCCTGGTCCCCCATGTTGGAGCAAGAACCAGAGCTCAGTTTTCCCTTAGATGCAAACCTCAAGTTTCATGTCCAGAGTACAGATACTGGAGAAGGAAGAAATAGGTTGCTATCTATTTTCACGTAGACAGACTCACCCATGTCATCTCATGGATGCTCTGCCAAGATTGTTTACAATCCTGGACAAGATCCTGAGGCCCAGAGAAAATCCCCTCCAGTGTTGGCAACAAGATTGATCATCAAATTTGGAACACCACAAATTTTTGTTTTTCTTGTTTTGGTTTTTTGTTTTTGTTTTTGTTTTTTTTGTTTCTTGCCTTCTTAGTACATTTCTGTGAGTAAGTTAGAGACTGTTCAGGGGCTGTACCCAAAAGGCATTTAGTTTTTGGAAAGAAGAGAGAATGAAGCTTGAATATACATGTGTGTCCCTGTGTGGCCAGGTGTCCGCATGAACTGTTAACTAAAGTATAATAAATATTCATAAAAGTGCACAACTGTCTAAATCAATTAAATTTTGCAACAACGATCAGCAATATAACCAGCATTTGAGTCAAGAAATAATAACACCCAGGAGGTCTGCCTGGTGCCCTACTGTCCGGTTTCTAACACCTTGGATTAGTTTTACCTGTATAAGGAAGAACAAATTCTTCTTCTACCTTTCAAGGTCTTCCAGTTGGACTAAAAATTAAGTTTACATGAGATGGGTTAACAGGAGGAAAAACCAAAGTTTCATTACATGCACACGCACAGAGTCCCAATCTTGAAATTGAGACGTAAAAAAATGAGGCAGTTTTTATACTTTTTAGACAAAGAGACACTACATTTGTGAGGAATTTACAAGGTAAAGAAAACAGATGCTTAGGGGCTTTAATTAGTAAGGAATTCTGAGCAGAATTGGGGCTGAGGTTGTAGAGGAGAAAAAAAGTAACAAGGTTTGTTTCTAGAACTTTCTCTGTTTTACAGTTCCCACTTCTCTTTACCTCCTGGCACAGGGAGGGCACCTTCTATGTGGGAAGTTTATTTCCTGCATTCGGGGGAAGAGAGGAAGGTCTGAATGTCCTTGCACTGGCTGTTTTAAGTAACTTTTTAAAAAAGATTTTATTTATTTATTTGACAGAGAGAGAGAGCAAAAGCATGGAGAGCAGCAGGAAGAGGGAAAGGGAGACACAGACTCCTTGCTGAGCAGAGAGCCTAACACAGGGCTTGATCCCAGGACCCTGGGATCATGACCTAAGCCAAAGGCAGCCACTTAACCAACTGAGCCACCCAGGCATCCCTTAAGTAACTTTTATTTAAAATAATTAATACGCCAAAGTGGCACATTTGGGGGCAGCCTGTCCTTGGCCCTACATCTGTTTTTGACTTTTATATAAATAAAATTGTATGTTGTATATTCTTTCCTATTTTCATCTGGCTTTCTTTCAACATTAAGTTTGTGAGATACATCTACATTGTTGCGTCTAATTGCAGTCTGTTTATTGTCACTGCTGATATTCCATTGTGGGAAGGTACCACTGTTTATCCATTCTGTTACTGTTAGGCGTTTGGTACCTACCCAATTATGGGCTATTATGAAAAGTGCTACTCCGTGTATGCATAGGAGTGGAGTCGCTCAGTCATAGGATATGCATATGTAGATAATGCCAAAGAATTTTCCAAAGTGGTTGTACCACTTTCTATGCCTACTAACAGTGTAGGAGAGTCCCATCGGCTCCCCATCCTCACTGAGATTGGTGTTTTCTTTTTTTTTTTTAAGTAGGCTCCACACCCAGTGTAGAGCCCAACATGGGGCTTGAACCCACAACCTTGAGATCAAGACCTGAGATGAAATCAAGAGTCGGACACTTAACCGACTGAGCCACCCAGGCGCCGCTGTCTTCTTCTTCTTTTTTTTTTAATGGTAGCGATTCTAACAGCTGTGGGGTAGTGTCTCGGGGTGGCTTTAATTTGCATTTCCCCCATAATTAATGAAATCAAGAAACCTAAAAAGACTTTTTTTTGACCACTGGGTATTCTTTTAATGAACTGTTTAAATCTTCTGCCCTAGAAACCATATTTTAGGCAAAAGTATCTACCTAGTTCTTTGCCCTTTAGAGAGGCTTTATACTGGTTCCCTAAACCACACTCACAACAATCAAGTCACATGGGAGGAGGGGCACCTGGGTGGCTCAGTCGTTAAGCGTCTGCCTTTGGCTCAGGTCATGATCCCAGGGTCCTGGGATCAAGCCCTGCATCGGGCTCCCTGCTCGGCGGGAAGCCTGCTTCTCCCTCTCCCACTCCCCCTGCTTGTGTTCCCTCTCTCGCTGTCTCTCTCTCTCTGTCAAATAAATAAAATCTTAAAAAAAAAAAAAGTCACATGGGAGGAGGTTACGGACAAAGAAAAGGAGGTCCAGCAATTGTCGTTGAGTTATCCAGGGCTTTAGTTGTGGTAAGAAACCGTCTTCCAGTCTTCATTCAACTGACTCTTATATTCTGCCATATAGCTTGTCCTGGTCACCAACCAAAAACGGTACGCCATTATTATGGTACACCAACTGTTGTTGTCAGGGTCTGTGGTGGATCTAGAAGACCGAATGATAGATAGGGCATGGTTCATGCCACAAGGAAGGACTTTGCAACTACTTATTTACTGGTCGTCTGTGTGGTCTAAATTCATGGTCGGCCCATGTGATAAAATGGACACAGTACCCCATGCGTTAACTTGTCTTACCTGGAGAGAACCATCTCAGGAAAATTAAGAGATGGCTCAGGACCAAACAAAATATTGGGGCTCTGTCAACTCTCAGGTTCAAATGCCAGCTCCACGACAAACCAGCATGCGATCGTGGGCTAGTTGCCTGAACTCTGTGCTTTAGTTTTCTTTTTCCAAAATGGAGATCATTCTAGTTCTTGATTCGATGAGCTAACACCTGGAAGTCCTCAGTGGTGTGCCTGGCACATAGCAAGCGCTATACATCATGTATGTCAACAAATATCAGTTATGAAAGTTATTATTATACCCTGGGCTCGACCAGCAAAGCGATCACGTGATTCTTGGGTGAAATTCTTAGAGTCTCAGGATCACTCATTCATCTGTTTCATCTTTCCTTATCCTCTTCCTTCAACTATTCTTTCCCATCATCTCTACATCCCTTCTCTTCAGTCAACTTTTAATTTTGTCCTCCAATCCCTTTTGGGCCAGGGGATACATGAGTTTTAACAAAACTTTCCAGGGACATGATGTTCTAGCTCAGTATTTCCAAAGCCTATGTTACCATCGGTCTCCTGGAGATGATTTAAGGCGGTAAACACACAAAGCACTGTATTACATTGAGTCACTTTGTGAAAAAGTTAGAACACTTTCATGTCTACTCCAACCCTCTCAGGACCCCAAAGAGAACATTTCAGTGTTGTGCCAGGCTGTTTGTAATGTATTTCTAATGATTGCTACTCCCATCTGTTTTTGGTTTGGTTTGGTTTGGTTTTTCACAAAGAGACAACGGGCCCAACCTAACAGCCTGAACCAGTAAGTAATACCTCGATGATGTCTAATAACATTATCTTATATAGGCACAGTTTTCTTCATTTTAGTTCATTTTATATGTGATACTGTTTTCCATTTAAAGTAGTAAAGATTCATTCCTTTGGTTAAGCCAAATATGTGAGCTGATTTAAATAAAAATACCAAACATATGATAGGGCCAAAAATTATGTGGGTGTGAAAAATACTGCTTTAACCTGAAGCAGTGTGTCTTTTTTTCTTAAGTTTTTAAATCCTTTTTTTTAAAGATTTTTTTATTTATTCATTTGGGAGAGAGAGAGAGAGATAACGAGAGAGAACATGAGCAGTGGGGAGAGGGAGAAGCAGGCTCCCTGCTGAGCAGAGAGCCCAATGTGGGGCTCGATTCCAGGACCCTGGGATCATGAACTGAGCTGAAGGCAGACACTTAACCGACTGAGCCACCCAGGTGCCCCCTAAGTTTTTATTTTAATTCCAGTTAGCATACAGTGTTATATTAGTTTCAGGTGTATAATGTAGTGATTGAACACTTCCATGCATCAGCCAGAGTTCATCACGACAAGTGCATGCCTTAATCCCCATCCCCCCATCCGCCTCCCCTCTGGTGACCATCAGTTTTGCTAAGAGTCTGAAACAATATGTTTTTAATGGTGACACATTAGCCTAAGGTGGCTGACCAATGGAGAATCTCTTCCCCTGCAGAAGGAGCTCCATCCTATAGGAGAAATAAGAATTTGGTTTGGACAATAAAATAGATTTGGTTTTGAGTGGTTTCTGCTCCTGCTTACTATTTACCGCTGAAATTAATCTCTTCAACTTCAGTTGTGTCATTTGCTAACTGAGAATAATTCTTATTCTCTGATAAAATGAGATGATGCATTTAGAGCTTGAAATGCAGTGTCTGACTCACAGTAGGTATTCGATAAATGCAGTGATTTTATTATAGCACCGCACTATACAGGTGACCATCTTTCCTGCTTACTGTTTCGCATTCTTCAAATTTTAATCTTTGTTTCCAAGGACTCATCTCTGGATTCCAGCACAACCAAAGGCACTTAAACACAGCACCCTCCTGACAGATAGTAGGTGCTCGTTAAGGGTGTTTTAACTGACAAGTTGATTAATTGATTAGGAGGTCTCTGGTAGTGTACACCTGTTTATTAGTCTACTCCAGAAAAGTCTTCAACATTGTTGGAAAGAGGTACCCAGCATGAGAGTCTGTCTAGTTAAACTCCTATTTTGTTTTGTTTTCTTTTACTTGGAACAAGGGGGACTTGAGATGGTGGTGGTCTAGGGAATGAAAATAGGAGATCTGGTCTACTTTGGGGTGGTTCTGCCATGTTGCCCTTCTTGACTCCATTGCCAAAGAGGAGGGAGAGGTGGTACCTATTCCTACTGTTCATGGATGTGTTTGTAGAGGAGCAAATTCCTACTGCATTGCATGGGGATGGACAGCATGGGAGGACCACAGAGCAGTTCTCCACTCAGTCTTTGGCATGAGAGGAAGAGGAATAACTATCAGAATGGTGAGTCTGGAAGAAGAAAACCAGCATGCTTAGCTCAGGCTTCTCTCTTCTCCTTTAGAACCAGCCTGCCTGCCAAAAGGACCCATCCTCTGCCTCTCCATTCTTTGAGCTTATGAGCCAGCCCCCCTATGGGGGAAGCCCATGGTTCACCATCTGTGCCCATAACTCATAGTACTTGTACCTAATTAGGAAGGGAAATATTAAGAAGATCATTGCAGGCACACACTGAAGCATTTCCTTCCAGCCCAGATGAGTAGAACTGGGGTGCCCTATACCTTAAGGAGCGCTGTCAAGGCAGAGGCAGAACAACAGAACCAAATTTTTTACTTTTGGATGTCTAAAGCCAGGATTCAGGATATAAGACCCATAGATTTAGAAGAATATGCAGAACTGTTCTTCCCACTTCCAGACCAGATCAAGATACCATGGATCGAGACTTTCCTGCTTGAATGACCCAGGACTCTTGGAAGCTCTTTGAGATGGAGATGATAGTGGCATAAACAAATAAATGGAATGATATTGTTTAGAAGCAAAACCCTATATTCTTAAAGTAGGGCAGAGTTGGACCAATCTAAATTTCACCCCCTACTCATCCCAGGAGTAAAATGCTCACATCTGGTTTTATTCCTTTATTCCCTTGCATCACCTAATGCAAAAGAATTGTGTGTTTAGAATGGCCTGGATAAATACATCTTTGTTGAATTTAATAAATTCAATGTATTTAAAACTTGATGATGCTCTATCTGGACAATGGACCACGCCTCGTCCTGATCACGTTTCCAACACTTAGTTCCTAAATCATCTCTGGCCAAGGCTAGAAACAACTGATGTCTTTGTATCTGTGGTTTTAGGTCCTGAGGTCTCCATGTCAGGAAACATAATTACTTTTTTAAAAGAAGAAACCAAATTTTGAAACCTTCCCCCAAACACAGTAGGTGTGTTGACAGGTAGTGATGATATGTGCCTTCATTCTCAGGTTAGGATGTATTTGGAGAGGTTGAAACTCACGGATATGTCAATACAGCATAATAGTAACTCCAACTTTGAAATTTGGCAGTTGCTGTCTGTAAGAGCTGGAATAGTTTACTGTTTTCTCTATCCCTTGGTTTTTCGTTTGTGCAATGGGGAGGATGTCACTTCTATAACAAAAAGTTGTCTTGAAATTCACCGAGGGGATGTCTGTGGGGGGCTGCAAAAAGTGTCTAGCACAGAAAAAACAATCAATCTATGGTAGTTACAATTACAGATAGTGAAAGCACACTATAATTTTTTAAACCCAAGCCACTGCAGTCAAAGCTGTGAGAGTCTGCTCGTTGGGCAGCTAGGAGAACTGTCCACCTTTAGGTCGTGTGACTCCCTTTTCCAGGCTGGGGAAAGAGTATGGGGAGCTGTTGGAAGACTGCTGTATGAGTCAGAATCTCAAAGTGCAAGTCCAGGCTCCTGCCTTGGGTAGAATAGTGAGTCTGGGCTATGCCTGAGCAGCCCTGGTCAGAAGCAGCAATCCTGGTGCTGGAACCACTGCCATTTTGGAAAGCCTACCCGACAAGGTGACATAGTCTGGTGAGCACCAAGGCACTTCACTGGGGAGAGATCAGTGATCTGTGGCCAAGAGGGAGCCTCTGGCAGGCAGCAGACTGCAGACATGGCTTGGGTCATTGCAAGCTCATTACCACCATCTGCTCTGGCCATCTCGACCTGGTCAGCTGGAGAGGACTCCTGAGTTACTGACACCATGGAGACCTCTTAGGGAGTGATTTTCCTGTTGTTTAGTGATTACTGCTTTATGGAAAAGACCTACATGAAGTGACACCCATTACCTTCCTTGGTTGCAAGCAGGGGGTCATTTATATGTCACAGCTGGGGGTGTATTGCACAGATTCCCTGCCCCTGTGAGCTTTTGATCTCCCCCAAATCCTTACCCTCCGGGGTCACCATACCTGCTCCTACCTGTCCTATATTTCCAGCAACTATCACTACTTTGAGTGGGAAGATAAAAATAGGGACATTGTTCCCAGAGGTCACAAAGAAATAAGCTTTCTTACTATGTCCCCTAATCGTCTTTCTTTATGAACACTTCCTCTCTTCTAAGCTTTTGCTCATTTCTTCACTCAAAAAAATATTTTCTATGCCTGGCTCTGTGCGAGATGCTGGAGATATAGTCAGGACCCAGGCAGATGGGTCCACTGCTCTCATGTACCATATATTCTAGAGCAAGGAGAGGGAAACATGTACAAGGTGTAAGCGAGATCAGTTCAGACCTGGGAGAGGTGGTGTGGTGCAGTGGGTGGACTCAAGCTGGCTCTCTAAGCCACGGTTGCTTTAGGTTCAATTACTGGGCAGCTTCACCTGTTAGTTGGGTGATCTCCGATAAGTCACTTCATGGTTACGGAGTGCTTACTGATTTGCAAAATGGGGATTCTAAGAGAACCTCCCTCATGGGAGGCATTTGAGTTGAGACTTCATGGCTCACAGGCAGCCAGCCACGTGAAGAACTTAAAGGAGAACATTTTAACCAGAGGGAACAGCAGGTACCAATGTCCTGTGCCAGAAACAAGCTTAAGGGATTCTCCTACCAAAGGAAAGCCCATGTGTCTGACAGATACTGAAGAAGGGTAAAGTTGATAAACCCTACTTGGGATTAGCCAAGTAGGCAGGCATCAGCTCATGATCACATTACAGGTCATGTTGAGAACTTTAGATTTTATTTTAATTGATGAGGTTTCAATCTCTACCTGGAGTGATTTCTCCTCACCGGCCCCTCATCTTCAAAACAGAAGCTACTGAAATCCTATTCCTATTTTAATAATGACTTCTAATATCCTTTTCTCTTTGAAGTCTTTCTTCTCCTAACCCCCAGAAAAATTAGTTTCTACCTCCGTGATGCTCCTGTCATCACATTAGTTATAGGCAGGCTTATTTCCTGTCTTCATGGTGAGTACCGGAGGTCAGGGACTGAGTCCCATTCCTTTTAGAACTGCCTAGCAAAGTGTGTGGCACAAATAAATTTGAAAGACTGAGTGGATGTGTCCATGCATGAATGCATGAACGATACCAAGCTAGGGTCTTTTAGTCAGATTTGCTCCTTGAAAATCTGGACCCTGGGTACCTGGGTGGCTCAGTCGGTTAAGCGTCTGCCTTCGGCTCAGGTCATGATCCCAGAGTCCTGGGATTAAGCCCTGCATCAGGTTCCCTGCTCAGTGGAGAGTCTGCTTCTCCCTCTCCCTCTGCTCCACCCTCTACTTGTGATCTCTCTGTTGCTCTCTCTCTTCCTCTCAAATAAATAAAATCTTAAAAAAAAAAAAAAAAGAAAATCAGGACCCAGAGGGAATGAATAATCTATAGCCCAGGTAGATTTCCCTCAGGGCAGAAAGAAGCCTTGAAAGCAATAGGGAGGCAGGGAAGAGCATTATGGAACTCTGTATACTTTGACGGAGTTCACACTTCTTTGTCTCCATTCTGCCCCTAGCTATAATTATGTGAGCTTGGGGAATCAATCAAAATTACTCCATGACAATCACAATGCTTCACCTACCAGAAGTTAGACCTCTGGCAACCCCAGCCTCTTTAACCTGGATGCAACAAAACAAAACAAAAGCCCCCAAAATGAAAACAAAAGTCCACAAAACCCCCCCAACCCTCAAAAAACAGAATTTCAAGGAAAACAATTTCAGCGTAAGGAAGTGATCATGAAACTAAAACCCATGACCCCAAAGCCAGATCCCCTTCCTTCCTGCCTCTCATCCTTCTTCCCCCAAATGTGCACCAGACACAGAGCTGCTGCTGGGGCTGAGGCAGTAAACAGGACAGATGTGTCCCTGGTCTCAGGGAACTTTCTTCTTACTCCTGCTCACTGCCTTTCTGCCCTCCTCCTGGATGCTAAAACAAAAGCTTTAGGGTTCTGGGGCAGGTCTTGGGGCCTCTCTGGCCCTCTGTCTCTTCATCTCTAAGGGGCAACTATTGTTTCAACATTCAAGCAAGAAGTCAGCTAATCACCCAACCTCAAGCGCTGTGTGGTACTCATTACAACTAGCCGATGCCACATCC
Organism: Mirounga leonina; assembly: GCF_011800145.1. Classification (NCBI taxonomy): domain Eukaryota; kingdom Metazoa; phylum Chordata; class Mammalia; order Carnivora; family Phocidae; genus Mirounga; species Mirounga leonina. Next base: position 5,135,409 of record NW_023270777.1, on the reverse strand, counting down.
GCCAGCCTGTTACAACACCCCCAGGGAAAGAGCTTTAAAGATTTTAACAAAAAACAGGTCTTTTTGATTTCTCTGATGAAGAGAGTGACTTTAAAGCCAGGAAGAGAGAACTATGTGTAATTTGATGGGATTCAGAACATCAAAGGCGGTTCAGTTGGTGTTTGGAACAATCTCTCGGGTCAAATCTAATTTTATCCGAGCTAATGTTTCCAAGCTCCGGTAATTGCTCCCAACATAACTATCAGTTTTTTGTCGCAAGGCTTTGAGTGCAGCTCCTGCTGGGCCTCCTGCTGAGGGTCCAGCATCTGGCTTTTGTCTCTGTTGCTCTTGGGGCTGGGAAACTGTGCTAGATTCAACTCTTGGAGGTTATGGGCTGATGTGGCAGAAAGGATACCACACCTGGAGTGGGGACCTTGGTCTTCAAATCTGGGCTCAGAGATTTCTCCTTCCTGAAAGCTTGAAAGCTTTCGCAGTTAGACTGGGCAGTTTGTGGACTAGTTTCCAGAAGACTTTGCCATGGAAGAGGGATGGAGAGAAGTGTGGGGCTGAGGAGGACAGGCTGCTATCTGCAGGGAAGTTGACAAAGAGAGGCACAAAATGGCGCCATGGCTCCACACACAGCCATTTCTCTGATTTAGAGAAAAAGCATCAGCCTAAAGGTTAGGAGTCAAAGAGGGGGCTGCAGGTGTTGGGGCTGACAACATAGTTGGGGAGAAAGGACCTGTGATGGTGAAGTTTCTGTGGCAACTTGACTGGGTCCTGGAGTGTCCAGATATTTGACCAAATATTATTCTGGATGTTCCTGTGAGGGTATTTTGGGATGGGAAGAACGCTTAAATCAGTAGACTGAGTAAAACATTGCTATCCCTGAAGTGGGTGGGTCTCATCCAATCAGTTGAAGGTCTGAATAGAACAAAAAATCTGACCTGCCTTCAAGTAAGAGAGAATTCTCCTCCCTGATACCTTTGAGCTGGGACATCTGGAATGTGCGTGAGTAGAGAAGGTGTAGGGTGTAGGGGAGGTGTCCACCATGTTTGTTTCTGAGCTGGGAGGATGCACTAGGGATACTTAGGATGGGAATATAAAAGCCCCCATTACCAAGGTAGGATCAGGAGATATGAACAAAGGTATAGGAAAGATTCCAAAATTGTAAGGCTACTCTGTTGTGCTTGGCTAAAAGCAGACCTATTCCCTTCTGTGTCTGGTAAGAGTTTGGAGGATACAGTCTGCCAGACTCAAAACAGATTATCAAGTGAGGGGCTTCCTTGGACTCTGAAGTGTCCTTTATTTGAATTTCTCTACCCAACTTCTCTTGAATGTAAGAGTCTGCTGCAGACAAAGTGCTTTGTGTTAGTCTGTTTTCTCCAGAGAAACAAAATCGAAATCAACAGGATATATAGATATAACAAATCAATAAATAATTTCTCTTTTTATGTAGATATAGGTATAAATATATATATACAAATATAGATATAATTTATCTATATCTAGAGATATAAATATATCTATATAAAATAAGGAATCACTTACTGAGATTTGTTGTAAGAGATTATAATCATCACTCATGCAATTACGGAAGCTAAGTCCAAAATATGCTGAGTCAATGTACCACCTGAGAAACTCTGACTTTCATCTGGTCCCTGACTGGTGGAGGTGGAGCATCCACAAGTTACGTAGGGATACCAAAGGGAGAGATTCTGGGCCATGCCTTGAACAAGTTCTGGGCTATAGGTAGAAAGTGTGAGCAGAAGTAATTTGATTTGCAATAAGTAATATTTTAATATTAATGTGTGTGCTTGTGTTTGATTCATTTAACCTTCTACCTTTCCCTTCATCACTGAAGAAGTGGCTTTTCATATACACTTCCCAACAGGGTGGGGCCAAAGTATACCAAAGAGTGAACCAAAGAGTCAAATTCAAGGCTTTTGAACTTTTAATTAATTTGGGGGTAAATTGATAGCAGAGATAGGAACTTGAATGCCATAGGTCTTTATTCTGAGAACCAGGTGCTTAAACGAAAAGTAGATGTTTTGAATTCTAGAAAGCTTGGTTAAAACATGACAAGGTGAAGCCTGGAGAAAGAGGACAAAGTTTATCCATAAATAATAGATTAAAAAAAAAAGAGGAATTTGAAGAAAAGCTAAGTCCTGCTCTGAAAGGAGTAAGGACTTTTAGAGGCTTGGGGAGAGAAGGCAGGAGGTTCAAAGCATGCTTGACATGGAGAGGTCTGCACACCGGAAGGAGCCATGGGATGGAGTGATGGGGACCGCCCAGCAGCTACAGTAGCGAGTCCTAGAGGGGAAGCAGCAGATATCACCTGGGAATGCAGGTGCACCTCAGCTATGACCTCTGTTCATGCGGGAGGGTACGTGACCCAACTCCACCCACTCCCAGGCACTGAAGTCCCTGGAAAGATGAGGGAAAACACTAAAAATAACTGAGCACTTACCTAAAGGAAATTAAATTTTAACAGCCATGAATGAATTGCCTTGAATCAGTAAGATTACTTTTTCTACCATTAGTGGAGATCAGAGTTTGAGACCTAAACCATGTCGTTTCATAGATAAAGTTTTGGGTTTTGTCTCCATCCCCCAATTTTTTTTTTTTTTTACTACCATATTTATTCCGGTCCTAATGCCATGATGGGAGCAGCCAGACTCTGCGGGGCTGCTGAGAATAGTAAATCACAGCTCTCTGATGCCAGGACCAACCTCAAGAGGGAAGCTGTTTGGAGATATCTGACCAGTTTGAGGACGTCCTTCAGAAGCCAGAATCGTGCATTCACTATCTCCTCTTTTATCCCTGCCTTTGTTCATGTTAACATTATTATTAACAAAGGTTACTGCGATTTCTTGAGAACTATTTCTCAGTTACTGTGCTACATGCTTACGTAGGTGATTTCATTTAGATTGCCTTGTACCTCTTAGAAATAGATGCGATCTTTTCTAGTTTACAAACAAGCAAACAGGATCGTGGAGATTAAGTAACTTTCACATTCCACAACTAGTGGGTGGCAAATGTGGGACTGAGATCCAAATATCTCTGACTCTGAATCCCTTGTTCAATAATGACTCAGCTATACTGAATTGAATTGGATCAAATAACATGGATACTGGCCAGAACGGTCTGAAGAACCCTCCCCCAAATCCTTCTGATCATCAGAAACTTAATGAATAACTGTCCTTCACTTTGGCTACTCATTGTCTGCATCTCTTTCTATGTTTGAGAGACTCCCCACTTTGGGCTCGCGGTGGGAGAACTATTTGCGGTGGCTTTCAGTGAATGACAGCAAGCGTCACTAGGTACGTTCTAAGAGTCAAGGGCGAATGTGCCGGAAGCTCCGTAGGTTGTCCATTCTCCTATTGTCCCGAACAGGACTGAGACCAGTACAAGACCTGCCCAATGCACCACGGGGTCTGGTACTAGGAAAGTGACCTCACCTCCTTTCTGCTCTTTCATTTTGCAGGGCAAGCTTGAGAGTGATTTTGGGGGCAGCGAATAAACATTGCAGACTTGGGAAACAAATTTGGGCTTAGCTGGGCCAGCTATTCACGAAGGTGCTGGGAAATGCACTTAGCTGGCTAGTGCCTGAACACTTGGAAGTTGAGATAGTGTGCAAATTCTCCCCTGTGGGGAGAGAAGGGGAACCCCCAGTCTCGGTGAGCTCACTGCAAGGCAAACCTGAGTTTCCCACGTCCTTCGTTAGATAATCTTGCTTGTCTCTAAAATCCATCAAACAGAAGGGTTTCAGGGGTGCCTGGGTGGCTCAGTTGGTTAAGCGACTGCCTTCGGCTCAGGTCATGATCCTGGAGTCCCAGGATCGAGTCCCGCATTGGGCTCCCTGCTCAGCAGGGAGTCTGCTTCTCTCTCTGACCCTCCCCCGTCTCATGTGCTCTCTCTCTCTCATTCTCTCACTCTCTCTCAAATAAATAAATTTAAAAAATCTTTAAAAAAAACAAAAAACAGAAGGGTTTCCATGAGGGGAAATGGTAGGTCTACATGTGCAACATGAAGGAAAAAGTATTGTTCGACCTCCATTTCTACCCACTTCCAGGTACTGGAAAAGTTTACGTCCTGCAAAATCTCTAAATCAGTCCCCTATTCATCCAGGTGATCTAAATTCAGGCATTGAGACCTGCTGCTCATTCCCAGCTGGTGGACACCCCCACACTCAGGTAAAGGCTGCTGTGTCTGGGTTTCTGGGTGCCGGGCTCAACCCTGGCAACCAGACACATTTGCTGAAGAAGGGCAGGACCAGGGTGGGGAATTAAGTCAGCCAAGAGGAAAGCCATGTCCCCCTTCTTCCTCTGCTCTCAAAACCCTGGGATCATCTCCTGATGGGTGCGTGTGCCCAGGCCCACGCTCTACTCTGTGCTGCATGCCTGAGCTCCCCATCCTGCCATGCCCAGCAAGGGAACAGAAGAGAGAAGCCAGTAGGGATTATAGAGACCAGAGGGTAATGGAAGCTGCTTGCTTCAGTCTCAGAGTCCTGACTCTGCTGGCTCATTCCCCGCTCTGGCTCCCTGGGTGCCTAGGGTACCAGAGAGACCTAGAATCATGGTTATTTTTTGGGCGAGATCTCACTGGGATGGTCCCCCGTGGTAAGCAGGGCTGCTCAATTGATAGGCTGGCCCATTTCCCTAGGGTCAGAGGAATAGTGCCATAATCCAGTTAAAAAACTCCAATGCTTACAAGCTCTTATGTGGGGTCTTCCCCTGCTCATCAGGGCACATGGGAGCACATTTCTATCACCGTTCATTAGTTTTGCCTGTTCTTGGACTCTGCTATGTCCTCCTTCCTTCACTTAGCAGAGCGTCCTGGAGATTCATCTAAGTTGTTTCATCTATCCACAGCTTGCTCCTTTCTACTGCTGAGTAGTAGTATGTGAACACACTAGAAATCATTTCTCTGTTCTCTTGTCAATAGAAATATGGTTCATCTTCCAGTTTGGGGTTATTCTGAATGAGACCGATATGAACATTCTTGTACAGGTGGATTTTGTGTGTGTGTATGTGTGTATGTGTGTGTGTGAACATATGCTTTTATTTCTCAAGGGTACATACATACCTAGGAGTGGAATTCCTGGGTCCTAAGTTAGGTGTATGTTTAATATCAATAAGCTTCTTTTCTGCTAAACTTACCCTGAGTTCGTTTGTATCTGTGGCCTGCAGTGAACCACACCATCAACAGCATTGTCACTATGGTTAATAATGCACTTTTATGGGGGGTGCCTGGGTGGCTCAGTCGGTGAAGCATTTGCCTTTGGCTCAGGTCATGATCCCAGGGTCCTGGGATGGAGCCCTGTATTGGGCTCCCTGCTCAGCGGGAAGTCTGCTTCTCCCTCTTCTCCTCCCCTGTGCACTCTCTGTCTCAAATAAATAAAATTTTAAAAAACTGTTAAAAAATTATGCGCTTTTGGGGCGCCTGGGTGGCTCAGTTGGTTAAAGTAACTGCCTTCGGCTCAGGTCATGATCCTGGAGTCCCGGGATCAAGTCCCGCATCGGGCTCCCTGCTCAGCGAGGAGCCTGCTTCTCCCTCTGACCCTCCCCCCTCTCATGTACTCTCTCTCATTCTCGCTCTCTCAAATAAATAAATAAATCTTTAAAAAAAAATTATGCGCTTTTATGGAAGAGCAGAAAATGTCAGGTACTCTGCGAAGTGTGGGAGATATGGAGGTGTAGAAGACTTAGTTTAGTTTTCACGGCTATCCGAATCTAGAAAGAGGGACAACACGTCTACACACAGAAATGTTAAAAAAAAAAAAAAATACAAGGGAGCCCATGCTAGGAGGCTGAGGAACAGAGAGAAAATGCTTGTGAGTTCAGAGGAGGGCACGCTCTCTGAGCCTGGGCTGCCTGCGTAAGGCTTTTCAAAGATGTGGGTCTGGCAATGCACCTGGGAAGGATGACTCAGTTTCATTAAGGAGATGTCAGGTGGTTTCTAGAATGTCAGCTTCATGGCACACTAGATGGTCATTAAAATTATAATTAGGGGCGCCTGGGTGGCTCTGTTGGTTAAGTGTCCGACTCTTGATCTCAGCTCAGGTCTTGATCTCAGGGTTGTGATTTTGAGCCCTACATCGGGCTCTGCGCTTGGCGTGGAGCCTACTAAAAAAAAAAAATTATAATTCGAAAAAACTGTAAGAACTTGAAAAAAAAAGATCAGCTCTCAAGTGAAAAATGGCGGAACAAAACTCTCCCTGCCATGATGATGACTATACACTCTATGTTTACGGAGGTGGGGTGGAAAGAAGAAACTGGAAAACAAAGACAAAGGACGTGCAATTCTGGGTGAATTTTCTTTTCTGTTTCTATTTCCTTTTGTATCTTGCGGTGCTTGTTACAATCACGTTTTTAAAGCAATAGGGGTTGGGAAGAAGATGAGCATTCCTAGCCAGGAAAGCAACCGCATCATGGAGCTCGGAATGGACAAGTCGTTCATGAGCTTTCATCTGCTGAATAGCTGGGCTCAGAACAGAAACCAGGGCTGTGTTGACTGCAGGTGCTGGACACACAGTGTAGGCTAACAGCCGGCTCCTTGACTCAGAGAAAGAGATCCAGTATCTCAGCAAGTCCCGTCTACCTGAGAGATGCAGGGGAAGGCGGAGGGTGTTTGGACTGCACAGGGAAGGTGTTTGGTGGGTGAGTCTTGGTGGCAGGGTGTCTGGGAGGCTGAAAGGAATGTCACCAGAACCGACCATCTTTGCTCTGGTGGTTTTAGCAGCAATAGTCACGTCCTTTGTCCAACAACATGTACCCAGCACCTCTTTTTTTTCCCGGAAAAACTGGGGAGCAGGGAGCTACCTGTCCAGCAGCCAACTGAGCTGTTTTCCTTTTACTGTCATTAGCCCCAAACTGGTTAACAGGGATGTGGAGGTGCTCCCTCACCTAGCATCCCATGGTCCTGTCAGTGTGATCCAGCGGGAGCACCCCACGTTCAAGCCCTCCAAACAGGGGTGCCCCACTGCAGTTCAGATCGAAGAGACAAGCAGCTTCTCTCCAAATGAATTAGTGGCCAGAGCAGGCTGTGAGGCACCCTGGTTTTTCTTACAGGGGGTACTCTTGGGAAGGTGTCCTAGGGATGGAAGGGAACAGAAACTCTGGAGATCTCAAGCACTGGGGCCAGGCTGGTTTTCCTGGCTTGCATCGTCTGGTAACAACTTGAAAGGAATCACCATCAGGGCGTCTTTAATTCCTTGCTTCTGTCCCCAGGCGTCCCAACCTGTGGCTCTGAATGAGGTTGCATCCGTGTGAATTGGATACCCCATGTTGCTGAGTCCTGCTCTCTATGTGTTCCCTGTGACCTTCCCCAAAGCCCCACTGTTGGTGCCCAGGGCCCCAGGGTGATCACAGATCGCCCTCTTAAGTTCTTCTGCCCTGAGCTTCTTGTTGATGTCTGTGCCCACATGGCAGCTTGAACAGAAGTCCCAGTACTAGTGCTCAGGCTAGCAGGGATCCCCCCCAAGAGAGCTACTGCTCTGTCCAGCAGGGTGCCCACTGTCTGCTGGAGCTGCAGAGCCCCCTGCCTTGTTCGGTAGCTTTTAGGACTCCCTTCTCCTCAATAGCATTGATCACTATCTGACATTCTGCACATATGTGCTCTCCGTGTTTTCCTTCTAGAACGTAAGCCCATGAGAGCAGCTCCTCGTGGCTGGAGTGAGCTTGTGAGTCCTGCCTCAAGAGGGGGCACTCAGCCTGGGAGTGCAGCCCACACACTCTTCCGAGCCCCTGGGAAAAGGGGGTTGAATTGTCCTGTGTGCAAAATTGCAAAGATCAAAGGCAAAAATAGTAGAGCTCATGAGAGAACCTTGAGCGTGTGGACTGAGAAGTAAACTCAGAGGCATTTCCTAAGTTTGGTTCATTTTTATCCACAAATTTATTCTTTTTAGTTTGCAATAAAAATAGGTTTTTAACTATGGAAGTACTTTTATTAGCTTTTTCAAAGATCTTATTTATATATTTTATTTGAGAGAGAGAGAGAGAGGGAGCGCACATGTGCATGAGCCCGGGGAGGGTCAGAGGGAGAGGGAGAGAACCTCAAGCAGACTCCACGCAGAGCATGGAGCTGGACATAGGGCTGGATCTCACCACCCTGAGATCATGAGCTGAGCTGAAACCAAGAGTCTGATGCTCAACTGACTGAACCACCCAGGGCCTCTGGAAATACTTTTATTATTAAAACTGCTATAAGAAAAACAATTTTTTTATTGTCAGTCTGAAACTCTCCAGCCCTTCACCATTTTATTGTTTGTATTGAAATGATTGTCTTGTAAACCCTTTGGACATTGTGAAATATAGCACATGGAAAAATGTGCAAAAGGAAAAGATGTACAACTCAAAAATTTATCACAAAGCAGATACCCAACCACCATGGAACCCAACACCCAGGTCATTAAAGAGAACATCATTAGTCCCCTAGAAGCCCCACTCATGCCAAAGCCCAGTCACTACCGACCCCTCCCTCTGAAGGGAATCATTCTCCAGAGCTCTAGGGAATGCAAATCTTCGACTTCAGCAGACAATGTTAAATGGTTTTCCAAAGTGGTTTTACCAATTTTTGTTCCTTATAAGTTTATAAACTAGGTGCTCCCTGTCCTCACCTACTTGGTAAATCAGCCTTTCAAATGTTCTCCCTCATTCTCATGGGGATACAGTAGGTTTGCATGGTCATGTTAATTCATGTTTCTATGATTTCTGATGAGGTTGAGCACCTTTCTTGTTCTTCGGCCATTTGGGCATTATCTTTTGTACCTAAGTACCTGTTCAAGCCTCTTGCCCATTTTTCTGTTAGACTGTTTGCCTTTTCTTAATGACTTATAACAGTTCTTTATACTTTGCAAGCAAGCCCTCTTGGCTTTACATGCAATAAATATATTCTTCCAGACTTTGCATTGCCTTTTCATTCATTTTTTTTTAATGGCAACTTTTGATGCTCAGAAGTTCTTAATTTTTTAGAGAGTAGAGGTAACCTTTCCTTTCACTTAGCATTGTGTGTGTGTGTGTGTGTGATGTTTAAAAGTCACCTACTCCAAGATCGTGAAGATATTATTCTTAGACATTTCAGTGTTTTACTTTGAACACAACATCTTCTAAATCCAGCTGGAATGGACTTGAGTATGGTGTGGGAGGTAAGCACCAAAAGTTTATTTTTGCTTTGAACAGTCAATCGTTCTAGCACACTTCGCTGAAAAGCCCACCCTTCCTTCCTTCTCTGTGGTACATTTGTCAGATGCCATCATTCTGTACATGCATGATTCTGTTTGTAGGCTCTTTTTTATTCCATTGGTCTATCTGTCTGTCCTTGTCTTCACTAATCTAGCTGTATAATATTTTTTTTTCTTTTTAGAGAGAGAGAGAGTGCAAGTGGGGGGTGTGGGGCAGAAGAAGAGGGAAAGAGAGAATCTTAAGCAGGCTCTACACCCAGTGGGGAGCCAAGGCAGGGCTTGATCTCATGACCCTGAGATCCTGACCTGAGCTGAAATCAAGAGTCAGACTAACTGACCAAGTCACCTAGATACCCATAGCCTTAAAATAATTCTTTTTTTTTTTTTAAGGATTTATTTATTTATTTTAGAGAAAGAGAGTGAGCGCAGGAGTTGGGGGAAGGGCAGAGTGAAATAATCTTAAGCAGACTCTTCGCTGAGCACAGAGCCCACAGCGGGGCTCGATCTCATGACCCTGAGATCACAACCCATGAGATCATGACCTGAGCTGAAACCAAGAGTCAGACGCCTAACCGACTAAGCCACCCAGGCACCCCTAAAATAATTCTTAATATCAAGTTGAGTCAGCCTCCCACCATTCACCTCTAAGAGTGTCTGAACTATCCTTGTCATTTGCTTTTCCAGATAAAGTTTAGGATCAGTTCCCAATTTTCCACCAAAAACCACACAACACAAAACAAACCTGAGATCCTATTGACTTTGTCAATCAATCCAGTGAGAATTGATATCTTATAAATACAAAGTCTCAAATTTGCATGGCACATTCCTTCATTTCTTTGGTTCTTCTTTAATTTATCCATTTACATTTTGTACAATGAAGTCTTATACAACTTTTATTAGATTGAGTCCTTGGTATTTGATATTTCATACTTTTGATGTTCATGTATGGTGTACATATGTTAATGTTTTTCATTTTACACCAAGTATTATTATCATGTCTAATCTCATAGGGAAACTCACAATAATTCATTAAGGATCAAATTTGTGGCTCAGTTGGTTAAGTGTCTGCCTTTGGCTCAGGTCATGATCTCAGGGTCCTGGGATCGAGCTCCACATCGGACTGCTTGCTCAGCAGGGAGCCTGCTTCTCCCTCTCCCACCACTGCTCGTGCTTGTGCTCTCTCTCGCTCCATCTCAAATAAATAAATAAATAAAATCTTTTTAAAAAAAGGATCAAATTTACTGTAGGAGTGTGTGTGTGTGTGTGTGTACATACCCTTTATCAGCTTAAGCAAGCTTCTTCCCATTCCTAGCTTGCTAAGGCTTTTTTTTTTTTTTTAATTTAATGAACAGATGTTTAAATTTGTCAATGACTTTTCTGCATCTGTTATTTTTCTCCTTTATTCTGTTGTTGTGGTATATTACATTGATTTTCGAATGCTTAATTAAACCATGCATTCCTGAAATAAGCTCAACCTACTCATAATAGATTATCCTTTGTGTATATTGCTGGATTCAACTTGTTGACATTTTCTTTAGGATTTTTGCTTCCCTGTTCACAAATGAGTATTTTCTCATATCGACCCTGTCAGGTATTTGTGTTGAGGTATCTGACCTCATAAAACAAACTGGGAAGTAGTGTCTGTTTCAATCCTTGTACAGAATTGTCATTTGCCACTGAAACTGTTTGCTCCTGGAATTGTATCTGTGGGAATGATTTAAATTGTGGTTCCGTTTTCCTTAAGACTTATTAAGCTATTCATGTTTTCTGTTTCCTCTTATGTCACTTTTGATAAATGTAGTGATTCCAGATCCATTTCATCTAAAACATAAAATGTGTTGGCATAAGGATGTTCAATTTTTCTCTTACTTGCTTTCTCATGTCTGCATGATCTTTAGTCATGTGTCCTATTTCATCATCCCTCACACTGGATATTTGTGCCTTCTTTCTTTTTCTCCTGATTAGTCTTCCTAGGCATGTATCAATTTTATTAGTCTCCCTCCTGACTGCCTCAGATTTATAGCTTTATTGATCCTCTTTTGTAGACTAGTTTCCGTTTCAACAATTTCTGTTTTTATATTTATTTTTCTTTCTTCTACTTTGTTAAGATTAAACTTGTTATGCTTTTAACCTATTTTTTCCAAATTTCTTGAAATGCATACATCCCATTAGCTTGTGTGTGTGTGTGTACAGTAAAAAATAAATAAATAAAAATAAAAATAACATGGGGCACCTGGGTGGCACAGTCGGTTAGGTGTCTGACTCTTGATTTTGGCTCAGGTCATGATCTCAGGGTCATGAGATCGAGCCCCCATCTGGCTCCATGCTTAGTGGTGAATCTGCTTGAAGATTCTCTCCCTCTGTCCCTCCCTCTGCTCGCATGCTCTTTCTCTCTAAAATAAATCTTAAAAAAAAAAAACCCATACATTTGATCAGTAGAGACATTTGGTTAAATCACAATATTGCATAACTATCACCATTAGCTCCAGGATATTTTCATCACCCCAAAAGGAAGCCCTGTCCCCATTAAGCAATCCCTCTCCATTCCCTCATCCTCTCAACCCCTGGCAAATATTAATCTGCTTTTTGTTTGTGTGGAATTTCTTATTCTAGACATTTCATACAAATAGAATCATTCAATATGTGACTTTTTGTGTCGGATTTCTTTCAGTAAGAATAATGTTTTTGATGTCTACCTATGTTCTAGCATACATCAGGCCTTTAATGGCTGAATAATATTCCATTGTATGGATATACCACATTTTGTTTATCCATTTATCAATTGATGGACATTTGGGCTACTGTGACCAGTTCTGCTGTAAACATTTGTGTGCATGTTTTTATTTGCACACCCATGTTCAATTGTCCTGGGTATAGACTCAAGTGGAATTATTGTGTCCTATGGTAATTTTGTGTTTAACTTATTGAGAAACCACCAAACTAGCTTACACAATGGTGGCACCATTTCAACCCACTAGTTTCTTCTGTAAATTAACAGTTATTTTTAAAAATAGTTTTAGGTTTATGGAAAAATATTTGTTGTTAACTAAAGTCCAAAGTTTCCATTAGGGTTCACTTTTGGTGTTCTATGTTCTATAGGTTTTGACAAATGTGTAATGACATCTATCTACTATTACTGTATCATGTAAAACAGTTGCACTGTTCAGAAAATTCTCTGTTCAACCTCATCCCACCAGATTTTATATGCTATACTTTTATTATCATTGGGTAAAACTTTATCATAATTTCTTCTTTTCTTTAGAGGTTATATAGAAGTTTAGTTCTTAATTTCCAGCCACTGGGGGGATGTTTTTAGTATCATCGTTGGTTTCTAGCATCCTTGAATTTGATCAAAGGACATATTTTATGTCCTTTCAATCTTTTAAATTTTGTGAATGATCATTTTTCATAATGTTCCATGTGCACTTGGAAAGAATGTATACTTTTCAGTTTTGGGGGGAATATTATCTATATCTCTATTAGGTCATGTTTCTAATTGCATTATTGTAATCTTCTAGAACTTTGTTGATCTTTTGACCTGCTTTTCTAATAGTTATTGAGAGAGGTGTGTTGTAATTTTCCACTCTGAACATGGATTTGTCTGTTTACCTTTGGTTTTATCAATTTATCTGTATGTTTTTTGAGTCTATGTGATTAAGTGAATACAAATTTACCATTGTTACGTCTACTTGGTAAATTGAATTTTTTGTCATTACAAAATATTCCTTTTTGTCTTCAGTAATACATTTTGCCTTAAGTCTATTTTATCTCTAATTAGTTAAGTTATACCAGTTTTGTTAAAAATTCGGTTTTGCATCATGTCTCAGTCCATTCAGACTATTATAATATCAAAATACCAGAGACTGGGTGGTTTGCAAACAACAGAAATTTATCTGTTGAAAAATTCATTTCTCACTGTTCTGAAAGCTGGGGAGTCCCAGGTCAAAGCACTAGCAGATTTGGTGTGCGGTGAGGACCTGCTTCCTGGTTCAAAGCCACCCTCCTGCTGTGTCCACACGTGGCAGAAGGGGTAAGGGAACTTTCTGGGATCTGTTATCAGGACACTAATCCCATTCACGAGGGCCCCACCTCCATGACCTAATCACCTCCCAAGAGCCCCACCTTCAAATACCATCACACTGGGGATTAGGATCCAACATATAAATTTGGTGGTGGGGGGGGAGGTTGAAGGGACCACAAGCATTCAGTTTATATCATATATTATCTCTTTCCCACCTTTTTGTTGTTGTTGTTGTTGTTATTGTTAAGTAGGCTCCATGCCCAGCATGGAGCCCAACATGGGGCTTGAACTCACAACCCTGAGATCAAGACCTGAGCTGAGATCAAGAGTCAGTTGCTTAACAGACTGAGCCACCCAGGTGCCCCTCTTTTCCACCTTTTTATATTTAACCTTTTTGTGTCCTTATATTTAAAATACGCCTCTTAGAATATCTTTTGAATCTTTTTAACTCAGTCTGACAACTGTTATATTTTAACTGGAATATTTAGTCTACTAATGTTTATTGTAATTACTAATATATTTTTTGTGTCATTATTTGAGCCATCTATCTGTTTCTCTTTTCTTTTTTGAAGATTTTTTTTTTTTAAGATTTTTTAAAAAAATTTATTTATTTGACAGAGAGAGACACAGCGAGAGAGGAAACACAAGCAGGGGGAGTGGGAGAGGGAGAAGCAGGCTTCCCGTGGAGCAGGGAGCCTGATGCGGGGCTCGATCCCAGGACCCTGGGATCATGACCTGAGCCGAAGGCGGACACTTAACGACTGAGCCACCCAGGCGCCCTAAAGATTTTATTTTTAGGTAATCTCTACACCCAACGTGGGGCTCAAACTCACAACCCCAAGATCGAGTCACATGCTCCGCCGACTGAGCCAACCAAGAACCCTAAACCATCTATTTGTTTTCAATTTGTCCCACCTTTACTGCATTCCTTTCCTCTTCTTTCTTTGCTTGTTTTAGATTTTATTATTCTATTTTTAGATATATAAGCTTTGATTATTCTTTGAGTTTCTACTCAACATTCAATATCTAATTGACTATTAAATATTCATATTTTATTAAAATGTTTATTAATTAAACATTTAATATTTCTTTATTACGATTTAATATTAAAATATAACATTAAATATTAATATTTGCTAATATTAATTAGTACCTTATATTTGTTCCAAGGAAATGTAAGCAACAGAGAACACTTTGACTTAATTTATCCCCTTTTCATCTTACAAGCAATTTTTGTGCATTTTAATTTCATATATATTTTAACCCTCATTTTATGTATATTTTTATATGTTCTCTTGTGTTATACAGCTAATATTTATTTGCCCATAGATTAATCTAATGTTTATCTATTGGATTCTTAATGTCACTTTTTACTCATTCTAGAATTTTTACTTAGTTCTTTCACATCATAATTTTTAACTCTGTCAGAATTCTCAGTCTGTGTCCTCTATTATCACGGCCATAATAAATATGCTTATTTTGAAAAAATAAAGTCTGTGTCTAGTAACAAAAATCGAGAGCCATTTGAGTCTATTTTACTCTGTTTTTTTTGCTGAGTTTTGTTCATTTTTTTCCTTGTGCTGTTTTAATTGTGTGGTAGATGTTGTATTGGAAACACTCCTCGTAGAAATCATTTACATGTGCGTCTGCCAGATACTCGGTAACATTAACGATAGGGATCATCAGTGACACATACGCCTTGAAGAACTTGTCTACTTTTGGGTCACTCTGATTCCTAGGGTTACTTTGAAGTCCCAGCGGAAAGTGGGAGAGGTCACCAGGGCCCAGGTTCGTGGACCCTAGACTTTCACTTTTGATCTTCTAATGCCTCTCAGCCACCCCCTTGGGAATCAGAAATTACCCATAAGTTGGGGTGCCTGGGTGGCTCAGTCGTTAAGCGTCTGCCTTCGGTTCAGGTCATGATCCCAGGGTCCTGGGATAGAGCCCCGCATCAGGCTCCCTGCTTGGCAGGAAGCCTGCTTCTCCCTCTCCCGCTCCCCCTGCTTGTGTTCCTCTCTCGCTGTCTCTCTCTCTCTGTGTCAAATAAATAAATAAATCTTTAAAAAAAAGAAAAGAAAAGAAATTGCCCACAAGTGAAAAATGACCACAGATTGTACGCTCCCACTTCCCCGGATCTGTCCTTACCTGCATCTTGGCCAGAAACTTTCTGTTACCTTGGAGTCCTTCCTTTGCAAGTCAGTTTCCTGGAAGATCGATTTTTGAGATGAAGCTTTTGTAAGGTGTTTTTTATTTTCATGAGGTGTCACAAAAACTCAATGATCTAATTATAGCAAATGTGTGTATGTGTCTGTATGTAACATATATGTGTATATATATAAGTATACTATGTATGTACCTTCTTAGCATAAAGCAGTAAGTGGTAACTAAAAATTCACTTGCAGAAAATGAAGGTCAATGGAAATCAATATTTTTTTAGTCACTATGTATTACCATGATACTGTATCATCCTATACTGCACACGGCTGAGTATATGCTGAAATGAGAAAGTCCCAAATTATTTTAAGGTTTTCACCTCTTACCGTATATATTCTGCAGTAAAAGATAATGAAGTTATCCATCCCTGTTTCCAAATGGGAGCTAGCCAGAGGATGACAGCCCAAATACCAGTCATGTTTTTTCCAAATTCATGTTAGTGTAGAGTGTGTTATTTCAGGACACAGACACACACAGCTTGAATTAAAATCCAAGGATTTCTGGGGCGCCTGTGTGGCTCAGTCAGTTAAGCGTTCGACTCTTGGTTTAGGCTCAGGTCATGATCTCATGGGTTTTGAAATCGAGCCCAAGGTCAGGTCTCATTGGGCTCAGCACTCAGCGGGGAGTCTGCTTGGAGATTCTCTCCCTCTGCTCCTTCCCCCCACTCTCTCTCTTTCAAATAAATAAATAAATCTTTAAAAAGAAAATCCAAGGATTTCTGTGTTCATAGCTACAGACCATACTGTCTTCTGTGGCTACTTTAAGGAGTAAGGAATTTATTAAATTGTATCCAATCACTTAGGAAATATTTGGAAAGGTTGGTAGAACAGGCTTTAGGCTACATTTCCAGAAACAATTATGGGTATGAATAGAGAGCAGAACCCATTACCTCTGCTGTGTCTAGAAAGCTGCTGCCATTGCTTTTCTCAGTAAAATGGATGATCCACACCTGCCTCTTAACTCACTTTCAAATCAAAGTCTCACTTGGGTGCATCTGATTGACAGAAATTCAATGAAGTTGCTTGCTATTATTATGTACTGTCCCTTTAAATCTAACACACGCTGGTCACCTGCTATGGGAAAAAGCCACCTCAGATTCTTGTACTTGCCTCTAGAGCTTCCCTGGGCTTAAGAATTACCTTAGTTAGGCTTCTTATTGATTCCATACCCTTCTTTTGTTGGCTCCCCTCATGGCTGATATCCATAGCATCACGCATTGGCGGCTCTTCCTTTATACTTGGCTCTGTTTGAATTGGTGACCCCATTTTAAGCTGCTTATGTGAGTTTTCAGTAGAGTTTCCAGTGATTGTGCCTGAGCTCCATGCACCAAAATCCTGGAAAGGTTTCCTCCATCATCTACGACCCAGCCGGGACTTTGAAATACTTCTGCAAACAGTACCACAATGTCCTCAGCCCTTCTGGCAAGGGGATGGGAGGGCACCATAGTGATTTGTTAATAAGAGAGAGTGCCCTAGCATAGGAAAGCTCCCAGAGTGAAGGGTGTTGCCTGGAAGTGGGCAGCATGGTGGTACCGAGACGGGGTCCATTGACGGGAGAGAGAAAAGACCTGGAGAGAATACAAAAGAAGGAAGAAGGTGGATGAAACCATGCTAATAGTGGCTTTTAGGCTTTTGAGACGGGTAATACACTTCTCTCGCAGGCAGCAAAATAAAAGACATCCTGATATGTGTCTCTGCCTGCAAGCCGGTGGCCATTTCAATGACTCTCTGGGGGTGGGGGGGAGGGTGCTCATTAGACACCCCTGTGTTCTCAACATTGTACCTGAAAACGTCTTGTTTCCTTTGACCATTTCCAATTCCGTGCACTATGTTTAGCACCTTCTGCATTTATACGTATGCCTGTGATCTTTTGAAGATCTAAGTGCATGAATTTCTGTAAAGGTCAAAGAACTCTCATTGAATGTTACCTCCAATTTGTGGGTGATTTTTTTTTTACTTGATAATAGAGACTTTGTTTTGAAAAATCAGAAGGGATGTCTTCGATTTCCTAGCTTTGGAAATTCCTTTCAAATACATTTCTTTTATGTGCATGTGTGTTTATATATGTCAAACTACGTGACTCTGAGCGCTTTGTGTTTATGGATCCGGAGGTGTGCATTCATGCATGTGCTCGTGTGTATGTACATATATGTATATTATGAACCATTATTATGAAGTAATTACTTTTTTTAGAGAGAGAGAGAGAGAACACATTAGTGGGGGTAGGGGCAGAGGGAGAGGGAGAGAGAGAATCCCAAGCAGTCTCCACGCTCAGCCTAGAGTCCTTTGCGGGACTCAATCTCATGACCCTGAGAAGATGACCTGAGCCGAAACCAAGAGTCGGATGCTTGACTGACTGAGCCACCCAGATGCCCCAGTAATGATGTTTTTTGTTGCATGAATGCTGAAATGACAAGAGGAGCAAACATCTAGGGCAGTGGATCTCAACAGGCAGGTATTTTGCTCCCTGAGGACATCTGGCAATATCTGCAGACAATTTTGGTTACCACAGCTGAGGTCGGGTGCTATTGGCATCTAGGAATCAGAGGCCAGGAAGGCTACCA
This sequence comes from Mirounga leonina, assembly GCF_011800145.1. Taxonomy (NCBI): domain Eukaryota; kingdom Metazoa; phylum Chordata; class Mammalia; order Carnivora; family Phocidae; genus Mirounga; species Mirounga leonina. The sequence continues at coordinate 5,117,448 of NW_023270777.1, read as the reverse complement.
AACATCCTCAGTGCACAGAACAGCCCGCACAACAAAGAGTTATCCATTGCAAAGTGTTACATAGTGCTAAGGTTGAGACCCTCTGTTTTAGAGGCAGAGAGGTAGGCGTATTATTAATTGAACAAATGTTTATTGGGCATCTATAATTCCCAAGACTCTACTTTGGTCATGGTTCAGATGGAAGGGTAATGCAAACATATTTTGGTATGCTCTTAATTTATTTAGGAAGGAGAGGTGTGTCAGGCGGGGTCCCAACTGCAGACGTTTGGAATGCACAGAGTAAGATAAACTGAAGAACTCTTTACAGAGAAAGGACTATAGGGGAAGCACACAGACTACAGTGATTAGCTGGGCTGGTCACAGCCAAGGCGTTATCATCCCAAGGCCCTACAGAACTCAGGTAGGTGGTGGATGCTTGGAAGGGGACAGAGTCTCCTGGTGTCAGCTACCTTGAAGTGACCTCCCAGAGAAAGAATTAGGGATGAAGCACCCCAACCTGCCTTCCACCTACTGTAAATGCTCCCATGGGCTAACAGGTGCCAGGAGCATGGGCGATGGCTGGTGTTCTGCATACAGTCGAGTGTCCCAACTCACAAGGCAGGGTGGGGAAGAGTAGACATGCAGTGGGCGTGTGGGAAGTCTGGGCAAAGAGTGACCTTACACATGACTCTCATCTAAAGCAGAAATTGGGAAATGCCACCAGAGAGATCCCCATCGACGGCTCTCTCGGCTTTTGGAGGCACGGAGGATTCTTTCCAGCTTGGCCGAGCTCAGGGAAGGCTCGGTGAAGGATGTGACATTTGAGAAGACGGCCTTGAGGAGTGAAGAGAGTCACGGACACGTCAGCCTCTTCCCATTTGGAAAGGTCCCTTGCTGCTCAGACACTCAGGATGCGGGGGGGGGAGGCTCTCCTTCCCACGGCTCCCAGCTCCATCTCTGCTCCCTGAGCATTGGGCTGGGAAGCGGTTAGTTCCTGATGGTCCTCTTCTCCCTCAGGGTGGCCATCTGTAGAAGGCCACCCCCCATGGGGCCAGCCCGGCTTCCCTTCATGAGGCTGTTTCTCTGTCCTTCACACCACCGCCATGTCTAATGTACATATCAGCTGTGTGATATACCAATAATATATCAACCGTCATGCAGGCTTATAGCCACCCAAGGACACTGTGATGGAGGGGCACAGACATTGAAACCTCTAAGAAGACTTTTGCCCTGATCCAGGGAAGGACATCACGGTGGGAAACTGGCCCAGGGGTGCCCTCATGGGGCTCCCCCAGCTCCTGGCTATGCTCCGCCGTTTGGGGGTCTGCATCTCATTGTGACTCCTCTCCTCCTGCTACTCTCCTGCCTATGTCTCAACTCCTGTTTCAGGAAGCCCTGTCTGTCTGTCTGTCTATCTGTCTTCCTGCAGGAACCACCTCCCTCCCGGCCAACAGAAATATACACTCCCGGCTCTGAGTCATTCCACGTAGGGCAATGCCCCAAGCATCCCAAGTCCCACAGCACTGCCCAGGGTCGATGCAGGCCCTCCTATTCCAGCCCCCAAGGGGTATCCTTTCCATGGTGACTGCAGACAATCCTCCTTGTTCTATTGATTGCTTGTTGGAGAGCTAAGGGGGTTCCTTCCGCTTCCTCCTCCAGCATGTACGTATCCATGTTGCCTGAAAATGACTGTTAATTATCAGAGATATTACAGTTTAAACCCATTAAATGGAAGAGAACTATCCTTCTAACGTCCCCACAGTTTTCAAAGCCTCCTCTTTATAGGTAATTAACACCAGATATAATTTACCTTTGAACAGTGGAGGTGCTCCCACCCTTTCAACCTGGGACCCCTAGGGCCTCTTGGAAATAAGAAATGGGCCCATTTTCCAGTTTTAGGCCTCTTAAGAACTGCTCTCATGCCCACACAAAGACCAAACAGAGGCTCTGTAATTACTTCCTGAAAATGCTAGGTTAAATTCTTAGCCAAGGGCCATTCTCTTCCCCAGACTCTGTGAAGGGAGAAGAAAGGATGATTATGTTTTCCTAGCAACATGAGATTTTAAACTGAGAGATAGGACTTGGAGCTTGAGGATGGATATTCAAGATGGAGAGAACAACGTGAGCAGATCCCACGGGTCAGAGATAATGGTCATAACCCATAGTTTAAATTAACATTGTCTCGTATGTGAAAGCAATGAATTGGGTGCTTATAGAGCGGGTGGTGCTTAATTATTTCCTTTAAAGATGTTTGTATTTTTTTAAAGATTTATTTATTTATTTGAGAGAGAGAGAGAGAGAGCATGAGCAGGGGGGAGGGAGGGAGAGGGAGAGAGAGAGAATCCCAAGCAGACTCCCTGATGAGCACAGAGCCCGAAGTGGGACTCGAACTCACGACCCTGGAGATCATGACCTGAGCTGAGATCAAGAGTCGGATGCTTAACCAACTGAGCCATCCAGGTGCCCCCAAAATGTTTGTATTTTTAAAAATTATATGTAGCTGTTTTTGGAGAAGGATATCAAGTCACTGGAATAGAAACATAGAGTCATTGTGTTTTTTCCAGTTTTCTGCTCTTACTCGGGATATAGCCAACTTTCCCACCCTCACTGGACAGTGAACCCCCTTCATGACATCCCAAGTGAACTGCAGACCTTTTTGGTCACTTTTGGTTATTAGATCAGTCTTGCTTCCATTCTCTTAGATTCAGTATTATTTTAAATTGCTAATTCTGTAATCATTTCAATGTCCCCCTGGCCCACCACCAGCTGCTTCTCCCACTGCAGGGTCTCCACTGGCAGCTAGTGGCTTGGAATACAGAGGGTTGTATACACCACAGGCCATTGTCAGGACCCAGGGGAAGGAGTGGTTGGTGTGTGTCTCCTTCCTGGCTGCCCCGTGTGAAAGTTCTTTCTGTTGGCTTCTCTCTCTTCTCTAACACCAATTTCCACTGCTTCTCCCTGTGTGCCATATTTCCAAAAGAATGCTGGTTATTTTGCTGAGGTATTTGTGGGTGTTTCAGAGAGCCCAGGTGCCTCATCCCCCTACATATTACCCTCGATTTGTCCCTCAGTTGCGTGTCCTCCTCCTCTTCCTCCCACTACCCACTCCCAGCCGTCTACCTTGTATATCTTGTTCATGGGTCTCCCCACCACACTAGCAGTCCTCTAGGCTGAAGTAGTGTCCTGCCTATTCTCATGCCTTCTGAGGGAGTGTGTACATCTTTGCCATGTGACATGGGGTTGAGTACTGGCTCCCCCACCAGGATACCCTCCCCTAGCTCAGCCACACCTTCTCTCCGCTCTCATCTCTGACTTGCCCAAGCAGAAGGCACTTGGGCAATCCATTAGCTCACTGACGCTCAGACCAGATGACCTCCGGTTCCCAACCTAGCGGAGGGATAGGAGGTGCTGGTATTTTCCACGCGATGACTGATTCCCTTGGTAACTCTCACCTTGGGGGAGAAAAAGAAGGATCCACTTGTCACAAACATGACACTCCTTCAAAATGCCACCTCCTCTCCCTCTTAGCCCCTTTCATGTTGCGGTTGTGCGTAAGGAGTGGGTGGGTGGTGCTGACTTTGCCGAGCTGCATCCTTCAACATGCCCTCAAGGGGCGGGGCTCACCACACACCAGGAGACCGTCTCAAGTCGGAATTTGAGGTCCTTAGCAGGTCCAAAATGACTTGAGAGATGGAGGGAAAGAGGCTGGCCTGGGTTTTCAGGGTGGTTACGGGATGAGGCCGGGGTGAGCGTTCCCACGAAGGGTCAGGGCCAGGTGGAGTTGGAATCTCTTGCTGGCACCAAGAAAAGAACACACAGGCTTTCTTATCATTTCCCCCCAGATGTGGGGCCCAAGGGGTCGAGGGAGAGATGAAGCTTATAAACTGTCAGAAGTAAAATGGGGCCAGAAACCTAATTGCAGTTAATGTAGATATTAGAGATATTAGAGAAAACAGTGGTGACACTGTGCTCTAGTCCCCCAAGAGGTGGAAACCAAGATGGGATTAACTGTGCAAGAGTTTACGGGAAAAATGCCTATGGGGAAAAAATAGGGAGGGGGCCAGGCACCCTGGAAGAGCATTTAGCCCCGTGATGCAAGTTTGATCCCGAGGGAAGGACAGAGGAAGAGAAGGTTTGATGGAAAGATCCCCGACTGTCATGTAGCCCAAGAAAGGATCAGTGAAGTCTTTTTGTGCCAACGTCGGCCACTGGAGGAGTCCCTGCTAGGAAGGGGGCTGCCCACGTGTCCTTGCTGCACCCAAGTCTGAGCTGGGAGCAGCCCATGGGTGAGTGAGGGGATCCGACAGCCCTGCAGTTGGACCCCCGGTCAGCGGTCCTTCCTGTAGCTGGAGGATGCGAGCCTCCTTGGAGTTCCTTTCAGGGGAACGGATTCCCAGAATAGGATTGAAGCAAAGCAAAGAAAAAAAGAGTTTGATAAATCACAAAAAGACTCTTAACTCTTGACCAAAAACCACATTGGCTGGCCAGCTCGACTATCCATCTTAGTACTTATCAGGGTTGGCTCCATGCAGATTTGTCAATCAATCAATCAGTCTGCACTTAAATGATAACTGGTGTTATCCTTAATGATATTCCAAGGACTATGTCACAGAATCTGAAGGCAATCCCAAGGAACATTCCAGATACATTCTAAACAATGGCAACATTATAAGAGTAAGTGCACAGCCTTCAAAGGTGATTCCTTTGAAGTCACCTTTGCTGAAAATGGCGGGCCATTCTCAGTATGTATAGGATTTCAGGGGTAATAGTAAAAAACTGAAATAGCTGTTTTATACCTCTATTTCCTCCAGGTATGTGCACAAGCAAATGGGTGTGTGTGAAGATTATTCAATGAGGCTGATGAATGGGACTCTTCCAAGGCTCTGTGCTTATCAAAGGGAGATTGCCAAATTTTATAACCTCTAAGACCTACGAGCCTTCATCCACCCTAGGTGTGCGTATTTGTGCTTGTGTGATTTTGTGTGTTTTTCTATGGCTCGCCTGCCCCCAGCCTCACACTTAGATACATACGGTTCTCCATATGGGGGAATGCTCTCCCTCATTCACGTTCTTAAATGTCTTTGGATTGCTTAATAAAAAGAAGCTAAAGGGTCTATCAAGAGGAAAAAGCCCGGTTAGACCAATCTCTGAACCAAAGAGAGGGGTGGAGGAAGGACTTCTTCTTCCCCTCCTGGGGGCTCAAGCTTGGTTTCCCATCGCACGTTTGGGAGAAGGAGCTCTTCCTTCTAACCACTAGAGGGCATCAGTGTGCAGACAATGTCTGGATGAAGGCAGGGTGCTGAGCTCCAGGGAGTAAGCAGTAAGGTGACTGTTACCTTCTTGTAGTCACCAAGTCCCTTTTACTTTTCAAAACACATCTTCTTCCACTCAGGATGCTTCTTCCTCATTCAGAATCATCCTAGTATCTCCTCCATACTCCCACCCCCCAGGGGGGCCACTCATACCCCTCCTCCAGGTTCTCTGCTGTTAAGATTATCATCTCTGTGAAGGAAGGTTAAAGAAGGTTAATGGAGGCCCCTCATCTTCAGGAGCCTAGACCAGGGAGACATACATGCCAGGGAAGGAACTCTGAACTGACGTCAGGAGGAGACTTGGACCCAAGTCCCAGATCTGTTGCTGGCTGTGTGATCTAGAGAAAATGTCAGTGTGCTTATCTTTAAAATGAGAGGGACAGTCCTCTAAAGTTCTATGGGTCTATAAGAAAAGGACTGGATCTAGGAAAACATCCTCATGCGAAGGCAAAAGCCTAGTTCTTTCCTGCCATTCACCAAGTAATAATCAAAATTAGCAGTTAAAAAGTCTCATTCCAAAATTCTAAAACCAGCTTCCTTAATATTGTTTATATGCCTAATGAACAAAATCCCAAATTAGGGACCTCTTTAGGCTTCCTGGCCAACATGCGAGGGGCTTAAAATTCATTTCTCCCATCCACACAACAAGAGGGAAGATGAACAAGCCGAAAATCAACAATTCTTCTTAGATCTATCAGAATATTGACATCAAAGAGCAAACTGCCACCCCCAACATGGAAGAGACAGACAGTTGTGATTCCAGAGAATCACAACTTACTGGGGCTGAAGCCTAGCAGAAGAAAAGTCTGCAGGATCCAGTACCATCTTCCTTTTACCCATTGACCTAGTTCATCCTGTCTGACATGCAGCAAAACCCGACAAGGGAGACTAAAAGAGAAACAAAGCAAAACGAAAAACAGCTCACAGATGGAACAGACAGAACGAGCATCCGAACAAACTCAAACATGGCACAGATGTTAGAATGGTCCGACTGGGAATTTACAATGATGGTGATTTGTGCGCTAAGGGTTCTAATGGGAAAGTGGACACTATGCAAGAACACATGGGTAATGTAAGCCAAGAGATGGAAACTCTAAAAAAGAACCAAAAGTGAATGCTGGAGATAAAAAAAAACACCATAACAGAAATGAAGGAAGCTCTCGATGGACTCATTGATAAATTGGACTCAGCCGAGGAAAGAAGCAGTGAGCTTGAAGACATCAATAGACACTTCCAGGGGAAAAAATGATGAGAAAGAACAGAATACCCAGGGACCGCGGGACAATGAGACAAAGTACAACAAATGTGCCATCAGGAATACCAAATTAAGGACTCCCACTCTCATCTCATCAGTGCTCAACCACCCCCTAGCCACCACGCTGCTCTGAAAACCCTGAGATTCACTAGGAAATCATGTTTGTTGCTTTAACTCCTAACTAACATCTCCAAACCTTATTAAATTATCTCTGTGGAAAAGATGAAAGACCTATGAAAAGAGCAGCATGGAGAATTTCGTCAATAATAGTGGAATAATGTTCCACAATGAGAGATGGTGACCTCGCTCATCCTGGTGAGCATCATTTCATGTACAGAATGTCTAATCACTGTGTCGTACACCTGAAATGAATAGCACACTGGCATTGATGACACATTGATAAAAGGAAGGGTATTGATTTAAAATTTGGCAATTTAGCAATTGACTTTGGAATTGAATTCATTGATCCAGATCTTGGACTGGCTCCTACGTTATCTCTGTTCCAGGGGAAGTGGGGGGAAGATGAAGGACAACATGAGTGAGAATCTCAGGCGAGGGGGAAAGAGAGCTGACCCAGCTCCTCTGTAACCTCTGGGGCTCATTAAACTGGGTTTGAAGCTATGTCTACCTTCTCTCACCTTCTGCCTGAATCCTCTACTCCTCAAGAGATGGCTCATTCAAACCATGGCACTGGGACGAGTGAGTCCTCAGAGATGATATTTCTTCCTGGAATAAACTGGAAAGTCTTATTCTGTTTCCAGTGGAGCTCTCTATGGAGCTGGAGAAGAGGGGGACCAGAGAGTTTGGGAGAGATGGCCCCCTCACTTTCCCTCTGAGGACATCACCTTGAGGTCTCCCAACTCTATTCTTTTGCCCTGATCCAGTTCTTTTTCTTCATTTCATCACCTCTGCTGTAAACCTCTTCATAAAAGGCCTGCCATCTTCCATCCCCAACCCTACCCTCCCTCCTGTCCCATGTGCATCAAACGTAAGATGCACCCTCTTGAGAGCGACCTTCAAGGCCATTTGTGACCCAGGGAGATGGTCTTTTGTTGCACCTCTCTGAACCTTTGCTTCCACACCAGCCACAGCGTTCTGGCAACACTGAGCTGCGAGCAGTTACCCAAAACCCAAGGCATCTTCTTGCATAGGCTGTTCTATCTGCCCTGGAAAGAACTCTCCCCACTCTTCGGGCTGAGTCATCAACATCATGTTTTCAAATCCAGCTCAAGTGTCACCTCCACCGGGAAGTCCTCCCTGAGAAACCAGTCCAGATTGCATGCCTCTCCTGGGTCCATTCTACTTGCCCTGGACTATCACTGCTTCTCTAGTGCCGAGGAGGCAGGGATTATGTTCCTGTCTCTAAATCTGTTGTCTAGCACAATCTATGGAATAGGGTTTGCTACACGGATATAAGTGTGGGTGAGTTGAAAGAATGCAAAATTTCAAAAATAAGTTGCAAAAAAAAGTACAGAGGCTCCTGGGGGGCTCAGTCAATTGAGCGTCTGACTCTTGATCCCTGCTCAAGTCTTGATCTCAGGGTCATGAGTTCAAGCCCTGCGTTGGGCTCCAGGCTGGGCATGGAGTCTACTAAAAAAAGGGGGGGGGGTAAATGTGGACCATAAGGGAAAGAAAAGAAGAGGTAGAAGAGAAAAGCAGAAAAAAAAAAAGGGAAAATTTGACATCCTATCTTAAACTTAAAAATTGGATAAGTGAATGTTTCAGTCCTCATTCAGATGATTAAGGAAATACTGCTTAAGAAGTGCCTTTTGAAAAGTATGTTTAAAAAAACTTAGAGAGGGGCACCTGGGTGGCTCAGTTGGTTAAGCGACTGCCTTCGGCTCGGGTCATGATCCTGGAGTCCCGGGATCGAGTCCCGCATCGGGCTCCCTGCTCGGCAGGGAGTCTGCTTCTCCCTCTGACCCTCCTCTCTCTCATGCTCTCTGTCTCTCATTCTCTCTCTCTCAAATAAATAAATAAAATCTTTAAAAAAAAAAAAAAGCAACTTAGAGATAAGAGTCAGGACAGCTAAAATGGAGTGTGTCTCTCAAAATGTTAAATCCATTTATGTAGTCCAAAAGCAAAGAAAACTTAAAATGGTGGAAAACCCAGAAAAAGATGGCAGAAGAAAGATCAAATGAAGGGGTCATATCAATAAAAGCAAATGGATCAAGATTCTCTGCCAGAAGACAGACAGATGGGGTCAAAACCCCAAACCTGAGCATCTACAATTTACAACTTACACACCTAAAATAAAATTATCCAAACAGGCTAAGATAAAAATATGGGCAAAAGACATGACTGTTAGATTTTTAAAAAGGAGAAATATGGAAAATAGAGCTTTCCATATTAACAGAAGACAAAGACCCAAAGTCAAAGACAGTATACGAGACAAAGGTTTTTTTGTCTTCTTAATTAGCTTTAATTTTTTAATCAAAGAAGTTAAGCGTGTGCATAGTCTTTTATTTAATTCTCAAAAGATAAAACAAATGTATCTGTTCCTACTCCTTCCTTCCCATCCAATATTTTAAAGGCAACATTGTTCAACTCTTTCAGCTGCTTCTTATTTGCAGTTCAGTGTTAACATTAGTGGACATAAACTGACCTCACTTGATCAGTAATAGTGACTTTTTATAATGCCAACAAAGAGGTTGGTGGTGTTTTTTTTAATTATTATTTTACAGCCATCTTAGCTGCTCTCATTCTTCCCGATGTCACAATGTAGAGGCATATTCCATTTGGGGAATGTGTCCATATCCAATTTTGTATCAGTTAGGAATGTGCAAATAGGGGCACCTGGGTGGCTCAGTCGTTAAGCGTCTGCCTTCGGCTCAGGTCATGATCCCAGAGTCCTGGGATCGAGCCCCACATCGGGCTCCCTGCTCCACGGGAAGCCTGCTTCTCCCTCTTCCACTCCGGCTTGTGTTCCTGCTCTTGCTGTCTCTCTATCAAATAAATAAATAAAATCTTAAAAAAAAAAAAAAAGGAATGTGCAAATAACAGAAAACCATCTGAACAGTGGCTTTCAGGCAGTCAAGTGTGGAGCTCGTGGTTTTATGATATCATTAGGAGCTCAGGCTGTTTTCATTTTTCTGTTCTCCTGTTTTGCGCTTGTTCTTTTTATGCTTATGGTCCCAAGATAGCTTGCTACACCTCGGATATTGTATCTGAGTTTCAGGCAGGGAAAAAAGGAAGGAAGGAGACAAATAAGGAGGAGAAGGGAAAAGAACAATTTTCCAGAAGCCCTTAGCAGGTGCCTTATTCGGAAGTACTATGTCACATTGGCACTCTAACTGCAAGGCAATCTACTATTGCAAGAATGTTTAGACAGGCACTAGCCAGTCAAGGTTTTGATATAAGAAAGAAAAGTTGTAGAAATTGGCAAAGGAACCAACCGTGTTTTTATTATCAGCACTATGTGAATAGTGTTAATTGCCTAACCAGCCGTACGTTACGAGTATTTTCCTTCCGTACGTATTTTTGTTTCGCCTGGAGTCAAAGCTTTCCTCGTTATTTTTCATTTGCTTTGTTGTTATTATTGTTTTCTTGAGCTTTGGCTTTTTCCGTGAATACTAAGCTCCGTAAAATATCTGTCAACATTATTTCCGTGTTAAATCTGTCACATGATCTGCCATTGCAAACCTTTTTCAGGAGATACTGCTCCTTGGGCGACCCATTCTGTTCCAGTGGTTCTCCAGGCTTGAAGACAACTGTCCCCCCCGGGGCCATACTTTCGTCACTGCCTTCCATCCATTTCCCCTACTTCCCCAAATCCTCTTTCATTTTCTTGAATTACTAGATAATTTTGTGGGGACATATCCTCAATTGCCTTCTGGAAAGGAAAAAGGGGGAATGATGTATGGCTGCTATTTATTTTTTATTTTTTTTTAGACTTTCGCATTTCTAGCCTAGCACTTGATTGAAAATCTTGCCAGTCTAGGGCTCTAGGTTGGAATAGGTTTCTCTCCGATTTTTGCTGTCTATCTCCTGCTTTTTCGAAGTCTGATGCCATTCTGATGACTCGTCCTTTGTGTGTGACCTGTTTCCCACCCCCACCTTGGATGTTTTTAGGATCCTTTCTTTATCCCGAGGTTCTGAAATTTCACTATTGTGTGTATTGACGTGAGTATTTTATCACCCATTGTGCTGAACATCTGCTAAGAAGTAATCTGGAAGCTCTAATTCCCAGTTCTGGGGAGGTGAATTTCATTGTTCCTTTGTTAATATGGTCCCGTACATTTCCTTGATTTTTGGTTTTGGAAACTGTAGTAAAATGAGGACTCTCTCTTCCTGTTTATTTCTTTTTTTTTTTTTAATTGAAGTATAATTAGCGTACAGCATTATATTAGTTTCCGATGCACAACATATTGACTCAGTGATTTCATACATTACTCTGCTTACCCTGAGAAGTGTAGTCACCAGGCGGTTCTATTACATTATCGACCATATTCCCTCTGCCGTACCTTTCGTCCTCATGACTTGTTTACTCTTTAACTGGAAGTTTGTACCTCTTAATCCCCCTTTTTTTATTCAACAATCCTGTTCTTTCTTCAAGACCTTCCAACTTTGTTTTCCGGATTCTCTGCTGAACTTTTCATCACGGCTGTCACATTTTTAATTTCCAAAGGCTGTTTCTGGTCCCCTCGTAAACAGCATCCCATACCCATTTCACAGACCCACTGCATTTTCTTATCTCTGAGGATATTGATTACAATATCCTTAAAGTTACTAACTCCATCATATGGTAAACACCTGGCCACCTGGCTTTTCCTTTGGGAGCCTTGGGAACCTGGATGTCAGCGTAGGTAGATCTTTTCTGGGGCTGTGTGCAGACAGGAGTGGTTTCTCCGAGGCTCACTCCCAGAATTCAGAGGCTGGTGGGAAACTCAGTAAACAGACTATTGCCTAATTCTCTGGTCTTCAGTTCCCCATACTCACCCCAACCCTATTCTGTCCTTAATGCTTCTGAGTTTAAAGGCTCTCGGGTTCCATTTTTTAAAGCATTTGTCTTTTGCTTTATTTTGGGGGACAATTGCTGAAGGGAAGGAAAAAAATCTTCTTGACTCTTGAGGTCTTCCAGCTGGACTAAAGTGACATGAGACAGATGAACAGGGGAAAAAAGTACAGTTTTATTTCGTGCTCATGGAGACCTGATAATGAAATTGAGACCCAAAGAAATGACCAAGGCGGGCCATTTTTATACTGTTTAGACAGAGACAGTAAATCCGTGAGGAATTGACAGGACAGAGGAAACTCAACTTTGGCAGCTTCAGTTAGTGAGGAATTCTAAACAGAATCTGGGCTGGGGGAGTAAATGAGTAAAAAGTAGCAAGGTTGTTTATACAGACTGCTGGGCTCTGAATGTCCCACCTCTGGGGATGAGGAGAGGTCTCTTTACCTCCTAGTACAGGGAGGGCGCCTTTCCCACCGGAGATTTATTTCCTGCTTTCAGGGGCACGGAGGAGGGCCTGAAATTCCTTCCTGCTCAGGCTGACTCTTATGTAAATTTTATTTAAAATAATCAAGCAGCGAAAGTGGCACGTTTAGGGCCGGCTTGCCCTTGGCCCCCTTGTCTGTGTAGGATAGTGCTGGGTAGGGTAGGGGATGTTGGATCTAATTGCTTCTCACAGAAACTTTCGAATAATCCTCTGGTTGTCAACCCTACCTCACCTCTGGCTTCTTTGGTATTTGTTTTCTCCAAATCCCTAAGGGTTTCCAGCACTCGAGTTAAGCAATACTAACCTACTTCTCACCAGTTCCCCTTCTGCTATAAGGGCCATGGAACTTTCTCTCATTGCTAAGCCAGTTAGCAGTCACTCACGTTCCTGTTTCGTGTAAGTGATATTATTTGGGGCCGTAGAAGTCTGGGTTCATCAATGATGGAATTTACCTTTCCGTTTCTCCTGGTTGTTTGCCATGATTTTGAGAAGAAACGGAAACCAAACCACCTTTTGTGGTTATGACTTGAAAACTAGGAGCCTCATTTTGTTTTGATAAAAATTAACAATTCACGATAAGTATGTAACTGACACAAACTTTTATCTGGGGAATAATGTTGCATCAAAACATATAAAAGCAAAATATTTGATATTCATGGGAAAATTCAGGAAGTTATTATACTTCTTTAAATCCTTGACAGATCAATAGGCAAAAATAGGGAGGCTGGAGATCTGAATAATGTAATTGATTGGTTTGATTTCAGAGATATATTTCCAGCTCTGTACTTCACAGAGAATAAAAAGAAACAAAATACCAACCTCAGTCATAGATCCAAGAACATAGGAGAATACATCTCACGATGAAGCTGGCATTTCAGATCACAAGCCAAGGGTAGATTGTTCAACAAATGGTGTTGGGAAAACTGGCAACTGATCTGGAAAGAAAGAGAAAGAGACTAACGAATTCTGTCTTTTTTTTTTTTTTTTTTAAGATTTTATTTATTTATTTGACAGAGACAGTGAGAGCAGGAACACAAGCAGGGGGAATGGGAGAGGGAGAAGCAGGCTTCCCGCTGAGCAGGGAGCCCGATGCGGAGCTCGATCCCAGGACCCTGGGATCACGACCTGAGCCGAAGGCAGATGCTTAACCGACTGAGCCACCCAGGCGCCCCTAATGAATTCCGTCTTTTAGTTATTGCTGTCAGTTCTTGGCAGAGAGTTTGACCACAGGGGCTTTTCCCGGACAGTCCTCCTTCCCTGGTCTTTTGCACACTACCATAGGCTGTTTCCTAAGAATTCTAAAGAATAATCAGAATTCAGCCATTTGGCTTCCTCCGGTGATTTAAATGGCTGCATTATTTTGAAAGCCAAGAGACCCTCCATAATTCATCCGTCCCCCCCAACCTCCGCCCCGCCACCAACTTAGTTGATTGCCCGGCATGCGTTTGGTAATACAGAACTGCATACTGGAATCTTCCACCATGGGGGTTTGGAGGGGGCCAGAACATGGGTGGAGGAGGCTGGGAATCCCACATTATGGAACAAGGCAGTTGTCCATAGACAAGGCTTCCCAAAGCCCTCTCATGCTGTCTGAGGATTCTCGTGAGCTCCTCCTCCAAGCTATTCCCTTGTCTGCTGAGTGCTCGCAGCTCTGAAAAGCCACTCCAGATACTCTGCCTTCTTTCTGTGTGCCCTCTTCCCCCATCCCATCTGGGAGAATGGGAATAGAATATTTACCAACTGTTCCCTCCTTGTGTCGTTGACACCAACCAATCAGAAGGGTCAGATACCAGTCAGTCTAGAAACTGGATATGATTAACCAGTCAAACCTGTGCCTAGCGGATGAACATCAGCTCTCCCTCTGCTAAATTCTCCTAAGAGCCTTTCCCCAGAACCCCGCTTTGTTTGAGGTGTTCGATTCTCTTAATTTTTACCTCCTTTATCCCCTTGAACTTATTCTAATGGTTGTCCTTTCCTTCCCTGACACGTTGTCTGCCTGATGATAATTTTCCTGGTTTGATTTACCATGAAAGTCTCTTGAGCTAGTACCTTTCCGGAGTGGGGCGTAAGTGGGGACAGACGCATCCACTGGTAGACCAGATGGAATATGGCTAAGCATACCCATCATGGCTTCCCCACTGTGGGACCAAATTCCCCTTGATTTTTATACATTAGAGCTCTCTTCCCAGCTACTCAAAATCCTTTCTCCTTTTGATTGTACCATTGTTTCCTTACTCTAAGAACATAGCCAGATCTTCAGCGTTCTGATGGCTGAAATGCAAAGAGGGTAAAAGTGGAGAATCTCAGAGGACATTTAGGGCCAAGTCTGAATGTGGTCAGTATGCCTTCTACCCATATTTCACTGGCCAGAATTCAAAAGGATATCTCTCACCACTGCTCGGAAGTCTGGAAAATGTAATATAACTTGTTCACAGAGGGAAGAAATTGGTCTGGTGAGCATCTCGCCAGTTTCTGCCTCAATTTATTATCCCTGTCCTGCAAAGTGTGGTGTGCGTTCTAAATTTGGATGAGTCTGTGATGTTTCTAATTTCCATTTTTTGCAAGAGAGCATTTTCATTGGAGTAGTCATGTTTTTTTCCTTCAGGGTAGTTGTCCTTAAGCCTTGATATGCATTGGACTATCCTGGAAAGTCTTGTTAAAATGCAGATTCCTGGTACCACCTCCCCGAATTCCAATGACCTTGGACCCCATGGCCACAGGGCATCTGCGTTTTTAACAAGCAACCCAAGGGCTTCTACAACCCAGAGTTTGAGAAACACTCCTTTCTAAGTTCAAAGTTATTCAAACAACGTTATTCGATAGACATTGAGTCCATCAGAGAAAAATTCCTTTAAGGGTAGGAAGAGGGGGACCAAGGGACTGGATTTTGCTTGAAGAACTAGAAGTCAGATGGGGAGGCCCTTCTCTACATCGTTGGGGGAAATGACAGGGAACCATATCTGGACAGAGCCTAATACATGGACCACTGTAATCCAGTGTTTCAATGTTTACACTTTAGTTTTAATTCTGCCTTCAGCTCTAAGACACACATTTTTGTTTCACATTTTAATGTTTCTGATACCAGGATGTATCTTACAGTCAATAGTGTCTTAAAATTGTAATTGATACCATTTTACTTTTTGTAAGAGATGCATAAAATAATAGTGTATCTTAAAACCCTTGGTGGCTTAGATTCATGAAACAGGGTACTTCACCATAGTTACGAGTGTGTTGGATTTTACCTTAGTTGTACTTACTTGCTTTCACCAGGAATTCACACCCCAGGAGTGATGAGCTAGTATTCTAATTAGGAAGCCCACTGCCAGAAAGAGCTAAGAGAAGTGCTTTAGTTATCTTTACCTCTGATCAATGTCTTTAGTCAAGACATTGGTCTTTGGTTATCTTTTTTTTTTTTTAAGATTTTATTTATTTATTTGAGAGAGAGAGAGAATGAGAGACAGAGAGCACGAGAGGGAAGAGGGTCAGAGGGAGAAGCAGACCCCCAGCTGAGCAGGGAGCCCAATGCGGGGCTCGATCCCGGGACTCCAGGATCATGACCTGAGCCGAAGGCAGTCGCTTAACCAACTGAGCCACCCAGGTGCCCCTTTGGTTATCTTTACCTCTGATCAATGTCTTTGGTCGAGACATTGGTCTTTGGTTATAATTAACACAACAAATGCTAAAAGTGGATTTTCACTGGTGAAATAATGGTGTTTAAGAAATGTGAATTGGCTAAAATATTTTTTATGGGTTTTGTGTGAACATAAGCTTTCTTTAAAATTTTTTTTTTCAAAACCACTTTAGCAATTTGGGGTCCTTTGTGGTTCCATATAAATTTAAGGATTTGTTTTTGTTGTTGTTGTTCTAGTTCTGTGAAAAATGCTCTTGGTATTTTGATAGGGATTGTGTTAAATCTGTAGATTGCTTTGGGTAGTATGGGCATTTTAACAATATTTATTCTTCCAGTCCATAAGCATGGAAGGTCTTTCCATTTCTCTGTGTCGTCTTCAATTTCTTTCATCAATGTTTTATAGTTTTTAGAGTACAGGTTTTTCACCTCTTTGGTGAAAGGTTTCTTCTTGGGCATCTTATTATTTTTGGTGCAGTTGTAAATGGGATTGTTTTCTTAATTTCTCTTTCTGTTACTTCATTATTAGTGTATAGAAATGCAACCGATTTCTGCATGTTGATTTTGTATTCCGTGACTTTACTGAATTCATTTATCAGTTCTAGTAGTTTTTTGGTGGAGTTTTTCGGGTTTTCTATATAGAGTATCATGTCATCTGCAAATAGTGAAAGTTTTACTTCCTGCTTACCAGTTTGGATGCCTTTTATTTCTTTTTATTGCCTGATTGCTGTGGCTACAACAATGCTATAGAAATATATCTGTTCTGCAATATGGAGAATAACATGCAATAAAAATTAAAAGATGAAAAAAAGAATAAATTTGTTGGCAGTGAGTGATGTTTACAACATGTAGATAACAACCAAGGAAGGGTACAAATCACTATCCATATATTACATTAACCTCTATTCCCTTTTTATATAAAAGTTTGGAAATAAATCAGCCAAAATGTTACAAAAGTTTTCAAAAGTTGAATCACCCAAAATGTTAATAGTGGATTATGTGTGATTTTCTTTTTCTTTCTTTTTGTTTGAACTCTCTGTCCTAAGTCATCTGGTGTGCATATGGGCTATTTGTAATGTTAAGAGGCAGATAACTTATAAAGTTAAGGGTCAAACCTTTCTCGTCAGGGTACAAATGCTCAGCATGTCCTCGTCTGTCTTCTTCTTCGCATGTCTTCCAGCAGCATTTAGGACACAGCACCCTCTCTTTTTAAAAATCTTTTTTTTGGGGGGGCGCCTGGGTGGCTCAGTCGGTTAAGCGACTGCCTTCGGCTCAGGTCATGATCCTGGAGTCCCGGGATCGAGTCCCGCATCGGGCTCCCTGCTCGGCTGGGGGTCTGCTTCTCTGGCGTTTTGAGTATGCAAGTCAGTGATTTTTAGAAAATGTGTAAAGTTGTGCAACCATCACCAGAATTCAGATGAAGAACATGCCCATTACCGGGAAATAGTCTCCTGTGCCCATTTGCAGTCAGACCCCACTCCCACCTCAGCTCAAATAGCCATCGATCTTCCATCTGTATAGATTTGCCTTCTGTGAATAGTTTGTACAAATGGAGTCATTCAGTATGTGTCCTTTCACTCACCATCATACTTTGGAGGTTCAACCATGTTGTAATCTGTATCAATCTATTCCTTTGCATTGCTAGATAGTATTTCAGTGTGTGAATATATATCACAGTGATCTCCCATCACCATGTGATGGGCATTTGGATGGTTACTACTTTTGGGCCCTAATGAATAACAGTCCTATGAACATGTTCCTACAAGTCTTTGTATGCACATAACTTTTTGTTTCTCTTGAGTGGATAGTTGGAAGTGGAATTGATAGGGGGAGCCTGGGTGGCTCAGTTGGTTTAGCTGCCGACTCCTGATTTCAGCTCAGGTCATGATCTCAGGGTCCTGGGATTGAGCTCTGTGTTGGGCTCTGTGCTCAGCGGGGCATCAGCTTCAGGATTCTCCCTCTCCCTCTGCCCCTCCCTCCACTCACTCGCTCTCTTTCTCTAAAATAAATAAATAAATCTTAAAGAAGTAGAACTGATAGATCTTTTGGTAAGTTTAAACTTAACTTTTTAACAGACTGCCAAACTGTTTTCTAAGTGGTTATACTATTATCCATTCCCACCAGCAGCGCATTAGGGTTTCAACATTTGGTGTGGTCAAGCTTTTGGATTTTAACTGTTCTTGTAGATGTTAATTGTATCTCATTATAGTTTTAATTTGTATTTCCCCAGTGACGAATTGTGTTGAGCATCTCCTTATGAGTTTATTAACCATTCATATATCTTCTTTGATGAATTGTCTGTTTAATTCTTTTGCCCATTTTTAATTGGGTTGTTTGTCTTATTATTGAATTAACACACGTTCTTCATATTCTGGATAGAAAGCCCTTCTCAGATATGTAATTTGCCAGTATTTTCTCTCCTCCCGTGATTTTTTTTAAACTTTCTGAACAGTGTCATTTCAGGGATGCCTGGGTGGCTCAGTCGGTTAAGCGGCTGCCTTTGGTTGCTCAGGTCATGATCCCAAGATCCTGGGATCGAGTCCTGCATGGGGCTCCCCGCTCAGTGGGGAGCCTGCCACTCCCCCTGCCTGTGCGTTCTCTCTCTCTCTCTCTGAAAAATAAATAAATAAAATCTTTAAAAAGAAATAAACAGTGTCATTTCAGAGACATTTTTAAGTCCAACTTATTAATTTTTTAATCTTATGGATTATGTGCTTTCAATGTCATATTTAAGAAATCTTTGCTTAACCCAAAGTCATAAGATTTTCTCATACATTTTCTTCAAAAGCTTTTACAGTTTCAGCTCTTAACTTTAGAACTATAATCCATTTTGAGTTGATTTTTGTTTATTGTGTGAGATAAGAATCTAAGTTGTTCTTTAAAAAAAAATGATATCCATTGTCCCAGCATATTTGTTGAAAAATAAATCGTCCTTAAAAAAACTATTGTGGCAAAACATACATAGCAGAAAATTTATGATTTTGGCTAAAAATTTCGAGCATACATTTTTTTTTTTAGCGTGGGTTACTTTTTTAGTGCAGTTCAGGGGTATTAAGTGTGTGTGCATCATGCAAACATCACCACCTATCTCCAGACCTATTTTCATCCTCCAAAAGTGAAACTCTGTACCTGTCAAAAAATAGCCCCCCATTTCTCCTTCCCTCCAGCCCCTGGAACCCACCATTCTACTTTCTATGGATCTGACAACTCTAGGAACTTCATATAACTGGAATGATACAATATTTGTCCTTTTGTGACTAGCTTATTTCACTCAGCAGAATGTCCTCATGTTTCATCCATATTGTAGCAGGTGTCCGAATTCCTTTCCTTTTCGTGGCTGAATAACATGGACACAGGTTGGTTCCACCTTTGGGCCATGAGTAATGTGGCCATGAACATAGGTGTACAATTATCTGTTTGAGTCCTTTGAGTATATATACCCAGAAGTGGAATTGTTGGATCCTATGGTAGTTCCATTTTTAATTTTTTGAGGAACCATGATAACTGTTTTCCACAGCTGCTGCCCCATTTTTTATTCCCATCTGTAGTGAATGAGTGTTCCAATTCCTCTGCATCCTCACCGACACTTGTTATGTTGTTTTTTTTAAATAGTAGCCATTCTGACTGATGTGATTTCTTTTCTTTCTTTCTTTTTTTTTTTTTGAGAGAGAGAGAGAGAGTGGGGGGAGAGGCAGAGGGAGAGAGAGAGAGAGGGAATCTTCAAGCAGACTCCATGCTGAGCTTTGAGCCCAAAGCGGGGCTTGATCTCACGACCCTGAGATCATGACCTAAGCTGAAATCAAGAGTCAGATGCTCAACCGACTGAACCACCCAGGTGCCCCCTGATTTATGTGATTAAAAAAAAATTATTTTTTATTCCCTCCTTCTTAAAACATTTTTTTTGTGTGACTTTCAGAACCCCACAAGGGTACATTAGAACCCTACAAGGTGACATATTTCTTCCTAGCATGTCGGCTATTCATTCAGTCTCTTCTGCAGTACTCTCTTCTCCCTTCTGCTCTAACACATCAGCCCTCCTCCATTCTCTATCCTTATACCCTAAAGGTCTTTTAAAAATTAAAACCCATAATATTAATTCTGAGATACACCCTGAAGTTACCCGCCTTAAAAAATCTCCAGTCCTGATCTTCACCCCAAGTTCCAGATTTGCATATATGGCTGCCCAGTAAGCATTTCCACTATTGTACCTAATAGGCTTCTGAGACCTAAACTATCCAAAGCACATTCCTAATTTTCACCCCAATTTTGCAGATCTGGTTGTGTCTTTCTCTCAATAAATGGCGACACCATTCGTCTGTTTGCTCAGGACACATATCTTGAATTATCTTTCACTCCTTTCTTTCCCTCCTACTCTCATCCCATCCAACAGGAAGTCCTAACAACCTGCCTCCAAAATCCATTCTGAGTCGGGCCACGCCTCACACCCCACACCACTGACGTCTTCGTCCAAGCTGTGTGAGCATCTTGCACAGACCTGTGATCTCTTCCTCATCAGTGTCCATACTGCTGCTCTCTTCCCTCCACAGTCAACATTCCACACACAGAAGCCAGAGCACCCCCCTGAAAACATCAGCCCACCGTGTCACCCTTGCCCCTGATCCTCCTGTGGCTTCCCTTGACTCCACAGCACCCAGAGTCCTCACTATGGCCCTCAAGGTCCACGGAAAGTCAGCACTTGCTTCTTCTCTGATCCCGCGTCACATGGTCACACTGGCCTCCTTGTCCTTCCTTGGCATTTGCTGATTCCTTTCCTGCATGGTCCCCTCCACCTGAACAAACTTCATTTCCCTTCCAAAGAGTTTTTTTTCCCCTGACTATCCCTCATAAATAGGCACCCTGTCCCATCATACACTATCATTTTACTTCTGCTTTTTTTTTTCCCATCCCAGCTCTTATCATTTGCTGACTGAACAATGTATAGTTACTTGGCTATTTATTTTCTCCCAGTCCTGCATCAAGACTCTGCAGACATGGTCTGTGTTGTTTACTTCTCTCTTCTCCAGCATCTAGAATAGTGCCTGGCCCCTGAAGATTTTATAGTATCTCTTTAAGAATAATTTCTTCCAGGAAACAATAGCCGTTGTGTTAATAAAAGATTTCCCTCTCTTTATTTAATGGAGATCTTTGGCTTTCTAATTCCATTTTCTACAGCAATCAAGTAAAATGTCAGTATAAACCCAGTGTCCTGACATTCTGGCCTCTGTTCTCTGTTAATACTTGGGAAATTTCCCTGAATACATGACTTTGTCTGGCCTTCCCACTTGAAGTCATGCACAGGGCAGCCCTGATTTCCAAGCCTCCACCATGATCTGATCTCTGGCACAGCATCTGCGCCCTGCGGTGGGAGACGGAGAGATCCCAGGAGTGTTGCTAAATCGGGAGACTGGCTTCATTACTATGCATCCACAGTAAATCCTAAGCATGACTTACGAGACTCCTTTTAGGATGATTAAAAGAAAGAAAGAAGCTAATGAGAAGATCACACACTTCATTTGTACCAAACGTTTCAGGCGGTTTTGTTCCAGGATGTTTATAAAGGACACCCAGGGGCACCAAACGGGGTCTCTGCATCTTGATACCCCAGGTCAGAAAATGCAAGAGGTCATAGATCTTAAAGAAGAATATGGGGTATCCAGTAGAGCTGAAACAGAGAAATAAATGGTGTATGATAGTTGGCACTGTGTGTGTGTGTGTGTGTGTGTGTGTTCGAGCACCCGTGGTGGGTAGAGAGCTGATGTTGCAGAATAATGAGAAGGAAGGCAGATAGTGCCCAGGTGGTAAAATCTCCAAGAATTTTCCATTGGAAATCATTGCAGGGTTTGAAGCTAGGGTCTGATTTGATGAGACTTGCGTGTTGGGAAGATCTCTGCAGTCTCAGCATGGTGAAGGAGGTGAGGGGGTCTGCCAGAGACGTTAAGACCAGTGACAGGGCCACCGTAGTAATTCAGGGGAGAAAGAAGGATGGAGACGTGGACAGAGAGAGACCAATTAAGGTGGGAGAGACCACTTTGTATCCTGCGATTCAAAGGTGCAGAGTGACATCTTTAAAGGATTCTAACCTCCCAAGAGAAGCACACTATTCTCCCTTGGAGAGATGGACAGAAGATGGGGAATTATAGCCCGATTTCCCTCTGCAAACCCTGAGAACTTTCCTAAAGGACTAAGGTTCCTTCTCTGCAGATAAAATGAGCTTCTCCTTCCCCACAGGTTCTGACAGTATGGACAGGCCTTTATGGCTCCGTGAGGGACGTGACCTAGTAAGAGTTTTCAGCACGAGATGTCTAGTTTTATAAACCTACTCAGAGTAAACCCTACTCTCAGCAACTTTCCTCAGCTGTAGTACGGGGTGGATGCATACCAGCAGAATCCTTTATGACCCCGCCAAGCAGAGCAGTGGCCCAACCTGGAAATGACAAAAAGTGAGGTGCAGAAGGGTGACAAGTGATGGCAGGAGCCTGGCCCCAAACCCACCGTCACATCTCTTCCAGAGGCACCCCACAAGCCTATTCTCCTCTGGGGTCAGACTGTGGACCTTGCATGATCCTCCTTCTGAGCCGTGATTTCCTGCCAACCAGTCTTTCCTGGCATGTGTCTGCTGGAATAAATTGTCCTAAACCCACACACTGGAGACTACTGAGGTTTTTTTTTCTTTTTCAGAGCAGAACTTCTTACCAGATAGCAGCCCTATGTGATTATTCTCCATCTGCCAACACCTCTCCCCCAACCTCCTTTCTCTGCTTGGCTCTATGTCCTGGAGCACCCCCAGGCTCTCCTTCCAGATGGTTTCTGATCGGGTTCAACCTATGGAAAGTCTTGGCAGGAGATTGGAAAGCGGAGGAGAGGTTTCAGGATACATGTCCCTCTCTTCCTCCCAGATTGGGTGCTTCATCTTCGGCTTCCCTCCTGGACTGTAGCCCCCACCGGGTGGCCCCTCCTCCACTGTTCCAATCCCCCAGGGGTGGTAACAGCTTCCTTCTGGTGCTCATCTCTGGGTAATTCCTCCTCCCTCGTTTGTGCCCTGCACTCAGCCTCCTCTCTGTAAGTGGTCTGCTCATACATTTCTCTTCATTGGAACCATCTGCAATGAATTTGGTTTGCTGCTGAGATGCTGACATTAGCATAATTCCAGTAGATTGTGCCCACCATCTGGGTTAGCTCATGGTGCTTCCCATCACGTTAAACACCCACGACTTGAACGCTATGGGTTGGCCCTCTCGTTCGTGTTAGGACCATGGGCCACTCACCTGTAAGAGTTGGTTCTTATCCCTTAAAACACACACACACACACACAAACACAAACACACACACACACACAAGCACCCTTTGGCATTCCACAGTAGTTTTGCCCCCTTTCCAGGGTTTAAAAGGGCTGGCCTTGAAGTAGTCTTCACTCCCCTTCAGAATCGGAGTGGAATACTCAGTGACATCCAAGGGTCATATCTTTATTTTCCTCTACCACGTGTCCAAAAGGCTTACACCCATGGGGAGGATTTCAGGGTGCTCGAGGGTGAGGATTGAATTCAAGACGAAGTGAGAGGTTGCCGCTGATTCTGAACTATTTGGAACGGTGTCACAAAATGGATTTTATAGAGCTGAAATATCTAATAGGACTTTTAAAAGATTTTTATTTATTTATTTGAGAGAAGAAAGAGAGAGAGAGAGAATGAGCGGGGGGAGGGGCAGAGGGAGAAGCAGACTCCCCGCCGAGCAGGGAGCCCAACTCAAGGCTTGATCCCAGGATCCCGAGATCATGACCTGAGCCAAAGGTAGACGCTTAACCGACTGAGCCACCCAGATGCTCCTCTAACAGGAATTTAAGACTGTTTGCATGGGGTGAATGATGTGAACCCCTCATCTACATCATCCTCAGTAACGTTGTCCTTGCTTAAGCTTTTGAGAGAAGGAATTACTTTATAGCTATGGAAAGAAGTATGAAAATTCTTACCTTGCTCAACATGGTGAAGAGCAGAGACAGAATTCACGGTTGAAAAAACTTGGAAACAGTAGAGGGTACATCCTGAGAATTAGCACAAATCACAGGGAGCTCTCCAGAGTCTCACAGGCTATGGAATTGATAGAAGTAGAAACAAATTATACAAGAGTATACAAGAGTCATCTGACCCCAGAGATCCGCTTCCCTCCAGGAGCAGCACCATATCCTCCAGTAAGTTCTACAAGGCAAACATCTGAGTATCACCTGCTCAATGACGTCACCCTATAGCTCTTGATACACAGATGCGTGCATGCATGTGTGTTCATATTCAATAACTATATGAAATATTTACTGAATGAATGAATTCCTGATTCCTCTCTCTCTGCCTGACCTACTTCCTCCAGATAATACTACGTTCTAACTTCACTGCGTCTCTTAAACCTGTCTTCTTCTACCCTACCTTAGGTCAACGACATCTCTCCCTTGGGTAAATGGAGCAACCTCCTATCTAGTCTCCCTGACTGCAGGCATTTCTCCCTCCCTTTTTTTTTTTTAAAGATTTTATTTATTTATTTGAGAGAGAGAGAGCAGGGGAGGAAGGGCAAAGGGAGAAGGAGAGAGAAAATCTTAAGTAGGCTCCATGCTGAGCATAGAGCCCAATGCGGGGTTCGATCTCATGACCTGAGCCAAACCAAGAGTCAGATGCTTACCTGCAGCACCACCCAGATGCCCCCAGGCATTTCTCCTTCAAATCCATCTTCCTAAAATGCAAATTTGGTCAAGTCTCTTTCTTGCTTGAAACTCTTCAGTCGCTCTAAATTGTCCTCAAACTCCTTAAAATTGCTTTCAATAAGGTTATTCTTGACTTGAAATCTTACTTTTCTGATGGCTCGCTCACGGCTCTCAACTTTACACAGCGTGTCCTAGCAACATAATAAACCTTGTCAATCGCACCAGGTGCAGTCTTACCTCTGGGTCTCAGCTATTCTCTATTTTTCCCCTACCCAGGGGATGCAGACACGCCATGTCCCCTCTTGTCTCAGGACTCGAACAGTCTTTTCCCCTCCATCAACCCCCTAACTAACTCCAACCTACCTGCAGGTCTCAGCTGGATGCTGCTTTATCTGTGAAGTACTCTGTGGCTCCCCTGGAGGGCAGGTTGGTGTCCTATCTTTTGTGTCTCTTTTGCATCCCATATTTATTTTAGTGGAACATTTTCCCCCTTGCATTTGTTAGTTTACTTGTCTGTTTCCTTTCCTGGACTGATACAGATAAGCTGTGTGAAGGCTGGCTCTCTCTTTGTACCGGTTATGGTCTAGTCAGAAAGACAGAATCAACTCCAGTCATTTTAAGAGAAGGGGTTTCATACAAGAAGTTGGGGAAACGGATACTGGGGGACTGAAAAGGTCGAGGAGGACCAGTGAGGTGGGACGGGAAGCAGCCACCGCACCGCCCCAAGGGCTTGGGGATTGAAGGAGAGAGGCTGTAAGTCCTGGAACCCCAAAGCTTTCAGGAGGGACCCTGCGGAACTGGGGTCCGGGTCTTGGAGGAGAGGATGCCACCGGGGCTGCCGCTCAGAGGAGAAAACTGGAAACTGGAATTAGTGACCACTGTCAGGGTCAAGAGCATCCTGGAGCAAGGCTGGCAGGAAAGCTATGAACAGGAAGAAGCTGGTTTCCTCTCCCTTGGGCCAGGCTCCCTCCCTCTAGCACCTGCTGTTGGGGGGAGCCTCGTGCAGGGCACCCCCTGGCCAAACAGGACCCTGGACCTAGAATCACAGAGAGTGGGCTCAAAGCTGAGAAGCGATAGCTTGAGACGACATAGAATAGTGCACTGTAATGGGGGCAAATGAATGACTAAGTTGTGTCCCAGAAACTGACCGAAATGAAGCACCAAAGGGAAAACTCCAAAGCTCTTCTCAGGGCAGAGGCAACAGAAGGGAACCCACACCATGCAGGTTACAGTTAGGTACCAACCCACCGAATGCGGTTACTTCTGGATCAAGAGCAGATCCCACCAAACCCAGGAAAGATACTAGGAATGGGCAGGAAAGTCCCCTGCCTGAGAAGCCCAGGCAACCATCTGAGCAATAGGTAAGGAAACTGAGATAAATCTGACCGAGAGCCTGGAATGAGAGGGCGTGGAGTTGTGGGAGAGCTGGGCTGCCTGACTGTTGGGACAGCATCCCCGACCACACCGGTGGTTTGCAAAGCAGGCTCACTGCGTAGCTTGTCTGCAACATGGACCAGGCTTTCCCTGGTTGCAGGGTGATGGGTGGAGGGAAAGAACTGTGGAAAAGTCCTCTTACTGTGTCCAGGGATCAAGCCCCATATTGGGCTCCCTGCTCAGGGGGAGCCTGCTTCTGCCTCTGCCCCTCACCCTGCTTGTGCTCTCTCTCTCTCAAATAAATAAATAAAATCTTAAAAAAAAAAAACCCAATATACAAAATACACACATCAGTTTCCCTGGCAAATAGCAAGTGGTCCACGGGAGCATCCACTCCTGAAACATAGTGAACTGATTCTTCCAGATTGATCTGAGTAAATTGAAGGAAGAGTAAAAAGCAGGGCAAACAGTTACAGAGAACCTAGTCTAATATGGAAAACGTTACAGAAAGAAACACACAGCCTTGGGAATACAAATGAGAAATCATTTGAAACATGTATCCCAAGGAGCCAAAAAAAAAAAAAAGAGAGAGCCAGAGCTTAGACTGTATCAAGCCAAGATTTGTTGTAAGTGGCACTCATTGAAAACAAGATGACAAGATAATAGGTTAAGAAGGAAAGGGATGTGAAAACATAAGGAAAAAGGTAGAACTGAAATAACTTCATTGCAGAAATCACAACAGGGATTAGAAGTAACGGGGAAAAGAATAAACTGCAAAAATCGAATTATGTGATGTGGGTAGTTTTGCTAAAACTGGCCCGTAATTCAGAGAAAGGGAACAAAGAAATGGATGTAATCAGAAATGACAGGGTAGGGGAAGGGGAAAGAGCCCAGAATCCACAAAACAGATCGTAGGCATTCCTAAAGAAGAGGACAGAACAAAAGGGAAGATAAACATTTTCAAAGATCTATGAAAAGAAAAATTCCTGGAATTTAGGGAAGAGATCCGGATGTCCGCACCAGAAGAATTCACCAATTCTTAGGCAAAATTAACAAAAAGAAACAAACAGCTAGTCGTATTATGGTGACAATGTTATTTTAGCAATACGGAATCCTACCAGCATCTCCATGCCATGAACAGATCACTTACAACAGAAAAAGAAATTGGGCCAAACTCAGATTTTTCTTCAATGTTCAATGTCAGGTTTAGAGAGCTTTGGGGGCAGTCGAGAACACCCTTCCTTGTAAAACTACCATTCCCATGCGATGAGGAACCAACGTAGGGAGTATATGACCCAGGAACTCATTCTTAAAAGTCTACATGGGAAGGTGAAAAGCCAGGAGATGGATTAAATATGCAAAGCTGATGAGTAGGGTAGTGATGTTAGAAGGTGCTTGCCGGTGGGCGCTGAATTCATACACGTGGGGCTCATACCTAAACAACGGTGGCATACATAGCCACAAAAAAAAACAAAGCAAATAATAAAGCTATTGAAAGAAAAAACAATACAGAATGTCAAAGTAATGATAAAAACAGAACAGGACAATATTGCTAAAACCCTGCGAGGTAGGGCAGAGAGGAAGGGGACCAAGGCAGGGAATGGAAAAGAGCCAAATCCCTCTTCTGACAAGAATCAGTAGTATCCGTTGCATCACTGACTTCAGAAAATTCAGGTTTTAAGTGTATTCTTTAAGGATTTAGAAGCGACTACGACTAGGAGAAGGAAAATAGCCAGCCTTCCACGTGACCCAAGAGAAGTCAGTTACAGACCACACATATGATAACTAAGTGCGTGCTTTTCAAACTGCGGTGTGAATACAAATCGAGGGCCCAACAGCCTCGACTTGCCATCGTTCTCAAACCCGCTCTGCAATGTCCCACCTCTGGACCTTGAGTCACGCTGGGTGTCCTATTAGGAATGCCCTCTGGGCACCACCCCACTGTCAGAATCCTACCCAACGGCCCAGTGCAGGGTCTGTTCAAGTCATACTTGCAATTTAACCATTCCTTTTGCTTGATCCTTGTTTTAGGGAACGACCCACGTTCCACACATTAAGCTGTCAGCCTGCGTGCGTGTCCTATTTCCGCACGATTGTAAGGATCTCAAGGTAGAGATCCTGTTCTAGTCAACGCGATTTACTCATAACACCAAACACAGCTTCATTAACATTCGATGATCGACAGCTTGAGCTAAGTTAAGGAAATTGAGAAAGGCACAATGCGTTGGCAAGAGAACTATATGGAAGCTGGGAAACTTGGAAGCGCCTTCTGGAGTCATAGCTGCCTTCTCTGCTTCATCTTTTGTCAGCTCTGGGATCTCTCAGGGGAGTCGGTTAATGAAGGTGGTGAAATTAAAGCTAACTGAAAAATCCAGACCGCTTGCCCTGTGTGCCAGCATGCAGAACGTAGGGGGGAAAGCATTCTGTTGAGTAGCTGAGTTCCTCATCTTAAAATTATTTATTTTGGCTACATACATAGCCAAAATAAGTATATATTTATATCTATCTATCTACCTACCTATATACGTATATATGTTATATATGTATATATGTTTTATGTAACATATATAAAAAATAAATTATATGATAATAAATACCAGTCCACAAAGAATTAATTTCCTTAACATTTGGGTAATTTCTTGCATTCCCTTACTAACACATTTGCCTTTTTCTTTATCCAGTTTCTGGGGCAAATCTAAGCCTATATTTTATTTATTTTTTATTTTTTAAAGTTTTTTTTAAAGATTTCATTTATTTTTTTGACACACAGAGAGAAAGAGAGCGCAAGCAGCGGGGAGCTGCAGAGGGAGAGGGAGAGGCAGACTCTGAGCTGAGCAGGGAGCCTGATGCGGGACTCGATCCCAGGACCCCAAGATCATGACCTGAGCCAAAGGTAGACACTTAATGGACTGAGCCACCCAGGTGCTCTGGGAAAGTTTTATATAGGACTGTGGCCAGGATGGGGCATTTGAGAGCTTGGACTGGGAGCAGAAGAGATTGCCGAGAAGGTAACATGCAAGGTGGGTGTGGCAGAGACAGAGTGAAATGTGAATCCACGGCAGATACACCAGGGTGGAGTCTGGGGACAGCCCTGGGGATGCAAAGTGTGAGGTCTCAGGAAGGAGGCAGGATGTGGAAGGAGCCCTGGAGAGGTAGGTGTGAGATAGGAAAATGCCGGACACGGCTTGCACCTTCTGACGTCATCTCCCATCCAGGTCCCCTTTCTTCAGTGAAACAAGATGAAGAAGCTAGTTAGAAGGTGCTCCCCTGCTGAGCAGCATCCTGAGGATGGGGAGCGGTTTCCTGCATTGTTCTTTCAAACCAAGTCGTTCGCAAAGGGCTATAGAGTGATGTTGTGATTTATAATAAGAAGCTGTATTTGGTCTTTGACCCAGTTGCTGGCACGGAGCTCCTAAAACCCTTGAGATTTTGTAAGGAGAGCAATAAAGGAGTCTTTTGCTATGTTAATAGGAAAAAGCCCCTAGGTCACCTAAAGATGGGGGCTGGTTGCCAGAGGAGCCAACTTTATGAGGAGAGGTTGAAATTTTCAGTTCCACCTCCTGCCCTCTGGGAATGGGAGAGGGGGTGAAGATCAAGTTCAATCACCAATGGTCAATGATTTAATCAACCATGGCTCTGTAATGAAGCCTCCATAAAAACCCAAAAGGCTAGGTTTTGGAGAGCTTCCGGGTTGGTGTGCATTTGAAGCTTTAGGGAGCGTGGTGCACCCAGGGAGGGCATGGAAGTTCAGCGCCCCTTCCGCATACCTCCCTCTGCACCTCTACCAGCTGGCTGTTCCTGATGTTTCTCCGAGTTGTGTAAGCTGCTCTAGCAAATCTATTGCACCCAAGGAAGGGGTTGTGGGAACTTCTGATCCATTTGCCGGTGGGTGACTTGCTATTAGTATCTGAAGGGGGAGGATGGGGGATGGCAGTCCTATAGGACTGGACCCTTAACCTATGGAATCTGAGATTATCTCCAGGTAGATAGTGCCGAAATTGAGATGAATTGTAGGACACTCAGCTGGTGCTGGAGGATTGCTTGGTGGTGTAGGCATCCCCCACCCTCAACGTGTCCGCGTTGGTAACCAGAATCTTCACTAGCCTTGAGGGTTTCCTGGGGCACTGCTTCTAGGAATCTGATACATCGCCTGAAACTAGCAAGGACCTGGGTTAATTGGAAGGTTACTGGGACAAAGGAAGAAAGATGCGGTCTTGTTAGTTTCGGCTCCCGTTCAAAATGTGGAATATCTCGCCTTAGAAGGGAGTCAGGGAGATTGTATAGACCTAGAGGCATCACTGCTTAATTCTACTAACCAATATGTTTTGAAAACAGACTTCTATGTGGCAGCTTCCTAGAGATGGTTCAAATGTGAGATGTGCAGGTGGCCTAATGTTGCAGAGATGTGCACCATGAAATTCAAATTAGAACAATAAGGAGATGGGATTGTGTGGGATATTTACAGACACTCTGAAGTATCAGAAAAGTTTTATTTTTAAAACCTCCAAAGCAAATGGCAAATGTTAACATTTGTCAAATATCAGCAGTGAGGACATGGATTACGTTATATTATTTTCTGCACCCTTCTCTGCATGAGAAATATTCCTATAATAAACTGTTTAAGAATCAGAAAGAAAAAATACATGCCCCATGGAGTTCGTCCCCGCAGTTGAAATCAGCAGGATCAGGTAATGACCACAGATGGAAACCACCTCCTCCCTCCTATTCAGAGTTTTAAATCTTTCTTGGACCAGCTGTCAGAAAATGAACCACAGAACTTTTGCAAAGAGTGCAATTTGGCAAGTCTTATCCTCATCAATCTCGGGTCTTTGCTTGGTTTGTAGGATATATTTTTTCTCGTTGGTCTGTTTTGATTTAATTCCTTAAAAACCAGATATAACGTATCTTTACATGTATATTTCCCCTGAGATGCAAATTCAGTGTGGCTGGATATATGGTCTCCTTTCATGACCACTTAAACTTTACATATTCTGGTTATTCCATGGAAGAACTGGTTAATTGTTGGGAACTGATTGTTATACATCTGAGGATATCTTCCATGCTGTCACTAACGGATGGAGTGCTTGCTTCCTTAGATGACGAATATGTTGCAATTTATACCAGAAATACCTTTTTTCTTATAAAACATTTTATTCTACGTGATCTCTACACCCAGCATGGGGCTCGAACTCACAACCCCGAGATCAAGAGGCATATGCACTACCAACTGAGCCAGCCGGGTGTCGCTACACAGGAAATATCTTAATAAACCATATATCAAATACAGAACTCGATATCACTTTATTATGGGAAAAAGGAAACAAACATAAACAAAAAAAAGAACCTTAAGGTTCTTCCTTAAGGAAGAACCGAGTCCAGACTATCAGAATGCCTGGTGTGCAGAGGCTGGTGCATAAAGACATGGGATTATCTCTGAGAGCACAGAGTCTGCGGGTGGGAAGGAAGCCCAGGACTGGTTCAGCTGCTCAACCACCTTGACAAATCCCAGGCTCTTTCCATCTTTGTGCTCTCCAACCCCAGTATGGTGGCTTGTTGCTTTCATGGTTGTCAGATGGTTAATGCAGCTATGAGCATCAAAGACTGCTTTTAGAGGAAGCACCTAGGAGAGATGGGGAGAGGTAGGGCAGGGGCGGGAGGAGCAGAAAAGGAGCCTATCCTCCCATGGATCTCTTCTTTTGTCAACAAAGGAATGGCGTTTACCAAATGTGTCAAGCAGACTTGATTCATGATTCACTGTCCAGGCTTGGTGTATTACAATGTCAAGGATATGTGGGCTCTTCCAGCCAAAACTAAGTGTGGAGGAAGAGCTATTACACTGACAAGAGAGTCTTTAATAGAGGTGCCCAGGACCCTCACTTCTCCAGCAAATATAAGCTAAGTAAATCGCCTTAAACCTTGCGTTTCTCTGGGCCACTTTCTGACTGGGGAATGGTAATGGTCCTTTAGGGTTGTTTTGAAACCTATGGTAAGGGGCACCTGGGTGGCTCACTCGGTGAAGCATCCGCCTTCGGCTCAGTCATGATATTGGGGTCCTGGGATCGAGCCCTGCGTTGGGCTCCCTGCTCAGCAGAGAGTCTGCTTCTCCCTTTCCCTCTGTGTGCTCTCTTTCTCAAATAAATAAAATAAATCCCCCCCCCAAAAGAAGGGAAAAAGAAAAGAAACCCATGGTGAATAAAACACCCAGAGATATTTCTTTCCCCTGACGAGGCCATTTGAGGACCTCACAAAATAATAAACTTCAATTTTGGTAGACATGTTAACTTCTATTGGGTTTTCAAGTATGGCCCCATCTGACAGTTTGTTCTATTTTCAAAATAAGCAACCTCCACTCTCCCTAAAATCTAAACCTATTAGTTTGTAGTGCGATCCATCGATATCGTGCTGTAGGGAGCTCTCAACAAATTGCAAATGTGAGTTTCTCAGGCTGGAGTTTTATCAGAAGAGTTGCACATGGTCATGGTCATGGTTGTGGCAGTCCATTTGTGGTTAGTCGCTAATAAGTAGCCAGGAAAACAGTAGAGGATAAATAGCTTCGATTGTTTTTTTTTTTTTTTTTGATTTTATTTATTTGTCAGAGAGAGAGAGAGATCATAAGCA
Source organism: Mirounga leonina (assembly GCF_011800145.1). Taxonomy (NCBI): domain Eukaryota; kingdom Metazoa; phylum Chordata; class Mammalia; order Carnivora; family Phocidae; genus Mirounga; species Mirounga leonina. Next base: position 5,085,158 of record NW_023270777.1, on the reverse strand, counting down.
GGGGAAGCGGCAGGCAGAAGGAGAGGGAGAAGCAGGCTCCCCGCTGAGCAGGGAGCCCGATGCGGGACTTGATCCCAGGACCGCAGAATCATGACCTGAGCCAAAGGAAGATGCTTAACTGACTGAGCTACGGAGGTGCCCTCAGTTGATCTTTCTTAACTTTGACCTAGAGACAGGACCCATTCTGTGCTCTTGGCTTGGCTGCACTGCCCGTCCCGGCATTCTCTTTTCTGCTCCTTTCTGGTGTCCGTGGTCAGGGCTCTGGCTTAGGGCCCTGGTGATGTTCTCAAAGAACCAGAACTGTAACTGCCAAGGGAATTCAAGCTGGGCCATACGCTCTCTCTAGAATACTTCTTAACATGTCTGTGTGTGCCTGGAGCTGTCCTGTTTGTGAGGAGTTCTAGATTTCCAGGTGCAAATAAGAGATGTATTTGGTCCTATTTATTTTTCTCTTTGATCTGATACCAGTCTTGGTGGATCAATCAGGGATCACTTGGAGAAGCACAACCATATATAGATACATATATATATACGCATATATATGTAAATTTACAAACTATATCACCATAAAACTCTAACTATACGACTCTATAACTTTCTGTCTTCTCTAAATATATATATGATTGTACATAATATATAATTATTAACCTTATTAAGTTTGTGTATATAATTAGATACAGGGATTTGACATCTTTCAGATTCCTTTTAAAACAGGATCTTTGCTGAGAGGAATTCCCATCCCGTATCAACAGATCTTGCAAAGCGTGCACACCTATCCCTTTTCCTCTAGCCCCACTATGTGCGCCATTTTTTTGAATCGAAGTGTCACCATCTGAAATTACATTACTTATTTGTTCCTTCTCTCTATCTTTACCTCCACTAGAAGGTGAGTCTCACAAGGGCGGAGACTTACCTGCCGTCCCTTGCTGCAGGACTGGAAGAGTGCCCACCACCCAGCGAGTCTCAACCAGTACTTGTGAAATCTGGGGGAAATCTTCACAACAGTGCTCTATGGTGCATGTTTATTGCCCTCAGTTTTACAAAGGAGGACATGAAGGATCAGAGAGATGAAGCCATTTTCTCAAAATAACCAGCTGGGAAGCAGCAGAACTGAGATCTGAATCCATCCCTCTCCTCTCTCCTGCGTCTCGGCTATTCTGAGATTAAAAGCTATTCCAAGCTACATCTGAAGTTACTCAACTATTTTTAGTTATCAAGTGTGTAGATATTCCCTAACTTTTTGGTGCTTCATAAACAACTACGTCTTGTAAGAGGCTTCTTCGGTCACCCTTTTGTACCCCAACCCCAACCAACACACACACTATGCATCATTGCTCAAAGTTAGGTGTTCTGGATAGTGTTTTGTTGAGATATACCTTGGCAAAGAAGGGTGTCTGATTTGTCCCTTCCTTAAATATCCTTGATTCAATTCTATCTTTAGCCATGTTTCTCATTTTGTATTCTATTTTAAATTTATTCTGTCTTGTCATATTTTATGTGTCTTTTCAGGCCACCTTAAATCCTCCTTAGTACAAAGTGAGGGTAAAGAACATAATGAGTTAAATGCACAGTCCTGGAGGATGCACTCAAGCTGTATTATTCTGAGTAGCACTAACATTCAATGTAGGTAAATAATGAGATAAAATTTGTGTGTCAGCATTAAGAAGCCAGAGGGGTAGCCATTAAAAGTGATGATCACAAAGACTGTAAAACTGTGTGCAGATATGCTTACAGTGTAATCTGTGTAGGAAAAGCTGGGTGCAAAAGTGCATATTCAGTATGGGTCAGAACAATTTACAAAATAAGACTGGAAGGAAATACCAATCTACTTTATTTTGGCCAGACCTGAGGTCTGCAGATTTGAAATGGTGTAATGTACAAACAGAATATCTTACTTTATGAATCATACTACCTGACTATTCCATTTTAAAACTCTTTTTTTAAAAAAAAAAGATTTTGATTTATTTATTTAACAGAGATAGAGAGAGAGCGCAAGTAGGCAGAGCGGCAGGCAGAGGGAGAGGGAGAAGCAGGCTCTCCGCCGAGCAGGGAGCCCAATGTGGGGCTCGATCCCAGGACCCTGGGATCATGACCTGAGCTGAAGGCAGCCGCTTAACCAACTGAGCCACTCAAGCGCCCCTCATTTTAAAACTCTTGATTAAGCAGATGTAAAGCACATCCAACACAAACAAGATAAGTTAATAAATGTCCCTTTGCTCATCACCAAACGTCCACCACCAACTTGTGTTACTCTGGTTCATGTCCGTCTCCAGCTCTCTGCACTTCTTGGGTGACTAGTCATTAAATCTACTTATACTGAAATGCATAATGGATGATTTTGCCATCTGTTTCACCTATTCCTATTGTTCTAGAAAGTTCCCTGGGATTCCCTTCCAATTCATCACTTATCCCAACAAAGGAAACCACTGTTTTGAAGTTTTCCAAAGTAAATTAGTTGTATTTATTCTAGAACTTCATTTAAATAGAATCATGAGGGGTGCCTGGGTGGCTCAAGTTGGTTAACATCCAACTCTTGATTTTGGCTCAGGTCATGATCTGGGGGTTGTGGGATTGGCCCCACATTGGGCTCTGCGCTCAGCAGGGAGTCTGCCTGAGATTCTCTCTCTTTCTCCGTCTGCTGACCCCCCACTGCACTCATGCTCTCACTCTAAAATAAACAAATCTTTCAAAAAAAAAAAAAACAACAACAACCAGAATCTCTGGCTCACTCTGTATCCTCAAGTAGTAGCTCATTCCTCCTTTACTTCCTGAAATAGGTTGTATAAATTCAATGTTATTTCTTCCTGGAACATTTGATAATCAAACTTTTCAGTAGATATGAGGCTATTTTTGTGTCAGTTTTGATCATCTGAGTTTTTCAGGGGACTGGCCCATTTCATCTGTATTGTCAATTTTGTTAACATAGAGTTACCCTTAGTATTCTCTTCAAATTGTTTTGGTAATTACACAATCTGTCATGATAATCCCTCTTTCATTTCTGATATTGATCATTTGTGCTCTGTTTCCTTTTTTCTTAAGCAGGCTTATGTGGGGTTTACCAGTTTTGCTAATCTTCTGATCAAAAGAACTGACTTTTAGCTTTGTTGATTGTTTTCAATTCCATTGTTTTATGCTCTGATCACAATTATTTCTGTCTTCCACTTATTTTAAGTCAATTTTCCTGGTTTTTATCTAACCTCTGAAAGTGGAATTTTAGGTAATCAATTTTTGGCCTTTATTCATTTCTGATAGAAGCATTTAAAGCTATAGATGTCTCTCCAGAAAGACCTATGATGAGGGAGAGGGAAATAAATTCCAGAGCTGCACATTCTTTGGGTCAGCAAAAGGGAAAGGTGCTCAGGACAGCAGTGGAAGGATTTAGTTTGGGTTAGGAGCAAGGTGCTCTCCTCCTTATAGCAGGGAAAGGGCAAAGAAGGGTCATGACGAAGGGAGGCTTCCAGATCTGCTGATGAGAAGCTGAAAGCATCTCCATGGGATGGCTTACATTCCCTCAGCAAGCATGAGGGGAAAGTGGGGAAGGTCTGAGCAAAAAGGGAAACTGGGATAGTCATTGCAGGGTGGGGAGAAGGGAAGTTAGTAACGAAGGGCAACATGCATCAGGAAGAATGAAGGGCTCACATGGGGATAACAGCTGTGATTTATAAAGCAAAGAATTTAACCCAGATCTATGATTTGCTACACAGAGCTCAGCTGCTCATGGGGCAGCATGGAGAAGGCAGACATGTGGGCTCGGCCAGGACTGGGGTTTACCAGGTGAGCAAGACAGTGACATCTGGGGCAGGTCGGGGAGTGGGGGGGATCAAGGTACTCAGAATGTTTGCAAGGAAGTGATTAAACTCATGAGCCATGGGTTTGTAGCTTGGCGGTTAGAAAAATGAGAACAGGGTTTGCAAGTCACAATGAAATCAAAGGCTTGTAGCATTGGGTTGAATTCTCAGAGTAAAGACATTGGGTTGAACTCTCAAAGTTAGCTCTAAGGGATGTGGTTACTGGGGGTGACAAGGTCTAGGTGTGACCATGGAAGAGACTAGATGATGTGCAGTTGGAAGAGATCTCTGGAGGTGCTGTGCAAGTCACCGGCATGGATGTTCTGTCCTCAAGAGTGTTGGCGGGGGTACTGGTACAGAGGAAAAATGTCAGACCCACCATCTTCAGTGAGTGGTGGGGAGGGACTGGCAGGCTGATGGATGGCAGGAAGGAGATGGGGAAGAGGGTGATAGAGCTAAGAGTAGCATGGCCTTCAAATAAGAAAGGGTTTTTGCAGGATGGAGGGGGTAAATGGAGGATTAGGAACACTGAGATTGTTTCCTGACCCTGAAGTCTTTAGGCTGCGAAGGAAAACTCTGGCTCTGCTTGAGTGGCCGTCAGAGACCCCAGGTCTTCCAGCATCAAATAAGGAATGTCCCAAGAGAAGATGGCAGTTGGAGGGGAGACCACTAGTCATAGCGTGGGAGTTCCAGAAGATGCAGCAGCTATAGGCTTTATTTAGCCAAGGAGGACGGCTGGAAAGTTGACTCTGATTTGGAAGTGTGAAAAACAAGGAGAGGGATGCCCGGGTGCCTCAGTTGGTTAAGCGTCCAACTCTTGATTTCAGCTCTGGCCTTGATTGCAGGGTCGTGAGTTCGAGCCCCACGTTGGGCTCTGTGCTGGGCATGGAGCTTACTTAAATAAAAACAAAAAATCAAAACCAACCAACCAAACAAAAAACGAGAGCAAGACCAGGAGAGAATGAGGTGTGAGAGATGAGTTGAGAAGGACTACAGCTATTGGTGTCCACTAAGCCCTGGAATGTCTGTATGGGGTGTGTATTAGCTTCCAGTGGCCTCTGTAACAAGTTACCACAAGCTTGCTGGCCAAAAACAAGACAAATTTATTATCTTCTATTTCTAGAGGTCAGAAGTCCAAAATGGATTTCACTGGACTAGAACGAAAGCATTGGCAGGGATGTGTTCCTTCTAGAGGTGTTAAGGGAGAATGCGTTCCCTGGCCTTTTTCAGCATTTAGAAGCTGCTTCCTTTCCTTGGCTTGTGTCCCTTTCCTCCATGTTCAAAACCAGCCATTCCTCTGGTTCTGACTCATCTGCTTCCCTCTTCCCCATTTAAGGACACTTATAATTACATTGGACCCACTAGGATAATCCAGGATGATCCTTGTATTTTAAAGTAACCGATTAGCAACCTCAATTCCCCCTGGCCATGTAACAGGGCATATTCCCAGGTCCCCAGGGTGAGGATGTGGACATCCCGATTCTGCCCACCACAGTGTCTTCCCCAAGATGCAGGGGTATGCAGAGCCACTTAAAGGAGCCATGCCATGTGGCAAATAAGCTATTGCTTGGTATTCGGGAAGCGGAGCAGTCACCCAAGAACCATTCTAGGACCTCAACATCCAAGGATGGAACCATCATCTAAGGCAGTGGTTCCCAAACTTCACTAAGCATCTGAATCACCTGGAGGGTCTGTTAAAACACAGAGTGCTTCCCCCTCTCCCACTTCCCCTTTCTGATTTAGTAGGTCAGGGGTGAAGCCTGGGATGGACATTCCTAACAAGTTTTCAGGTGATGCTAATGCTGTTGGTCCAGGAGATGCAATTTCGGCCGAGCAGGTAGCCCGATGTGGGGCTCGATCCCAGGACCCTGGGATCATGACCTGAGCCGAAGGCGTGTTCTCCTAATGTGTTCTTGCTCCGAAAGTTCTGTGAATCAAGATCTTTGTGCTTGGTTGAGTATGTGGATGTATGTTTTATTGGCTATGTTTTTAGTTTTGGTTCAATCTTTGATCTCAAACACCTCCTGGGTCCCAGCTCCATCACTGATTTACCGTGTGACCTCTTTACTGCTTAGTCTGTGAAATGGGGATGGTGATAGTACTCGCTTCATGGGAAAGTTATGGGGATTAAATGAATTAATAATAAAGCACTACTAATGCTATAAAAGTGTTGGCAATTATTTAAGAACTTTATCAGTCAAGGGGCGCCTGGGTGGCTCAGTCGGTGAAGCGTCTGCCTTCGGTTCAGCTCATGATCTCCGGGTCCTGGGATCAAGCCCCGTATCAGGCTCCCTGCTCAGCGGGGAGTCTGTTTTTCCCTCTCCCTGCTGCTCCCCCTGCTTGTACTCTCTCTCTGTCAAATAAAGAAAGAAATAAAATCTTAAAAAAAAAAAAAAAAGAACTTTATCAGCTAATCAAGAGGAACACCTAGACGTTCTTTAATGCACAGAGTTGACACAGGCGATGGAAAAGGTGGGAAACCAAGAACCTCAACAGCAGGAGTCACTGCTACCTTAGGGTCAGGGAGGGACCATTGTAGGAGAGTTTCCAGAGCTCAGAGACTGGGGTTTTAGAGGGGCGTCCAGTAGGAGCAGAGTAGGGGGAAGGCTACTCGCACACCAGCAAACAGTCGCTGACTGGTCCACAGGTTTGCCCACGATCATAGGGGTAAAAAGAGCAAAAGAAAACCCTCCCGAGGGGCGCCTGGGTGGCTCAGTCGTTAAGCGTCTGCCTTCGGCTCAGGTCATGATCCCAGGGTCCTGGGATCGAGCCCCACATCGGGCTCCCTGCTCCGCGGGAAGCCTGCTTCTCCCTCTCCCACTCCCCCTGCTTGTGTTCCCCCTCTCGCTGTGTCTCTCTCTGTCAAATAAATAAATAAAATCTTTAAAAAAAAAAAAGAAAGAAAGAAAGAAAGAAAACCCTCCCGAGGTCCCATTGATGAGGGAACAGAAGGCAAGCTGAGGACAAAGCAGAAGCTGACACTTCACACACACACACACCCCCACCATGGGATATATGTGACATTCCTCAGGCACTCCTGGCTGCCCTAAAGGAAAAACAAATAGTAACTTATAGAGATCACAATCCTATAAGACATGAGTCTCCCTCAGTTTACAAATGTCTTAGCAATCTACAAGAACAAAGCATTCCTCTCATCAGTAACCTAGCTTCCAGAAGGAAATGTAGATACAATTAAATGCCCTTATAACCTGCAGCCATTGACAGATACTTGAGGCGGGCATAGTTTTATGTTCCTCCAGGAAGCTCCCAACTATCTTAATGTTAATACCTTACTAAAGGGGTAAACAACATTACCTTGACAATGGCAAGGTCTCCGGTATCTTGTAGGTCCTCTTTAGCATATGAAAATTCTTTGGAAACCTCCCCTCTTCCTTACCTCTCCCAACCCCGTAGTATATCATCAGCCACCCCTCACAACCCTGGGGCAGAAGCTCTTTCTGCCCATGGGTCCTGTCCCCGTGCTTTAATAAACCACCATTTTGCACCAAAGATGTCTCAAGAATTCTTTTAGTCATCGGCTCTGGACTCCATCCCACTGAACCTCACCTATGTGGTTCCGAAACCACATCACCATAACCTCGGTTAACTGTTTTGTTTCAGCTCAAGCGTAGTTCAGGCATTCCCCATTCATTTCCCTCTCTTGGAACGACGAACATTTAGAGCAGACACCAAGAGAACATTGACTCCCACATTCAATCTGTGCTTGTGCTCACTTCTGCTCAAGGAGACTTCACCCGCCGAGCACACACTGAAATCCTCGTGTGCTGGGCTTTCCTGGGGAGCAGCTCTGTGAGCACATGGAAGAAGCTAGAAGGTAGCCAGTGACATGCATCCCATGGAACCAACCAAAGAACATGGAAAGAGGAGAATCCTGGGTATGTCTGGGGGCTCAGGGGGTTGCAATGTCTGTCTCGCTGGTTTTCTGGAATGTGCTTTGGGAAGACCATCTCACCGCGAATGGCTTTGTTGTATTTCATGGGCAAAGTGCCTCCTTCCATTATGTCATTATGATCAGTAACAACTATAGGCTCTGTGGTGCCTTTTACATGGGGCGTAAATTCTCCGAGGCTAGAGGCTTATGTTAGAACACAGAGCCCTGTGAATGGTCCTCAGAGATGTGCAGATGCAGGTGTCCAGACTGCTATCCTCAGCTGGTGCCTGCTCCCAGCGAGCTGCCAAATATACCTGAGTGAGCTGCACCTGGACCCGGAACACCCTTCCCACATGTAGCCTCCTAGGATATGCCATTTATAAGAAGAAACAGGTATTTGTCTTCCATCAAGCGTTCCTGACTCACAGCTCCTAAAACCCTTGGAATTTCCTAAGTGGTAAGAGCCATAAAGGTGTTTTGTTATTCATAACAACCACACCTGAGTTTATGTTAATGGGTGACTTCCGGGAAGCCCCCAACGATGGGGCTGGTTGCGAGGGAACCAATCCTGGGGCTACAGTGTTGGAACTTTCTGCTCCCCGCTCCTCCTCCGCAACCCAACTCCAACCTCTGCCCTCCAGGGAGAGGAGAGATTGAGTTCGGTGACCAATAACCAATGACTTAATCAATCGTGCCTCATGTAATGAAGCTTCCAGAAGAAGTTCTAACCCAAGGGGCTTGGAGAGCTTCAGGATTGGTCAACTCAGGGAGGTGCTGGCAGGTGGGGGCCCCAAGAGGGTAGGAAAGCTCCACACCCCATCCCCCACACCCTGCCCCGTGCATCTGTGTCATCTGCTGGCTGTTGAGTTGTATCCTTTGTAATAAACCAGTAATCAAGGAGGTGAATGGTTGTTCCTGAGTTCTGTGAGCCATTCTAGCAAACGATCACACCCAAGGAAGGGGGTCGTGAGGATGTCTGGTGCAGAGCCTTGGTGGCAGCTTGTCTTGGGACCGATGTGCGAGGCAGGGGCCGCCTTGTGGAACTGAGCCATTGACCTGAGGGGTGGGCACCAACTCCAAGCAAATAGTATCAGACTTCGGTTACATTGTGGGACACCCAGCTGGTGTCGGAGAACTGGAGAATTGCTTGGTGTAGGGAAAACCCACATGCATTTGGTAACCAGGAGTATGGAGAGTATTCTGTGAATTGACAGAACACAGAGGAGTCTTTTCTTTATGCCTCCCAAGGTCAAACTGGGAGGAAGGGTCAGCGAGGAGCCTTTGACGGGGAGGCCAGGGACAGCATCTTGAGATTACCAGGTAGACAGTGGAAAATTCTTTTTGGCCTGCTGTTTGGGGGATCTTTTAAGCTTCCACAGGGAATCTCCTCTCCCAGTGGCCTGTTGTGATGGAAAGTACTTTCTTCCACTCCAAAGATTCTGGAAGGCACGTTGTCCTTAAGGAGAGGGAATGGAGGGATTCCTTCTCTAAATGCCATCCATGTTACTGCTACTTCGTCCCTTCTCGGCCTTGCCTCTTTCCACAGGACAGACTTGCTGATTGCAGTCCACTCCGAGGGTCTGACTTCCCTGCACCTGAACCCTAGTCTCCCATCCCTGGATCTTTGCTTCCTGCAGCCAGACAGCTTCAAGCATCCCAGACCTCCAGGGACCACCTGCTCTCTCTCCCTATGCATGCAGACTCTGGCTCGTAGTGTGAGCTCATGCTTGGTTAATGGTGCTTGCAGCCTGTCCATATTCCCCTCCTCCCAATTTGACATTGGTCTCCTGCATTTCTTGAGACATGCATTTTCCCTCCATTTTAGCAGTTTTATGCCTGGCCTTTGGACACACTCCTTCCATGTTCTGTCACTAGATGGTCACCTGCCTTGCCAGGGAGGGAACACTTTTGATATGGACTCAACATGTGTCTGGTCATTGATGCAAGGAATAAAGACAACCATTTTATACCCTAATGTATAGGCTTCTCTTTCGGGGGGCAGAAAAAGTGTGGTGGGCATGTGCTGGGAACAAGGATACAACCCAGAGGATAGCCATGAATTGATACAGTGAGGTTAAGCCCATTATTATCAACCCTAGCTGCTCCATGTTATCACCCAAGAGCTTAAAAACATTCTATTGGGGCTCCTGGGTGGCTCAGTCGGTTAAGCGTCTGCCTTCAACTCGGGTCTTGATCCCAGGTCAAGCCCTGAATCCAGCTCCCTGTTCAGCAGGGAGTTTGCTTCTCCCTCTCCCTCTGCTCCTCCCCCTGCTTGTGTGCCCTCTCTCTCTCTCTCTGTCAAATAAATAAATAAAATCTTAAAAAAAAAACAACATTCTCTTGCCTCAAATCCCCTATCAGGACAATTGAATAAGCATCTCATGATTCAGTTATGGCCAAGGACCACAGAGTTAGGCTTTTCCTTTCTTCATTCGGTACACCTAGAGTGAGACCTGAAATCCATATTTTTAACTAACATCTCAAATAAGTTCTACTAGCAAGACAAGGTGAGTTTAGTAAACACTAGCTGTAAGATCTGATCCCAAAGCTTCTCACAGTTTGTGAAATGCCTCAGCCAAGCTAGAGAGCTCCAAATGTCCCCAAATGTCTTCTAGATAGAGCCCAAACCAGTTAGCTATGGAACCACGGTAAGAAAACCCAAGACTATAACAATAAAAAATTATTGAGGAACATCTTATACTTTACCTACATTTTTTTGTATTTAAATCTTTTATTGAGTTTTATTTTTCCTAATATGTTAAGAGTCATGGTTGGTTACTACTTTGCATATTACTTTCATTTACTTCTAAGATTTTTTTTGTTTTGAGAAAATAGAAGATGGATCAGCTCACATTCTGTATATTCTCTAATTTTTATTAGTTGTCTCTCTCCATGAAAGGCCAGAACAATACCTCATGTAGTCATGACTTGAGATGGTATGAAAAAAGAGCACAAGCCAGGGGCACTTGGGTGTCTCAGTTGGTTAAGCATTGGGCTCTTGATCCTGGCTCAGGTTGTGATCTCAGGGTCGTGAGATCGAGCCCCACGTCAGGCTCTGAGCTGAGCATAGAGTCTGCTTGAGATTCTCTCTCTCCTTCTCCCTCTGCATGTCCTGTGTTACATTTCTCAGGAACTGAAGGAGATAGATTGACAAGATGCAAGCAGAAACTGGGGAGGAGAGGGAATCCCAGCTTTGAGTAACCTCATGGTAACCCCAAGGTCTGAGATCGGAAGATGCACTCTTGCCTCTGATTCTGTTGATCGTGGCCATGGCGGCTAACCTCTTGGGCTATGGGGAGATCTCACAGTATGTGTCTGGCCCAGGATAAATGCTTGACAAATAGAAGTTATAACATGCAGGCATCGAGAAGCATGTATGCTGTTCCTAACTTGGGTTTCTGTCCTTATTGTCACATTACTTCTCATATCGTGGCTGTTCGCACATCACCTGTTAGCATGAAAGCTCTTAGAGTATAAGCATCAATACTATTGATCTTAAATCCCCGAAGAACCCTGAGGCACAGTGCTTGAATCACAGCCACACAGTGGTTTACCCTTGGCCAGCAAGGACTCCTCCCGTCCCCATTCCTGTTGGGTTTTGTTTCCAGGGGGGAGAAGTGATCCAGGTGAGTTTCTCATTTAGGCTGCGTGCATCTTGCACTCAGGTGCGCCGACTCGTTCCTCTCCCAGTTCCCAGATCTCAAACAGGCCTGGCCCTGACCTCCGTGGTCTCCACCTGCCAGAGGAAAAGCAGCTGTATGTCCGCGGAGCCGGAATCCAACCGTGTCTCAAAAGTTTGCTTTGCTGGGTGAGCCAGCCAGCAGCAATTATTAAAAAACATTTTTCAACAAAGTCTAGAGCCATGGTGTTCCCAGCCCACTGGCAGGGTTCCCTCACAATAGAGCTTTCTTCCTATTGGCAGGGGACAGACAATGCGAAACACGGAAATTTAATATCTTCGCATTATGCAGATCTGATTTAATCAGAGATGAGGTTGAAGTGCAATAAAAACTATACTTTCATTAAGTTTATGACTTACAGACTGTATGTCAATTACCCTGTTACCATGGCCACCCCGCTAACAGCCTCCGCGCACTCGTTTCCCCACAGGGATGGGGATGGGAGGAAGTGCATAAGGACAAGACAGAATTTCTCATTTCACGTCCTTTTTCCCTGTGTTGGAGGTTTCTGGAAAGGAGAAGATCAAGTTGCAAGGGTCTTGATAATTCCTTCTCAGAAGAAAACCGGTGAAGAATGAGAAGAAAAGGGGAGAGACAAGAGTCTTACAGACTTCCCTTCCTGGGGGCAATCCACCCCAGGAATATTGCAACGTGTCAGGCGGTTAGGTAGCAGAAGTGAGCAGCGGGAGCCTGAGTGTTGTCCACCCCTCTCTCCCTGGTTTGCCAACGTGATCGCCCATCCTTTACCTTCTCCTCTTCTCAAGGATTGTTGAAGAGGGTGGATGGCAGTTGTATGCATGGTGAATTACGCGGCTGCCACACTTTCCACACCTTCCATGGGGCAAGAAGGCAGAGGAACCATCAAAGTGAAATGTTGACAAGTTGCTGGAAGGGTGTTTGGCTGGTGGCTCCTAATATAACTGTGCCCACACTGCATGACCCATGGATACCTGGAGATCAGCTCTACAAAGGGGATGGGGAGGTAGTAGCTACTCTGTTAGACAAGACACTAAGCACATCCGTGCTAGTTGCCTGCCCAATATCCATTCCCATTCTGCCTTAGAGGCTATGTTTTTACTTATAGACCACCCCGCTGAAACTGCTCACTCCCCACATTCCCTTCCACCTAGGGCTGGCTATGTGACACATTTCTGGCTGATGACAATTAAGTTGGGTAGAGAGGGAGGTAGTTTTTACTTTCTTGGTTGTAGCAGGTGATTTTTGTGCCTCCTACCACATCTCCTCCACCTGCCTCTGATTTCGGCCACAGGTGGGCAAGTCTGGGCTCACTGACATCTCAAGGGCATGCTATGGCATTGCTTTGTTTTTCTGACTTAGAGTTTTCTTCGAAGACACAAAAGTCCACAGACCTCATATCCCTGCCCAGTCAGGAAGAGCAAGGAGGTTAATGTCCCTGGGGTTGACCTTCAAACAATGGTGGATGGTGGCCCATGGACAAATGCCCTAGCCTCCTGTCCTTCAGGAAAATTTTACAAGGCATTCCACATGCTTCTCTAAGATCTCCAAGGAGCTGAGCTCCCTTACAGTGATGGTACACCCTTTACTGACTCCTCCTTCCCTAACTCAGTCTCATGGTAATCTTCCTTACTCTTGTTTCTTGGGGTTACCTTCCAGATTATATGCACCAAGTCTTTATCTCAGGCTTTGCTTTTGTAAAAACCCAAACAAATACGTGGAGACCAAGCCAAATCAGGCCATCCTCAAAGAAGGACTCAGATCTCTTCTCCTCCAGCCATTCTTCCCCCACTACCTTTGCCCTCACCATCCCTCTGTCTTCCTTCTAAACTTACTGTCCCTGAACAACAATCGAACCCACAGATAATCACTGCGTAGAGTTGCAGGCAGAGGGTCCCCCACATACATCTTTTCAAATAATCCAAGCTTCTCTAGGACATGGATAATGTCTTATATTTCTAAATATTTCCTCCCAGCTCCTATAGTGCTGAACAGATGCCATAGAGGCTCTATGTCTAGTGCATGGATCAGATTCGTAAAGTTGTGTATTCATTAAACCATAGATGATAATGAAAGAAAAAAGGAATCTCATTTAAGGTAAAAAACACATTTGGCTTTAGAAATTTTCCTTACTCAAATGGATCTATTTAGTCTATAGACGTGTTCAGAAACCAAGTTACCTTTATCTCTGTCTTTCTCTTTTATCTCCTTGTCTTTAAAAACACAAAATGATGTCTCTGGAAAAGATAAGTCCACTCAGCTGAAAAGAACTAGATTGTGAGGTCAACGTGATATTTGACTAACTGCAGTGTATAATTGGTGCCCTGAGAATTCTTTCTTCTTATCTGTTTCTTAGGTTTTACCCTCATGTTTAGCTCAATGGCATTCCAACTGAGTGATGATATTCTTTTGTCTGCATTGGCCTAATTTTCAGCTCTAATTCTGCCTTCCGCTGCCAGTCTTCTCTCAATCACAGATTCAAGCAACTTCAGCTTCTTCCCACCCCTTCACATAAGTGTTCTCCATTCATATTTGCTCATTCGTCTCACATAGGCTTCACGTTCCCAAAGACGATTTTGATTTCACTTCTGAGACTCTGGGCAAATTATTGAATCTCTGAGCCTTATCATTAGGTCTGATGCAAAAATGATGCGGGTAAGTCAGTATAATGCCCAGGACATGGTAGGCACTCAGTATGTTGTAGTTTTAATTTGATCATCGTTGACTCTTTCATGACTACCCAAGTATCTCAAATACTTCAGGAAGATTTTTACTGGGGAGGAAATATCATAGAATAGTCAAGGGGACAGCTTTGCGAAAGTAGACCCAGGCTCAAATCCAAGTTCTGCCACTCTCCAAAACTACTCCAGTGATTCTGTCCTTGTAGTCATGCCCTTGTGTGTTAGGGGTTTTGTCCCCTGGATCATGGCAGACTTGTGGGTCCAACAGAACATGGTGGAAATGCAAGCATGTGACTTCTGGGCCTAGATTATAAAGATATCGAATTTTCCACCTTGCTCTCTCTTGAATGACCCGCTCTGGAGAAAGCCATCTGCGATGTTGCCAGAACATTGGAGCATCCCCTGGAGAGGCCCACGTGGTAAAAACCCGAGACTTCCTTGCAAAAGCCAAGACTAGCTCACCAGCCATGTAGTTCGCCATCTTGGAAGCACTTCTTCCAGTCCCAGTCAAGGCTTCAGATGATGCAGCCCCAGCTGACATCTTGACCATAACCTCATGAGAGGTCCTGCATCAGAAGTGCCCACAAAGATACTCATGAATTCCTAACCTAGAAATTGCATGAGATGGTAAATGTTTATTGTTATTGTAAGACCCTAAGCTATGGGATAATTTGCTATGGAACAATCGATAGCTAATATACTACTTCTGTTGGTAGTATGGGGAAGTTGCTTCTAAGCCTTAATTTCCTTATTTGCAAAATGAGAATAATAACAGTTCTGACTCCAAAGTGTTAAGAGGATGCAGTGAGCTAATACATGCGTAACAATTATAAAAGTGCCTCACACATTAGGAGTGCTCAGTAAGTAGCAGTACTTTTATTGAGGATAAATATTTCCTGATCCTATTGTGCATATGGCACTGGTCTCTTGAAGTACATTAAGAAGCTGACCTCCTATGTACAGCAGATTCTGTCTACAACAGAATAAACATCATTACAAAAGACACATTACTAGCTGATCTGGGAATCATCTGGGTTCCAAGGACCAGAGATCGCCTGGATCAAGGAACTCTGGAAAGACATTAATTGAAGAGGCAAAATATTCAGCTGTCCTTTGACTTGTTAATGTACGTATAGAGTTGGAACATGGTTACATAACCAGGTGTAATTGGGGCTCTGTAGTGGTGGGTTAATCCCCTGCCTTCTACCAGACAAAGGTCTCTGGCTGCCCAGCCCCAGAGTTAAATTTTCTTAAGGCTTAACAAACTGCAGAGAGCAGAAATAGCCCACAGTCCTCACTCACTTGTTAATAGAAAGGACAGTCCTTTGGTTGAATCATGGGCCCAGCTGAAATTTAACCTTTGCCTTTTGCACAGAACAATTGCAAAGCGCAACAACATGGAACTAGCATCCATTCGGAACTTCTCTACAGGGTAATCTGTAATTGAGCTGATTAGCAAGAAGTGTTTGAAGGGCCCCCTTTGTGAACTTAGCTCGTGCAGACAACTTAGCTCCAGCTGGCTCCTCGGTGCAGCTTGTCTGCGGCTGCCCTTCAGAAGGGCAGAGCTGATTATTTCATTAGCGCCGTCCCTCAGAATTCCTTCCAAATGTAAGAGCTCTTAAGATATCTTGGGCTGCTGACGCTCACCCCGCTCCTCCTCTGTGCAGATAAATGCCATAACATGGAGAAATGGACTTGTCATCTCCATCCCTGTTACAGACTATCTGAGGACTCCCTCCTTATTGCTCAAATGCTCCCCGTAAAATTGGAACTCATGGCAACACACACACCGTTCGAACACCCTTGGTTTTACGAACATGTTATGGTAACAATAATACACATTCGTGGGTAGCTCCTCCATAGCTAGGGAGGGGAGGTCTCCACTTGTGGTTGACTGGTGGGTGCTGAGAAGGAAGGGAGGTTAGGACAGATAAATAAAGCCCATTGGCTGTAGAGTCACAGAGGTGGACTGCTCGTTGTAGACTTGGAGCCTGGCCTATCGTCAAGAAACATAACGACCTGTGCTTTGAGACTCTCTGACCCACTTGCTCTCCATGCCCCTCATAGAGCTCCCATCACAACACGGGCAGCTGGAGATGATCCGGTGTCCCCGCTTGTGGGCACCTTGCAAGGAGCATCAACCGTGGTGTCAGGAGATCTGTGCTCTGGTCTTGCTTCTGCCTCGAGCCATCCAGTCCTGTGAGCCACTCATTTCCCTCTGGATTGTTGCTGGTGTTCAACCTGGGAAGGACGGAAACCTCTATCTGGTGCAATTTCCCAGCTTCTAGTATGAGTCAGAGAACGGAAAAAAAGCACTCAGATTTGAATGTCACTACATGCCAAGCTTTTTATAGATACGATTTCATTTCATCTATATGCAACCTTGAGATAAGTGTTTAGTCACTCTGTGATAGATGGGAAAGCCACAGTTAGGGTCCAGCCACCTGACTCGTCCCTCCTTCTGCAGACGGCACAATTCCAGCCTCTCTGACCGCCTGAGACAGGAACGCTTGCCACCGTCCAGGGGGCATAGTTAGGTGTCCCCTGTCACACCCTGTTCTCATTGCTCTCATTACACCACAATATTTTATAATATTCTTGTTGAATATGCATACCTCCCACCTGAGTTGGAACTCCTTCAGGGCAGAAACTTTTTAAAAAAAAATTTTTTTAAGATGCTATTTATTTATCTGAGAGAGAGAGCGCACCCAAGCCAGAGTGGGGTTGGGGGGAGTGGCCGAGGGAGAGGGAGAAGCAGACTCCCCGCTGAGCAGGGAGCCCAATGTGGGGCTCGAACCCATGACCCTGAGACCAAGCGTCACACGCTCTTCTGAATGAGGCAGCCAGACTCCCTGAAGAAACAACTATGTGCCTTTCCATGACTAGGTTTTGCAAACTGTCTAGCATTACAGTACGTAGTCAGTAAACATATTTAAGTAACATTTGTTAGGTGATGTGTGCGTGTGTGTTTTAACCTGGAAAATAGAAAGAAAACTTAATCCCACCACCCAAATAACACTGGTGACCTTAAAATCAGAATAAATATGTTACATGTATCTTATTAAAAAATATTCAAATAGCACCAAAATTGAAAAGTAAAAGTTTCTCTTTGTCTACTTAGTACCTTTCTGTAAACATGTTAAGCTAAAAATAAGTTTTCTTTCCTGGATATTCTTCTAAAAAATGTATTATGTATACATACATAGGTAAACATACATAAATTCATGGGTATATATATATATATATATGTGTGCATCTGTGTGTATATCCTTAGTCTATATATGGTTATATATATACACATATATCTATGTATAAATATATTGATCCAGGGGCGCCTGGGTGGCTCAGTCGGTTAAGCGTCTGGCTTCGGCTCAGGTCATGATCCTGGGGTCCTGGGATCGAGCCCCGCATGCGGATCCCTGCTCAGCCGGGAGTCTGCTTCCCTCTCTCCCTCTGTCCCTTCCCCTCCCCCTGCTCATGCTTGCTCTCTCTGTCTCCGTTTCTCTCTCCCAAATAAGTAAATAATAAAAATCTTTAAAAAATATATTGATCTGTACTCAGCTTTTTTCACTTAATAGCATAATTTGGAATTCTCCTATCAGAAGAGAGCTACATCATATTTTTAACCTAGGCATCACCTTTTAACTACGCATAGCATCGTGCTTTGTGATATGGACAATTTCCTTAACCAACCCCAACTATACAGTGATTAGGTTTACAGTCCCACCTTCTCACCCCCAGCTGTTCCTACAATATCCATCCTTCTCCAAGCACCTTGATGTTCTTCTGTATCTTTATCCGCATCTTGACACGGAGAGTACTGATGACATTTATCTTCCGCCCTGTAAAAATACTGACAATCATTTGTCTAAAAGCTTATTCTGAAAAGCCAAAAACAGCCACATGCACTTACAGTATTAGGACTCTGGAAGTCCCATTTATTGCAGAGCCGCAGAGCCGCCTGGGATTATAACATCTTCTTTACACACTGTGATAGTCAATTTGAGTGTCAACTTGGTTAGGCTCCCCAATTATTCAATCAAACACACAAATCCAGGTGTATTTGTGAAGGCAATTTGTAGATGTGATTAAAGTCCTTAATCAGTTCACTTTAAGTAGAGATTGCGCTAGATAATCAGGGTGGGCCTGAAGCAATTACTGGAAAGTCCTTATGTGGAGAGCTGGGGCTCCCCGTGAAGAAGGGAAATCGCACCCGTGGACAGAAGCTTCGGTTTGCACACAGGAGTCCAGCTGCCCTTCTCCATGCCCTGCCCTTTGGATTCTGGATTTGCCCAGCCAGACTGTACATTTGCAACATCCAGTCCCTTGCAACAAATCTCTTCATATATATCTCTTACTGGTTTTGTGTCTCTGGTTGAACCCTGACAGATAGACAGGCCCAAAGTCCCAAATCCTGTAGCACTTGATGTAGACTCATTTCAAGCACCCAGATCAAGTAGATCATCTATTTCTTTTTTTTTTTTTTAAAGATTTATTTATTTATTTGAGAGAGAGAATGAGAGACAGCATGAGAGAGAGGAAGGTCAGAGGGAGAAGCAGACTCCCTGCCGAGCAGGGAGCCCCCGATGTGGGACTCGATCCCGGGACTCCAGGATCATGACCTGAGCCGAAGGCAGTCGCTTAACCGACTGAGCCACCCAGGTGCCCTAATTTTTTTTTTTTTTTAAGATTTTATTTATTTATTTGAGAGAGAGAGAATGAGAGACAGAGAGCACGAGAGGTAAGAGGGCAGAGGGAGAAGCAGACTCCCCACTGAGCAGGGAGCCCGACGCGGGACTCGATCCCGGGACTCCAGGATCAGGACCTGAGCCGAAGGCAGTCGCCCAACCGACTGAGCCACCCAGGCGCCCCAGATCATCTATTTCTTATACTTCATCAAGAGCTTCCAACTATGCTTCAAATTATTTTACTTCATATCTAGATTAAGGGGCTTTTTAAAAATATGTTTGCTTTTCCTTTTTAGTAAATCTCAGTTTTCTTACTGAGAGAAGAAATATACCCTTCCTTTGCATGTTGATATAATCAGCCACTCCATCTTTCTATTACTTGATTAATATCCAGTTTCTTCCTCGAAGACATTCTTCCTGGACTTGGTTGTGTATTTTCTGGGGATCGCAGGGGGTACATTTTACGTTTTGCAAGTCAGGAAGTCTTTCCCTCTCCATCTCCTCTTGACCAATGGTATAAATGATCATAGAATTTAGGTTCAAAATAACTTTCCCCTAAAACTTTGCCTTCTACCATTGCGTGTTGCTAATGAGAAGTCTGTTGACTGGCTAGTTTGGGTCTCTTTATGACTCTTTTTCTCTTCTTTGAAGTCTTTGAGGATTATCTCTTTACCCATAGTGTTCAGGAATTTCATATGATGTGTGTCCGCGTGGATCTTTCTGGAATGTCCCATGATGCATGTCAGCGTAGATCTTTCTTCATTTATGGTAGTTGGCACCGGGAAGGCCCCTGAGAACCCCAAACACATCTCTTTAGAGCATTGGAAATGCTTTTACTTCTGTTTATATTGTCTTAGGGCTTCCTTCCATTTTCTCTATACCTTCTTTCTGGGACTCTACTTGAAAGGTAGGCTTCTTGAATCCTCTTAGTTCCCCATGCTCCTTGTCCTTTCACTCAGACTTCCCACCTCTGATTTCTTGCTCTGTGATCTGCGAGATATCCCTAATGGTTCCTTCCAGCCCTTTATTAAATTTGTAATTTGAGCCATCATAGGCTTACTTTCCAAGAGCTTTTTGTATATTTAAAATTGCTATTTCTTTATGACACATCTTTTTTTTTTTTAAGATTTTATTTATTTATTTGAGAGAGAGAGAATGAGAGACAGAGAGCACGAGAGGGAAGAGGACAGAGGGAGAAGCAGACCCCCTGCCGAGCAGGGACCCCGATGCGGGACTCGATCCCGGGACTCCAGGATCATGACCTGAGCCGAAGGCAGTCGTTTAACCAACTGAGCCACCCAGGCGCCCTTTATGACACATCTTTGTTATCTTATGATTATAGTATCTTCCCCAAACACTCCGAGATTACTAATTAGAGCTTCTTCTTTTTTTTTTTTTTTCAAGTTTTGTTGTTCTTTTGGTTTTTTTAAGTGACCTTGTGTCTGGTACTGATTGTTCTATCTGTTCACCTTGGTCTTTCTCTCTAGTGTCACTGTTTGACCCCATGTTCAGTAAATGAGGGATTGGGTTGATTTTTCTCAAGAGCTCTCTACTGCTACTATTTATATCCCTCAATATTGCACTGGGTCTCTGCCACTGATGGTAAGGCTGACTGGGAGAGGCTTACAGGTGAGCAGGTGGCTGAAGTGTGAGCAGATGGGAAGAGGCTTGTTGGGGGGCCAACCACCAACATTTAGATGACTTAACTCTGGTGCACTTTCAACCCCTTTACCTGCCCTCATTATTCTGAAGCAGTTTATTTCATTTCTTTAGAGAAGAGTCCTCTACTCCACGTAAATCAACCAGATAGCATATTGAAATTTCCTATTTTATATAATTTTAATTTTTTAGTTGACACTTTAGCTTTTACAAAATACCCAAACATATCTGCAGCTAGCAATAATTTTGCCTCCTCTGATTTTATTCTCTTGTCTAATTGCTTTGTTTAGAACCTCCAGAAGAGTATTTTAAAACAATATTTGTGCTGGGAGTATCTTCTGTTCCTGACGCTAATGAGCATTTTTCTAGTGTCTCCTCAGCAAGCAAGGTGCTGGCTTTTGATTCTGTCATTTGTGGTTTTTGTTTTGGGTTTTTTTGGCTTTGTTTTTATTGTTTTGTCATGAATCAATGTTGAGGGGCGCCTGGGTGGCTCAGTCACTAAGCGTCTGCCTTCAGCTCGGGTCATGATCCCAGGGTCCTGGGATCAAGCCCCACACAGGAATCCCTGTTCAGTGGGGAGCCTGCTTCTGCCTCTCCCTCTGCCTGCCACTCCACCTGCTTGTGCTCTTTCTCTGACAAATAAATAAATAAAATCTTTAAAAAAAAAAAACAAGCATCAACATTGAGTTTTTTCAAATGACTTTTGGCCTCCACTGGGATTATCATATAGTTTTTCTCTTCAAATCATCTGTATTAGTTTCCCAGGGCTGCCATAGAAAAGTGCCACAGACCCAGTGACTTAACAATAGAATTTTATTGTCTCATAGGTCTAGAGGCTAGAAATCCAAGATCAAGGTGTCAGCATAGCTGGTTCTTCCAAGGGCTTTGAGGGAAAATCTGTTCCATGCCTCTCCTCTCGCTTCTGTAGTTTGCTAGAAATCTCTGGCCTTTCTTGACTGGTACATGCATCTCTCAAATCTCTGTTTTCATCTTCACGTGTTGTTGTCCTTCTGGATGTATCTTTCCGTGCCCAAATTTTCCTTTGTTACATGGATACTGGTCATATTAGATTAGGACCTACCCTAATGACCTCATTTTTATTTGACCAAGAACACTATTTCCAAATAAGGTTACATTTGCAGGTGCTGGGGTTAGGATT
The DNA here is from genome assembly GCF_011800145.1 of Mirounga leonina. Taxonomy (NCBI): domain Eukaryota; kingdom Metazoa; phylum Chordata; class Mammalia; order Carnivora; family Phocidae; genus Mirounga; species Mirounga leonina. Next base: position 5,063,635 of record NW_023270777.1, on the reverse strand, counting down.
TGAGTACCTATTGTGGGGACATAGTTCAGCCCATAACACCATAGTTCAACCCATAACACCATAGTTCAACCCATAACACCACAGTTCAACCCATAACACCCTAGGGAGGGAAAAACCCACATTAGGGTATACCATTCATTTGACATTTTGCATATTTATTTTATTTTACATTTATTTTCGTAATATTTTATTGAAGATTTTCTCAATTGATAATCATAGCTAAAATTTTTTTCTTTATGCTGTTTGTATCAGATCTTGAAATAAAATTTTGCATAATTTTGGCATTAGAGTTACTGTGACTCTCTCTATATATTTATAGAGAGAGTGCAAGTGAGGGGAGGCGCAGAGAGAGAGAGAATCTTAGACAGTCTCCACATTCCGCACCGAGCTCAACATGGGGCTCGAACTCATGACCCTGAGATCATGACCGGAGCCAAAATCAAGAGTTAGATGTCCAATGGACTGACCCACCCAGGCCGCCCCCTGTACAATTTTTTTTTTTAATTCTCTTTCAGCCCTATTATCAAGACAAGAATAAATAACATTGGAATTATACATTCTTTGAGGGTTAGGATAATATCTGTGGAAATGTCTAAGCTTTTTGGGTGTTTGGTGTTGTTCCTCCATTCTTCTAATAGTATCAATGTATTTAGAATTTCTCTCTCTTCCAGAATCATCTTCATCCATTTATATTTTTCTAGATAATTATCCATTTCCTCCATTTCTTTTTGATTTATTTGCATAAAAGTAAATTGCTTTGCAGTGTTTTTATCTACAGTATTCTCTTTCTATGATGTTATTTTACCAAATTCATTGCTAATTATGTACATTTTCTTGATCAAGCTAATCAGTGAGTATATATTTTTTAATTACTTAAAAACACACAGTTCTTAATTTTTTACATCTTTCTACTTCTAAAATTTGATTTTTTTTTGCTTTTTATCTGTACTAATCCCTTCCTTCTGTAGATTTATTCCATTTTTAAACTTCTTGAGTTGAACATTTAATTTACTTATTTTCATTTGTTTTTATTTAGTAATGGAAAAATTTGCATCTTTAGGTATTCCTCCGAGTACAGTTTGTCTTTTTTTAATGTTTCTGCCCCATTTAAAGCTTCATGCAGTCGGATTCAATCTATTCCATAACAAAACTCATTATCAACATCAATCTAGGCATGACTTTGCTCACGTGCTGTTATTTCTCCTCTTCTTCCCTCAAACCCATCATCCTCTCTTAGACTCCCACTCCAGTATATTAAATTTATATCTTTACATAACCATGTAGCTCTAAAAATATTGTTTTCATCTTTTCCTTCTTTTTTTCATTAAGCCCTATATTTTAAAGAGCTATCTGTATTGCTGTTTGTAATATTGTTTTTTTATAGCTGCAATACATTTTATACATATTCTACATTTTATTTTGTTTGCCTAGTGATGGGCACGTAGGCTCCCTCCAACCTTGTGCTCCTACAAAGAATCTTGCAATGAACGCTGCCTAAGGAGTCTCTCTATGGACTTGTGGGCAGCTTCTTGTGGGTATGGACAGGGTGCTGGATCTTGGGATATAAGCTTACTTCAGTTTGCTAAGTGCAACCAATTCACTTTGGGGAATCACTGCACTTCATGAAGGGCATGAAGATTCCTATTAATTCATACCCTCACTAACACTTAGCATTATCTAAGTCTAGATTTTTATCAATTCAATGGGTGTAAAAGAGGATCTCCATAAAGTTAAGTTTCCATGTCAACAACCACTGCCTCCTATCTTTCCAGATCCTTCTCTTTAGTAAGTTTGAAAACCTTTTCTCCATGGAGATTGTCAATCAGTCCATGTACCCTGTCTATTTTCATCATCCCTTACCTTTTTGATTCCTCCTGTCATCCTTACCTAGCTTGAATTCATGGTTTGTCATTAGATTACAATCCCTCCAGCTCCTTTCTTGCTCTCTTACCTCAACATACTGTCTTGGCTAGTCCATAGCCCTAATGAAATTCAGCTTTCCACACACTTCATGCCTGCATCTACTGAGCTGAATGTGGTTGAAATAAGGCACACCTCATTTTATTTTTAATTTTATTTTGTTATGTTATGTTAATCACCATACATTACATCATTAGTTTTTGATGTAATGTTCCATGATTCATTGTTTGCATATAACACCCAGTGCTCCATTCAATAGGTATCCTCTTTAATACCCATCACCAGGCTAGCCCATCCCCCCAACTCCCTCCCCTCTAGAACCCTCAGTTTGTTTCTCAGAGTCTATAGTCTCTCACGGTTCGTCTCCCCCTCCGATTCCCCCCCTTCATTTTTCCCTTCCTACTATCTTCTTTTTCTTTTTTTCCTTTTTTAACATATAATGTATTATATGTTTCAGAGGTACAGGTCTGTGATTCGTCAATCTTACACAATTCACAGTGCTCACCATAGCATATATCCTCCCCAGTGTCTATCACCCAGTCACCCCATCCCTCCCACCCCCCACCACTCCAGCAACCCTCAGTTTGTTTCCTGAGATTAAGACTTCCTCATATCAGTGAGGTCATATGATACATGTTTTTCTCTGATTGACTTATTTCGCTTAGCATAATACCCTCTAGTTCCATCCACATTGTGGCAATTGGCAAGATTTCTTTTTTTTTTGATGGCTGCATAATATTCCGTTGTATATATATACCACATCTTCTTTATCCATTCATCTGTTGATGGTCATCTTGGCTCTTTCCATAGTTTGGCTATTGGCACACCTTATTTTAAATTAATGATCACTATCCTTCTGTGGACCCTTCTTGCTGACCAGCCACCATGCCATATTCTTCTAGTCCATCCATTGTCTCCATTCTCTTAGATGACTATTCCAAACATCTTCCTCTCTTCCCAGACCTCTAACAACTCCTTCTTCATCCTAGTGTTGGATGGTGGTCTTGTTTTCTACTTCATTGAGCAAAGGTCATGCTCAATAGGACTTCCATATGCTTCCACCAACATTACTTCTACAGACCTATGGGCTCCTGTGCTCATAACTTACTTCTTTTTCCAGTTATTATGGATGTGCTGCCTATTCATCAGTGAAGGCCAACTCTTCCACTTGTGAAAATCCTGTTGGTGCTAATGTCACTATATATTTAGAATCTGACTACTTCTCACCACCCCCACTGCCACCATCCTGGCCCAAGCCACCATCACGGTTTATTTCAAGAGCCTCCTCATCAGTTCATAGCTTCCTCCCTATTACTCAGAGCACATTTGTAGCATAGCAGATGATGTGGTGCTATTCATATTGAATTACAGCGTGGCATATTTCCATCACAAACCCTCTAGGGGCTTGCCATGTCATAGTAAAAGCCAAAATCTTCACTATGATGTATGATGATTTAACTTTCTGTCACCTCTCTGAACTCACCTCCCACCATTTTCCCCCTCATTTACTCCATTCCAGCAACCCTGGTCCCAGACTATTTCTGAAACACACCTGGCAGCCTCCTGCCTCAGAGTCCTGACACCTGTTCTTCCCCACATGCACAAATGGCTTATTCCTTCACCTCTACTAGGTCTTCATTGAAAGTTTGCTTTTTTTTAGATGAGTTTCTGGCATAATGTTGGCGGTCTGGATCCCCACAGTCTAATGTTTTTCTTTTCTTAGATAAGTTTATACCATTAGCTTTTACCGATGGAAGATTTATATGATCTTAATTCTATCTTGCATTTTTTTCTTTAAAAAGAAAAGACTTTAAAAAGTCTTCCCTTTTTTTCTGTTTTCCTGTGTGAGCTCTGTTTTCTCTGGTGGAGGGGGTGGGTGTCACCCCTCTGATTTACAGGGTTTGTAGTCTGTTAGTCTTTCTATGATCTCTGCTTGTGCTTTTCTTCCCCCTCATCCTCCCGTTTTTTTTGAGGATCTTAGCTTATGTATTTTCTCTTAGGCATTTTTCTTCTGTTTTTTTCTAAGTCCTTGCTTTTTCCTGGGGATAATTAGCCCCCAGTGATTATAATCATTCTGTTGTTCCTGTCTGTTTTTTTCCAGGCTCTGGTGGGATGGTGGGGGGTGGGTGGTAGAGTCTCTTTCTTCCAGCCTTATGCACCCGCGCCCTGTGATGATTTCATAGCTCTCCACCTACCTCTCACCAAGTTGGGGGCAGTGAATTGATTTTGTAGAATGGTTGCATTTATCCTTTCTTGCACCCCCTCTCAACCTCAAGCTGTATTTCTGGAGAAAGGGACATAAGCAATGGGGGTTCTAATACCATCCTAATGCACCAAGCTGTGCAGATTCTTGGGGTCTTCTGCACCTCTCTCTTCTGTCTCTTTCTTTTTCCAAGATTATGGCTTGAAGTTCCTTTTACTGTTGATGAGGAGATTTTGTTTTTCAAAAATTTTAACTGCTCATCTATTGTATTAAGTTCGGTAGAGGCAGAATTTATGATTCCCCCTTAATTTTGCTCTTGTGACCTGGAAGAAAATAAATGTCCTTTGGAGGAAATAGTGAGGTGAATTTGAGGGGGTGTGTCCTCTATCTATTTGCTCTGTGTGGCACCAGGCCTGTGATGATGACAGTTGCCACCAGGGGCCTATGGTGTCTGCTGAGTTTATTTTTCAGTCAGTTGTATTGTCTCTTGCAAGGAAAACATTTTTTTCCCCATAAAGATAATTCTTTATTAAATTAATCTGTTGAGACATGAAAATGTTTGTCATTTCTCCCTAAAACTCACAAAATTAAGAAAAGCAAAGACCAAGGCCAAGTGAAGAGAAATAGGACTTGAACTGATTCAAGATGGCAGCCGTCTCAGTATTTCTCAGGGTGTGAAGACCACTGAGGGATGGAAACCTAGCTGTGGGGTCCAGTGGATGATCTCCAGTGTTCCTTGGGCTGACTGCAGGCTTGGGTCTGGCCTGCCCATGACAGCCCAAATCAAAGGGCAGTCACTGTAGTTTTATAAGGATAGCCTCTAGCATGAGTCTGTGCCAACAGATGTTTAAGGCAGTATGGCTTCCAGAGCCCAACTACTCCCCTCTTGCTAATCCGGAATAAAATTTCAAATCTCCTTCATCATTCACTTTCTAATGCAGAATTTTTTTCTCTTCAATAATATGATTTCAGGGCGCCTGGGTGGCTCAGTTGGTTGGGCGACTGCCTTCAGTTCAGGTCATGATCCTGGAGTCCCTGGATTGAGTCCCGCATCAGGCTCCCTGCTCGGCAGGGAATCTGCTTCTCCCTCTGACTCTCCCCCCTCTCATGTGCTCTCTCTCATTCTCTCTGTCTCAAATAAATAAATAAAATCTTTAAAAAAATAAAATAAAATAAATAATATGATTTCTCTCAGGACGCCTGGATGGCTCAGCCAGTTAAGCATCCGCCTTTGGCTCAGATCATGGTCTCAGGGTCCTGGGATCAAGCCCCGCGTTGAGCTTCCCTGCTCAGTGGGGAGCCTGCTTCTCCTTCTCCCTCTGTCTTCCCCTGCCTCACGGGCGCACTCTCTCTCTTTCTCTCTCAAATAAATAAATAAATTCTTAAAAAATATATGATTTTTTTCTAAAACTCTTTACAGTCCATGTAAGATTACTTATCCTTACCATGGATATTATTCCAGCAAAGGGTTTTGTAAAGTGAAGGAGACGTATACTCCATTATAATCTGGCCCATAAGAGCTGGAGTGGCCTATCACTTCCTTTATTTTCGAAACCATGTTATTTGAATTTAACAAAAGCTGACATTTGGTCTTTAAAAGCTGTTATTTTATTTAACAATGTAACTGTAGGGTCTAAATCTTTGTGGCCCTCCACCCCCCAGATTCATATGCTGGAGCCCCCAAAGTGATGATATTGAATGGTGGGGCCTTTAGGAGGCGATTGAGTTTAGATGAGGCTGTGGAGGTGGGACCCTCACAGTGGGATTAATGCCCTCGCAGGAAGAGAAAGTTCTCCCCCCAACAACAACCCTCCTCCCCCTCCTGCGGTCTCCCTACCCACATGCAAGCAGTGAGGAAAGGCCACGGGAAGAGAGCAGGCAGCCATCTGCAAGCCAGGAAGAGAGCTCCCACCATAACCTGTCCATTCTGCTGCCCTGATCTTGGCACTCACCACTGTGAGAAGTAAAGAAGTGTGTGTGGTTTTAACCATTCCATCTATAGTACTCTGTTATAGCCGCCCAAGCACACTAAGACATTGGCTCACATAAGACTCATCAACAGAACTCCCAAATCTACAGTTTCTTGAGACTTCCCCGTTATGCTGATTTTCTTAAAACCAAAATGTGAAGATTTACATCGAGCATGATTTTTTTTTTTAAAGATTTTATTTATTTATTTGACAAAGAGAGACACAGAGAGAGAGGGAACACAAGCAGGGGGAGTGGAAGAGGGAGAAGCAGGCTTCCCGCCGGGCAGGGAGCCCGATGCGGGGCTTGATCCCAGGACCCTGGGATCAGGACCTGAGCCGAAGGCAGACGCTTAACGACTGAGCCACCCAGGCGCCCCTACATCAAACATGATTTACATTTCATACTCTTCTTCAATCTTTTTATTTATATAAATCTCAAATCTTTTTACAATAACACTTTTTTCGAGGTTCTCAAGGGTAGATCTTGGAAGTTGGAGAGTCAAGGGGGAGGGGGTGCATTCCCCAGGAATCCCCATAGCCTGTAAGAAGTGCAGTCTTGCATTGGCCTTGAAAAGGAAAACTTTCCTAACAGCCCAAACGTGGGGGATGAAACGCAGATCAGAGAAGATAGAACAGTTGATGCTAAGTCAAGTTCATTGAGTCCTGGGTGTACCTCTCAGGTCCAGGCTGTGCATACTTTTTCACCCACCAAAACTCCATTATGAAGGATTCAAGCCATTTGTAGTCTAAAGAGATGACTTGCTCACCCGACTGTATGTTCTCTATTGTAGTAAAGTAAGTAAAATGTGATTCAGGCTGCACAAAGGATGTGGAGAAGACATAGCAAGCCTACGCAGATTCTCATCCCAGTCCTGCCGTGTGATCTTCTAGCAGTTAAACATCTCCAAGCATGGGTTATTTTGATCTGCAAAATGCAGGCCTTTGCTCTGAAGCCCCTTCCAGCACATGGGTCCTGGATTTCCAGGGTATAAATGTAAAGAGAGACGGTTAGGAGATGCTGGCGTGTCCCCCGTTATCCTACAGCTGGATGCGAAGGGGAGCTGGGCCCAGTGTATGGGAGCTGGTGCCCCACACCTCTCCTCTGCACGGGAATGAGAAGCAAGAAGAAGCAAGGAGTGACTTCAGAGAACAGCCCCACCTGCTCTCTACCCTGAGCCACCTGAGTCAGTTCCTGTCGCTGCCAACACATCCTAGTGGGTCCCCCCGATTTTCTGGGGGAATGTAAAAGAGATGTGCACACATTCCGGCCCCTTTCTGCTGACTCGGATGGCACAGCAAGCTGCAGGCATTCTTTTTTATTGCTGATGCCACTTCCTATCGAAACAATTTGGTGCTAATAAGCCCCTATAATAGTAAGCAATGGGTTGGCTGAGTAATTGTCACTAAATACCATTCAAGGCTTTGTTGCTTCTTGGGCATATTGCTAATTATTCTGCATCTGAAATAACACCCAGAAGCCCACTGAATGCCAGTAAATAGGGTTTCTTCATGCTCCTGAAGCCCGGAGGCTGGGTGTGATTGGGAATGCCAAAGCTTTAATCCAGTAAACAATGGCTACCTCGCAGTCTCAACTCCTACAAAATCACAGCCTTTTGCAAATTGTACCGGAGCTCAGACAAATCGGGGCGTCCGTCTGGGGCCGGAATTGGCGGAGGAGAGTGGTGTAGGTGAGGGTCTCCTTGGGGCTGCCCAGGAGGGCTTCTGGGGTTAACAGAGGGCTGGTGTTGGCGAGAGGGGTCGGGGCAGGCGGAGTGGAATCACCAGGTCCAGCCGGTCCACCTCAGAACGGGATGGGTGCTATGGTCCCAGATGGTCCCAGCTAGGAAAAGCAAATGTTGGTAATGCAAGGGGAGTAAATACTAGGGGCGGGGTGGAAGAGGGAGCTGAGAATATCTGTATCAAGCTCCATGTCACAGAGCAGTGGATACAGACTCAGTTTTCGCCTGATCAGGGCAGCAGCTGGGTTTGACTTCCATTTCCCGGTCGGGTGCCACCCCAGACCCTCAGTTTCTTGTGTGCACAGGGAGCATGGCACCTCTCTCCTCACCCCCAGGATGCTTCAGTTGGCCACAGGCCACGCTGGGACTCATGGAGAGCCAAGGCAAGAGGAGCATAGGGTTCCGGAATTAACATGTGTTACCGCATGCCTAGAATAGCCCGGCAAAGACAGTGGTAGGAGGGAAGCTGGGGACTTGGAGACAGGGAAGGAAGGCAAGCATACAATTCCCTGTGCATCCTTTCCTACTGTTTTGTTTTGCTTTTTAAGTAGGCCCAATGCGGGGCTTGAACTCACGACCCTGAGATCAAGACCTGAGCTAAGATCAAGAGTTGGGTGCTTAACTGACGGAGCCACCCAGGTGCCCCCTTTCCTACAGTTTAAAATGATGACCAATATATTCATGGTAAAAAAAAATAATATTTAAAAATACAGCATGTGCATGATCCTGGCCTAGATCCATGACTGAGGCTGTCAGTGGACCTGCACAGGTGGGAGTACCCATAGAGCACTGGGACTTTTCATATTTCTGCAAAATTTCTACTCCATCCATCCATCCATCCATCTATCCAATATTCTTCAATCAAGTTTTTATTAAGTACCTGTTCTTTGCAGACAAATTCTAGGCCCCCAGAATGCAAGTCTTCTTCAAAATGCAAGTCTTCTAGATTCTACGTCTTCCTCCAACTTCTACCCGAACTTTCTCCTTCTCTAAACTGACAGTGTCTTGGAAAATCTGGAAACACTCATCATCTTCCCTCCTTCCCTTTACATTCACTCCATGGTTGTGTCCCTTCCCTTCCCTCCTCTCCATGAAGGCTGTTCTCTCCCCAGTGTCCACTGCTGTCCTTGTGGCCAAAGCCATGGACACACCACAGTCCTCACCCCTTGGCAGCCCATCATGGGACACTTGGGGCCTCCCCTGACACTCCTGGATCACGTCCTATCTCCCTGCTACTCCTCATTTTCTTAGTTCACTTTCCTCCTGCATCAAATGCCTCAAATGTCAGTATCCCTAAGCACTCTCTTTTTAGCTTCTCTGCACATTTTCTTCTCAATTTACATATATATATTTTTTTCCCTTGAGTGGTCTCAAATACTTGTATTTCTTTAATGACCATCTGTATGCTAATAGCTTTCAGATCTCTGTCTCAAGCCCGGCTTTCTCTCCCGAACCGCAGACTCATATATCTGAATTTCTACCCTGTGAGCAAAACTTACATCCAGTGTTGTGGATGCTACAGGAATCTTCATAGAGAGGGAATGTAAAAATGTGTAATTAATTTGGCCGGACTACCCAATCTAAATTATGCCTAGTACTTCTGCTTCACTTTCCTTTTTGTTGTTTTTTTTTTTTTAATTTGTTTCTACTTTATTTTTTTTTTTAATTAGGAAACTTCCAGGGATAATTATGATAGAGGAATTTGGGAATTCACAGGCAAGTGGCTTAAAGCCTTCCATTATTCAACATAGGGTATAGTAAACTTTCTGATATAATTTAGTTATAACTCAGAACAATTATATTGATTTACAGGTGCTGCAAATACATACATCCATGTTTATATCATTATATATTTTATGTCCAAATATGTACCTTTTTTTAACCAGTGTTTTTGTTGCTGTTTAGAACAAACTTTCTTCCTTTCTTTCTCTTTTTCTCTTTTTCTCTCTTCCTTCCTTCCTTTCTTTTTCTCTTTCTTTCTTTCTTTCTTTCTTTCTTTCTTTCTTTTCTTTCTTCTTTCTTCTTTCTTCTTTCTTCTTTCTTTTTTCTATTGAAGTATAGTTAACATACAGTGTTATATTAGTTTCAGGCATATGATACAGTGATTCAGCAACTCTATACATTACTCCTCAGTGCTCATCATAATAAGTGTGCTCTTCATCCCTATCACCTTCATCTCCCCACCGACCTTTCTTCTGGTGACCATCTTTTCTCTATAGTTAAGAGTCTGTCTGTTTCTTGGTTTGTCTCTTCTCCCCCCTTTGTTCATTTCCTTTGTTTCTTAAATTCCACATATGAGTGATATCATATGGTATTTGTCTTTCTCTGACTGACTTATTTCACATAGCATTATACCCTCTAGATCCATCCATGCTGTGGCAAATGGCAAGATTTCATTCTTTTTTGTTGCCTTTTTAATTAATGGAAATATATATATATATATACTGTGAGATATGTTATATATGAGTGAGACATATATATTTCACATCTTTATCTACTCATCTATGCATGGACACTCACTTGGGTGGATTCCTTATCTTGGCTATTGTAAATAATGTTGCAATAAATATAGGGTGCATGTATCTTTTCAAATTAATGTTTTTGTTTTCCTTTGGGTAAATACCCAGTAGTGGAATTACTGGATCATATGGTAATTCTATTTTTAATTTCTTGAGGATCTTCCATACTGGTTTCCACAGTGACCGCACCAATTTGCATTCCCACCAAAAGTGCACGAAGGTTCCTTTCTATTCATACCCTCACCAACAAGGGCGTTTCTTGTGTTTTTGATTTTAGCCATTCTGGCAAGTCTGAGGTGATATTGTGGTTTTGATTTGCATTTACCTGATGATGAGAGAGGTGGAGCCTCTTTTCATGTGTCTGTTGGCTATCTGGATGTCTTCTTTGGAAAAACGTCTGTGCAACCCTCTGTTTTGGGGACTGTTGGCTTCTATCAGTTCTTTATGTATTAATTATATCAGCCCCTTATTGGATATATCATTTGCAAATATCTTCTCTCATTCAGTATATTGCCTTTTTATTTTATTTTGTTGATGGTTTCCTTTGCTGTGCAGAAGCTTTTTATTTTTATTTGGTCCCAATAGTTTAATTTTGCTCTTGTTTCCCTTGCAGAGGAGATGTATCTAGAATAATGTTTCTATGGCTGATGTCGAAGAAATCATTGCCTACTTTTTCTTCTAGGAGTTTTACTTTCCCTGAGTTTCTTCTTCTAGGAGTTTATTTCCTGACCCACCCTTGCATCCCTGGAGTAAATCCCATTTGGTAGTAGGGAATGATTTTTTAAAGATGTATTGTTGGATTTGGTCTGCTAATATTTTGTTGATAATTTTTGCATCTATGTTCATCAGAGATATTGGCCAGGGGATGGAGGCAGCGGGGGGATGGGGAGCTATTGTTTAACGGGTGTAAAGTTACAGTTGCACAAGGTGAATGAGTTCTAGAGATCTGCTGTACAACATAATAGTTAACAATATGGTTGATACTGTGCACTTAAAAATTTATTAAGGTGATAGGTCTTATGTTAAGTGTCCTTAATACAGACAAACACACACACACACACAACCAAAATAACACAGGGAAACTTTTGGAGATGATGGTTATGTTTATTACCATGATCGTGGTGCTGGTATTGCAGGTATATTCATATGTCCCAAATTATCAAATTGTATACATTAAATATGTGCAGTTCTTTGTATCTCAATTATATCCGAATAAAACTGTAAAAAAAAGACTGAAAAAGATATGCACAAAAGTGTGCAAAGATAGACGTATAAGATTATCTTTTGTAGGATTTTCTACAAAAGTGCAAAGTGAGGAATAATCTAAGTAACTACCAATGGGTAGTTAAAATGAGTAGTTAAGTAAATTGTAGTACATGTCCACCATTGCCCATTCATCCCACTTCAGCACTCACTGTTTGGGCGGATCCCAGTGGCATCCTATGTACAAGCACTGTGACCCTCTAAAGTAGGAGGCAGCAACAATTTTCCTGCAAAGGACCAGGTAGGAGCCATTTTAGGCCTTGCAGGACAGACAGTTTCTTTCACAACTACTCTACTCTGCCCTTGTAGTATGAAAGCAACCACAGGCAAAATGTAAGTGAATGGGCATGGCCATGTTCCAATAAAACTTTATTGACAAAAACAGGAGGTGGACTGGAATTAACCTATAGGCTACAGTTTGCTGACCCTTGATCTAAGGCTTTCTTTCAGCCCCCATATAAGGCAGGACAAAAGTGCCGGGCAGCTAATGCTATCAGGAACAGCCATTACCTAATGAGAGAAAGGAGTTGGAGGGTAAATCCTACAGGGTTCTTGCCCTTTGGCGGGTGAACAACTTGGAGATTCCTATCAAGATTAAGTCTGAGTTGTCCACAGCAGCAACCTGCTATTGACATACCTCCACTGGCTTTTTTCTCTTCCCTGTCTCCTTCCACACTCTTCCAACAGGCTTCCTGGGGATCACCTCCCTAACAAACCAGTTGAATTAAAATTTGTCTCAAGATCTGTTTCTGGGGGGCAACCCAGCCCAAGATGGTTGGTAAAGAAGTGGTACTAAGAAGCAGACCCTCAGGATGGGTTTCTGAAATTGGATCCTTCTCTAACTGTAGCACTTCTGATGTTAAGGGGGTATCGTCAAAATTTTTATCATGCTGTCGACTCACATGTAGTAAGATCTTCACATATGGTTTATTTGGGTAGAATAATTGGTGGAAAGGTACAGGCTTATGCAGTAGCTCTGGGGCTTGAAAGATATGGGCACTGCAGTAAATGTAAGGATTGTTGACTGCCATAGAACCTCTACAGGAAGAAAAGAACAGACTCAGGTAAACCAGTTATCAGCTTTAGGGCATGGTGAGAACGCCAGGAAGTATCCATTGTCATCTGTAAAGAGCTTCTCATCTCCTGCAGGCAGAGGGAAGGCTGTGCTAAAAATCAGGCCCAAGACTTCATCGTAAGAATGGCAGAATTACAACAGAGGCTGAATGCACAGCCTGGTGTGTCTCCTCTGCTGATTATTGAGAACTTGGAACCACTCATTCCCTCCAAATGCTATGAATCCGCAGAAGTGGCCTTCTCCCTCTTGCTACTGGGCATCAACCTTACTGCCTGCAGATCAGCAAATGGGATTCCTAAGGAGCATGCCTTAACAAAAGTTAGTTTGTCCTCCTCAGAGTCTGCCTCTGCTGTCTCTCATTATCTCAAGAGTGAGAATGAGGATCAAGATTTAACATGACTCAAACAAGAAAGTGTTATTCCTGCTAGGAGAAGAAAGTGGTTGTTTTCAAAAAGAGCTACAGGGCACAGCTGGTGTGTTCTGGAATGATGTGAGAGAATATATCTGGGCTTTGCCGGTGGTGGACCAAAAAATCTGAAATATAAGCTTTGTAGTGGAAAGTTTATGGTACAGGCCATACTCTCTAATGACTGTAGACTTCACATGGTGAGGATAGTAGGAGAGGGGCAAGCCAGGCTGGAATGTTGGAATGGTTTTTTTTTTTCCTTTTTCCTTTTTTTTTTTTAAAGTAGGCTCCACCCCCAGCATGGAGCCCATTGCAGGGCTTGACCTCACCACCCTGAGATCAAGACCTGAGTGGAGATCAAAAGTCAGATGCTCAACCGATGGAGCCACCCGGACGCCCCTGGAATGGCTTCTTTTTGAAGCTTGGAGACAATGATAAGTTACAGAAAATGAACCAGAGATGCTGGAATGGCCTTGGCAGAATTTTGAAGAAGATGTCAAGATGTTAGAGATGGACATTTAATAGAGACAAGACAGCCAGCACGCCAGCTGACCAGGTTCGCTGGGAGGCCTCAAAGGAGAGTCCCTTTACTAAAGGAATAGAGAATGTGCTAGTGAAGGGGACCCCGGCCTTGTTGAGAAGCTCTGTGGTAGCTTCCTCTATAGCCCAGGGTTGATAGTTGGAGATAGTGCAGTGAGGCTAGGCTCCCTAGTAGCAAATGGGAATGAGAATTCCAGAACAGATGCAAGGTGGTGGCTTGTAAGCATCAGAGGCAAGGTGGATTTAATGATAATAACGGACAGCAATGCTGGAATAGCAACCAGGAGGCCTAGAGCTGCAGGGCTCGGTGGCAAAGCATAATAGATCATGGCATTGCTAGGAGCAGCTAGATGGGGCACAAATAGGATACCACTTGGCTTGCATAACCAAAATAGACCAAGAGCAGATGATCACCATGCTGAAGTTGGTGGCCCAATGGAAGATAATCCAATATCTGGTTTCCAGATTTGAGCCAGTTCTCAGATCCAGAATCCTGTGATTGAGGGAGATACTAGATCCTCTCACAGAGCTTCAGAAAGAATACATAGTACTCATTCCCCCATTCCTTCTTCAGAGGGACCTCCAACTGCAGAGAAGGAAATGCCCAGGGAGTATACACTGCACGGTGCACTGTGGAAGGGGACCCACCTACATATTTCAAGGGCAATTTGATCTGGGGCACTAGCTGATACTAATGCCAGAGAAACTGGAGCACCATCCTGATGACTTAGTCAAAGTGGGTTTGTGAAAAACAGGTGATAAATGGAGTCGTGGCCCAGGTCCATTTCATAAACGCCCAACAAGTCTGCCAACCCACACTGTGATAATGTTTATGGTTTCTGAGTGCTTAATTGGGTTGGATATGCTTAGCAGCTGGAAGAACCCTCTCATTGGTTTCTGACTCATGAGTGGAAGCTATTAGGGTGGAAAGGGCCAAGTGGAAGCCCCTGAAACTACTCGGTGTTCCATCCAGCCAGGACAGTAAATTAAAAGCAGTAACTCATCCCAGCTGAAATGGCATAAACTAGTGCTCCACCGAGACATTGAAAGGTGGCAGAGGTGGTGGTCCCCATATCTCTACTCAGTGCATCTACTCAGCCCTTGCAAGCACCAAATGAATCATCCAGGGTGGTGCTAACCCCCCCCTCCCCCCACACACAAATGGAACCAAGCAGTAAAGCTGATCACCACTGCTCTGTGAGGTGTTCAAGTATCTTCACGGGAACAAATCCACACAAATGTAGGCTTTTGGTGTGTTGTTATTGTATTGTGTTTTATCAAGGGATTGGCTCAACCTGCTGGTGTGGACAGAAGTTAGAAATGAGAGTGTTACTACACCTAAAATAATGGTGGGGGAGATCCACGCAGGGGCCAGAGCTCAGAGTGGCCATCAGCTTTGCGTGGAAAGGAAGTGGTCTGAGATAAGGATATATACAGATTTCTCAGTGCTGGCAAATGTCTTGGCTGACTGTCAGGGGCCAGGGTGAGGGAGGGAGAGAGCCTAGAAGAATACAAACAAGCAATCTGGAGAAGGAAAGGGATATAGGGTAGACATATGGAGTGGGCACAAAGTGTATGGGTCTTTGTGTCTCATGTCAGTGATATCTAGAAAGCATTTACTACTGACAAGTCACTGAAGACCCAGGTGAATGGGATGACTTGTAGATTTCAACCCACCTCTGTCCTCAGCCACCCAGTGCCTTCATCCATAATGAAGGGTATTTGTGGATCCAACAGCATGAGCTCCCGATAACCAGGGCTAGCTTACCTACTGCTGCTGATGACTGGCCTGGCCTAGGAGCGACACTGCCTGGCACTGAGCCTGGGGTTTTCAGGAGGCCAACTAGCACTTAGATGTCAAGTTGATCGCATTGGAACCATTCTTCCCTGGAAAGAACAGTGATTAATCCTGGTTAGGATTGGTACATATTCTGGGTATGGGTTTGCTTTCCTAACCATAGTGTGTCAATCAGCACCACTATCCAAGGGCCCACAGAGCCTAATTATGGGATCCTAAGCAGAAGGGACCTATCTTCTGGCAAAGGAGTTGTGACAGTGAGCAGCACATGATCATGGTATCCAGTGGCCTTTTCATATACTGATCCCAAGTGCTGACAAGCCACTTCTGGAGGAATGAACTCTTAACGTTTAGCTAATGCACCAGCCTAAGGATGATACTCTCAAGAGATCGGGTGCTATCCTTCAAGAGATAACATATGCTTGGATCCAAAAGCTGAGGTCCAAAGTAGGAATGGCTTTTCTCCACACCACTGTGAGGGACTCAGTTGGGGGAATTGTGCTTTTCTGCCCCATAATGTTCAGCTTTTCTGGGCTGGAAGGACTGGTTACTCGTGTGGAGGGGACAGGTGTAGGGGGGTGGGGGGCAAAAAGTGTTCCACTGAACCCAAAGCTATGGCTGATGGATGACTATTTGGGGCTCCTCTGTTCAGTGAATTACCAGGCAAACAGGATTTACTCTGGGGCAGGGGTAATTAATTATGATTGTCATGAGCAAATGGAGGGAAGGATAAAATGGTTAGGACTCATGGATTCACTGGGCCACCTCTTGGTGCCTCTATGCCTGGTGACAATCAGAATTGGGCAACTGCAGCAACCCAGGTTGTACAAGCATTCAGGAAATCAAGAGCTTAGACTCGTTGGGGATGAAGCCTTGGCTGAGGGTTCTACCTTCTATCTGGAATAAAAGCTGCAGGAAGGAGATGCTGAATTGGGAGCAACCATAGCAGTAGTGATTGGAGTCTGTTTGGCCAATCCTCTTGTTGTAAGTCCTTTTTTAGAAATCGTGATGGCAACTTCCTTGAAGGGGGGGCAGTGTTGGGAGGGCATGAACATGGGGATGTGAGGAGTGCCAAGGGTCCACTGTAGCACATAGTCTGGGTTCCCTGCTTATAGCTTTTTAGCACACATGTGTCTACAGCTTCTGACAGCAAGCCCTGGTAATTCTTCACCTATGAGCTCTCTCTTAACCTAATCAGGATGCACCAGGGTATAGGGATTTTCTGGGAGCAGCCCTCAGCAATAACAGAAGGGAGTTGGAGGATAAATACCCTTGCTTCCTTGCTTCTAGGTGGGATATCCTGGTGCATGTTCCATCCTGTTTCCCAGATGTCCCCAGAGGACTGGGTTCTAACTGCCCACAGCGGTAACCTGCTCATGAATGCACCTTGTACCATCACCTCCTACTGTCTCCATCTTCCCTTACTTGGGCTTTGGGGACTACCTGTCAGAGAAGCCACTGGTATTCAAGCCCTTGTCTCAGGATCTGATTCTGCAAGTACCTATTTAAGCACTGCCTTGGGGAGCACTGATTCATTAAAGTAATGTTCATCTCAGAATTATTTAGTATCTAGGGGCACCCGGGTGGTGCAGTCTGTTGGGCATCTGACTCTTGGTTTCCGCTCAGGCTGTGATCTCAGGTTCGTGAGATTGAGCCCTGCATCGGGCTCCGTGCTCAGCACAGAGTCTGCTTAAGATTCTCTCCCTCTCTCTCTGCCCCTCCTGCTTGTGTTCTCTCTCTCTCTCTCAGAATAAATAAATAAATAAATAAATAAATAAATAAATAAATAAATCTTAAAAAAGAATTCTTTAATATCTAAGACATAGATATGTGTCCACTAAAAGTTCTGAGTAATGCAGAATTACTTTCCCATAGCATATCAATCACAAGAGCAAACCACTCTATCATGTGTGTTAGCCCGTATGTGCTAAAGGAAGATACGGGTTTTCTCAGGTTGAGGGCTGCTGGCCAGTCTGTCTGCTTTGCTCAACCTCTCTCACTGCTGCTCCCATGTGACCATAAATAGTTTTGACCATGGTGGCTGGCAAAAGACATGCAGGACAGCATGTCAGGAGCTCTGCACCAGAGCTAAGAAGTGCATCAGAGTGTAGGTTTTATGCAAGCACCCAGGTGTCCCCAGGTGGCCTGAAGACAATCGAGGGGGAACAGAGTGGTATAAAACTCAGAGGCTGGTGGACATGCTTTCAGTTTAGGAAAGTATTATAATCATCAATGTGTACTCCAGGCATCTGCAGCCAAACTCCTGTCCTGACCTCAGGGACAGGGAAAGGGAAAAGAAAGCCTTTGCTAATGGATTCAATATTGGGAATGCATTTCTTAATGCTCTATACCATAGTGATCCCAAGTGCTGACGACTAGCCCATATGGGCTGACATGGAAGGAGGTACAAGATAAGTTTCAATACGTGTGTGTTTATAAAAAGCAAATTTTGTTAAAAAATAATTATTATTTCTATACACAAGGAAATAGTACAATATTGGTCTAGATTTATTGGACATTTTACTTTTACTCTCTGTATTTCAGGATAGTTTGAATTTTTCGTAATAGGTTTGCATTTATAATCTGAAAAAAAGAATCTCTGCTCCTCTTTTCTCCTGGAAGCTCCCTTAAAAAAAAAACAACAACAAAGAGAATGAGGAACAGAAACGTTACATATTTGATGATGCAGAGACATGTTCATTACTTCAAACTACAACTTGTGAGTGAGGGTTAACACACACAGTTAAAATCCCTCAGAGTGAGCGAAGATGCTGAGAGAGGACTCTTGTCACTGAGGTTTTTGGATGGAGTGGGCAGAACCCAGAATTCTCAAGTGGAACTCTTTTGTTTTTTTTTAAGATTTTATTTATTTATTTGAGAGAGAGTGTGAGCAAGAGAGAGAGAGAGCACAAGCAGGGGGGAGGGGCAGAAGGAGAGGGAGAAACAGGGTCCCCACTGCACAGGAAGCCCAAAGATGGGGCTCAATCTCAGAACCCTGGGATCATGACCTGAGCCAAAGGCAGATGCTTAACCAAGTGGGCCACCCAGGTGCCCAAGACTCTTTCTGGAGAAAAGTAAGTTTAGGATAAGTGGGTAGCAGGGGGAGTTTTCCTGAAAGCTGATGTCATGGAACAGTGGAGAAGCAGAGCTGACCAGGAACTTATGAAGACCTGCCACCTTTGTGAAAAGTAGGATATTTGTAAAGGAGAAACCAAAAGGTAAGAAGCATAATTAAAACTGTAACTCTGACCTGCTGGAGAAAATTAAAGGCTAAGTCACCCCCATCAAAACAACTGAGACATTCGGAGTTTCCCTGTGACCAGGGAGATTTTCTGCCAGCTTATGGCAGGAGCAAACGTGGATGAAGGAGTGTTTGGATGCAGTAGACTCCAGGCTGCTTGCTCCCCCAACTCAGCCCTGCAACTCTTCTCTCCCTGTCCAGCATCAGAAGAATAGAGTCCATGTTGGGAAAAGCAATGATCACAGAGAAGACAAGCAAACCAATGTGAGTGTGAAGCAGGGAACCAGAAAGGACACATCTCAAGAATATTCTAGAACAAAGCAGGTAAAAATTACCAGCAGAGTTCTATGTGAAATAAAAGATATAATATTCTACTTGAAATGAAAGCTCAAAGAAGAGATACAAGGGCTCAAGAAGGAAACGATCAAACGATAGAAGGGGATGAAAAGTGGGTTGGTTACGGTCAAGGGAAACATGGCAAGGCAAAATGAAGACATCTGGGAAATGATGGGCAACCCCAGAAGCAGTGAAAAAGAGAAAAGGAAATGCAGAAACACAGTCAGGAATATGAAAGATGGGTTTGAGGAATGGGGCAAAAAATGAATTTGACAAGGATAAAGAGTTTTAAAGACACAGAGAGAAAATGAGAAAAGAGTTCAGGAAAGCTATTTGAAGAGAAGATGGGAAAACTTTGGTGCATCTGGAGAGTCTTCCCGGGGAAATGAAAAGGTATTGACGAAGGCCAGCAGCACAGGGTATCCTAATAAAGTTAGGGGAGTTCAGTGAAGCATTCTAGTAGAGAAAGAATTCGATTCAGACTCCCTGTATTAGTTCTTTATTGACAAGTGACACATTGCCCCCAAACTCAATGGCTTATGAAACCAAACATGTATTGTTACTTAGTTTCTGTAGATCAGGGATCCAAGTGTGCCTTACTGGGTTCTCTGGCTCAGGGTCACTTACAAGGCAGCCACCGTGGGGTTGGTCTGAGCTGTGGCCATCTCAAGGGTGGGCTGCGAGGACCCACTTCCAAGCTCACTCATGTGATCACGTTCATAAGATTCAGTTGCTCAAGTCCTGTTGGAGTGAGCACCTCGATTTTTCTCTGGCTGTTGGCTGGAAGCTGACCCCAATCTTTGCCATGTGGCATTTCCATAAGGCTCCTCAACAATATGACAGTTGTCTTCCCTGTCTTTGCCAGATAAAGTACAACTGTTTGAATCTCAGACAACCATGAATAATTTTTGAGTATAAGTGTGTCCCAAATACTGCATGAGACACACACAAAAAGATTATTTGTTGCTTGTCTGAACATTTAAATTTACCTGGGCATCTGTATATTGATTTGCTACATCGGGCAACCCTGCTCAGATGAGCCAGTAAGAGAGCTGAGGGGGACGAGAAAGGCAGAAGTCACGGTCTTTTGGTAACTTAATATTGGAAGTGATATCCCATCACTTTTATGATATCCTATCTGTTAAGAGAAAGTACAGCCCACTCTCAAGGTAAGAGAATTTCATAAGGACATGAACAGTAGCAGGGGAGATTGTGGTGGAGATCTTAGGGAGTCCCCAGTGTATACCCTACATACACATACACACTCACGTACATGCATGTGCACACACACACAAAAAGCAAATCGTATACATGGATGAATCAAAATCAGGTGTTGGAAACACTTACATATAGGGACACTCAAGGCTACAAAATGGAAGCAACGTCTAGAAAATTCTCAGGACCGTGCATGTCACCATGCACTACTAGGAGAACACAAAAGAAAGTGTTGAACATTCCAGTTACCAGAAGGGAAGGAAGGTCAAAAAAGGAAAACAAATACTATAGAGTGAAAGGTTTTGTTTTTGTTTTGAAAGTATTGAGAATAGAAAAGATTTTTTAAAAACCCAAGGTGATAAAAATATAGTAATTTGGACTCTGGAAAACAGTATGGAGTTTCTTCAAAAAGTTGAAAATAGAGCTACCATATGATCCAGCAATTGCACTACTGGGTATTTACCCCAAAGATACAAAAGTAGGGATCCAAAGGGGTACGTGCACCCCGATGTTTATAGCAGCAATGTCCACAATAGCCAAACTGTGGAAAGAGCCAAGATGTCCATCAACACATGAATGGATAAAGAAGATGTGGTATATATATACAATGGAATATTATGCAGCCATCAAAAGGAATGAGATTTGCAACAACGTGGATGGAACTGGAGGGTATTATGCTGAACAAAATAAGTCAAACAGAGAAAGACATGTATCATACGACCTCACTGATATGAAGAATTCTTAATTGCAGGAAACAAACTAAGGGTTGCTAGAGTGGGGGGTGGGGTGGGAGGGATGGGGTGGCTGGGTGATAGACATTGGGGAGGGTATGTGCTCTGGTGAGCACTGTGAATTGTGCAAGACTGTTGAATCTCAGATCTGTACCTCTGAAACAAATAATACATTATATGTTTAAAAAAAAAGAAGGAGATAGCAGGAAGGGAAAAATGAAGGGGGGAAATCGGAGGGGGAGACGAACCATGAGAGACGATGGACTCTGAAAAACAAACTGAGGGTTCTAGAGGGGAGGATGGGTTAGCCTGGTGATGGGTATTAAAGAGGGCACGTTCTGCATGGAGCACTGGGTGTTACACACAAACAATGAATCATGGAACACTTCATCTAAAACTAATGATGTAATGTATGGGGATTAACATAACATAATAATAAAAAAATATGGTAATTTGGCTCATCAATAAATTTAACTCGGATAGACTCACCTTTCAGAACATTTTATTTTATTAAATATTACAGACTGTACCAAAAAGCAGAACCTAGGAGAGGTATCTAAAGCAAAATGATCTGAAAAGTTGAAGACAAAGCAGTGGTGAGCGACATAACTAACAAGTGCACGAACCGACAGACGGATGTGAAAAATCGTTATTTTGGACAGGAAACATTGTTTACGGTAAAAAGGATGTACACGTGACAGTGTAATGAGCATCCCTCAGGAATCAGGATACATCAAACAGAGAAGCATCAGCATGCATATGGCAAAATTGGAGATTTCATTTTTCATTTTATTTCATTTTTTTTAATTGGAGATTTTAACACGCCTTTCTCAGTGTCTGACAGATGAAGTAGAAGGAAACCACTTAGAGACACCCAACCAAGCAGCATGATAAACAAGCTGCACATGACATCGAAAAATAGGTCAGAGTAAAAAAGGAAAAAAACCCACTGACTGAGGAACACTTCCGAGTAGAAATGGCAGAGTACTCTTCCTGCGCATGAAGCAATAAATACGTAAAATAACAGTGAAGTAAAAAACAAAAACAAAACAAAAAACAAAAACAAAAAAGCTCTACTATCTAGAAAATGTAAACTCTCTTAAAAAACTCTTGTGCCAACGAGAAAAGCAAAACCAAAATTGCACGGTTTTTATAAAACAAGGAAAATTTTAAAAGATTGATTTTGATCTGTAGAAATGAAGTCTGTTTCTTCAAAGGACATACACGTATGATCACGCCGGTCCCTTATTTAAAACTGCTTAATGGCTGCCCATTGCTTTTTGAATAAAGTTGAAACTCTGAGGCTTTTATGTTCCGTGATGTGTGGTGGTGGGGGGGGTGTCTCTCAGATGGTCCCCCATGGTGTCGCTTCCTGCTAGCCAAGTGATGGATGTCACTTTTGAGATTAGGTTTTTAAAAGGCTCTGGTTTCTATCTCTGTGTCTCTGTCTCTCTCTGAGAGTAGAATAGGGGATACCTAGACAGGTCTGACCCGAGAAGACAGGTCTTGCAGTGATTTGTTTATCAGACAGAGTGAGCAGGGACAGAATGAAGGTGGGAAGAATTTTAACACAGTGGCCATTCCCACTAATACCCTGGACCAAAAAGTGTCTCCAGATACTGTCCAGTTAGACTGGGGACTCCTTCCCCTCTGCGTGTGAGGAAGAGTGGGGAGGATGTAGGAATAGAAACCCCCTCAACTTCCGTGTGTGTTATTATCTTCTCTAATCCAGTGGCTCAAGAAAGAGGCAAGCCCGGGGTCTACAGGGATATGGCTGTTCCCTCAGGGAAGGGGGCAGTTCTGTTCCCACTTCCTGAGCCCCCCCACCCCCCCATGGGGCCACCACAGCTCCTTTGTGTTGTTTTGGAACCATGAGAGGGGCAGCATACTTAGGATTCATGATAGCATCTAAAAGAGGTCCACGTATACTTGGATCATACGTATTCCAAGTCTGTAGAGCACAGAATCCCAAATAATCACCTTCTAGTCTCCTTTCCGTCTCAGAGTATGTAAAACTCCTTCGATCCATACAGCCCACCAGAGACTGTACAACGAACCCACGTCACAAAAGAAGAATGCCTACACTTTAAGAGGAAACAGAAAGAAATCAAGACCTGAACATGAAAAGTGCTTTCTCTTCTAGAAAGAAAAAGCATCCCAAATTACAATGCAACAATTCTCCCCTCCCTAATTTCCCATGATGCTTTTAGGGTCACCTAGGCCAAAGGGTCTCATTTTAATTTTTTGGCCACACGCTGAGCTTCTTTGGCATTGTGTACAGTCAAATTATCCAGTTCTGGACTCTGGCACGTGATCCTTTTCAAAAGCATGAAACGTCAGCATGGAAGAAATGCATTCCTTTCCATGCTCCTTGTATCCCTTCCTCTTGGTAACTGACTCCTCTCTCACCGTGAGTTGGGTGGGGATAGTCCATCAAGTGTCTTCACCCCCCCTACTGTAGGGTTAAGCATGTCACCAAGATAGGTCATCAGTGACCGCATTCCCACAACACCTGGACACATTGATTGGATTTGATCTGGACACAAGATCCGAGTAAGACCCATCAGAGCCCTTTGGGTTGGAGGAACAAAAAACACGGCTTCTCTCCAAAGAGCAAGAGTTCTAGAGGCAATGTAAGCTTGAGGATGCAGCCATGGGATTGCAGGCACAAGATGAGGGCAAAATGTTGGGCGACTGGGTGGCTCAGTCAGTTAAACATCTGCCTTAGGCTCAGGTCATGATCCCAGGGTCCTGGGATTGAGTCCCGCATCAGGCTCCTTGCTCAGTGGGGAGCCTGTTTCTCCCTCTCCCCTCCCCGACTTGTGCTCACTCTCTTCCTCTCTCTCTCTCTCTCTCTCACACAAAAATAAATGAGTAAAATCTTTATAAGGACAAAATGCTGTTGTCACACAAACAAAGCCTAACTGAAAATAAGAACAAGCAGAGACAAACAGCTGAGTGGTGGGGAGTGTCAGACAGAAAAAGAGAGACTTGTGACAATATTATTTGAACCTCTGTAGTCATCCCAGCCCGAAGCTAGATCCACCCCAGATGCCTTAATTACATGAATCGATTACTTGCCCTTTATTGATAAAACCAGTTGAATGATTTTCTGGCTCTTTTCGTTCAAAAAGTTTTGAGTAGCCCAGGCAATGAGACATGCGTCGTTTCTATGGCGAGAGACGTCTCTTCCCCCAACACACATACGATGTATGACTCCTGCAGATGGCAAAACACAAAAGTGGTGCCATCATCATGCTAGCCTGGAACCACACCAGGGACTGTGTTATCTCCAATTAAGAGCCTTCCCACCATGCACTCTGAAGTTGAGGACTAAAGAAACCACCTCCCTTAACTCCATGAAAAATCTCTCTATCTTGGGCCTAAACCGGGAGCCTGTGACTTCAGCGTGAGGTCCAGGACCCTCCTCATCTGGCTCCAGTCATTCCTCCTTCTTGCTATATCTGGTTATTGGTGCTGGCGGCCACAGCCCCAGCCTGGCCAGAGCTGTCTCCTAGAACTGGATCCAGAGCTTAGATCTCCCCCAAGTTGTGCTTTGGCCCCGAATACTCATCTTTGTGCATTTCCCAACTTGGCTCCAGATCAGGCATGAATACATTATTGATTCAGTGTAGGGTTTTGTTAATATGATATTATTATGTCCAAGGCCCATAAATGCCTGGATATTACTCAGATACCTATACGTTAAGAACAATGAAAGAATTACAATTAAAGTAATCCTTACTTAGCAGATGGCGAGCACCTGGTATGCTCCTGTCGGGCTTTCTGGCAAAGTTGAATAGGAAATGCAACATAGGCCTCTTGCAAAGGTTTTTTTCACGCTCTGAATTTAACACGGATCAGGTCTCTAAAGTAGGCCCCGCCCCATTCTCCCAACCACAGGTACAAAGGAAGAAGGCAAGGAGAAGTTTTATCAGACTGCCCTGCCTTGTCTGCTCACCATGCAGATACCAGAAGAGATGGCTCATGGATGTTCAGTCTTTAACTCACAGTGATTCTTCCTGGTAGTAACTCTGGCCTAATATTTTGCATTCGTTTATCAATCATTTACTAAGCACTTAATATATATCAAGTGCTGTTCTAGGCATCAAAGATACAACAGGACGGAAAAAGTGCTACCCTCACTGAGCTTATGTAATTATAAGAGAAACAGACTAAAATCAGGTACGCAGATAAAGAGATATTTAAAATGTGGAAAGTGACTTAAAAGAAATTAATGTGGCACTGAGCTGGTGAGTAACTGACAGAGGGCTGTGGTGGCTTGGGTGGTTCGTGAAGGCCTTCCAAAGGTGATATTCGAGCTAGATCTGATGATTGCAAAGTTGTCTGTTGTGCGAAGAGCCAGGACAGGCACATTAGAGCTGAAATATCATGTGCAAAGGCCCTGAGGCAAGGAAGACTTTGAGACATTCTCAGAATGGCCAGTGGGGCCATAGCATGGAGGATGAGAAGAATGAGGTTGGAGAAGGGGTTAAAGCCAGACCATGTGGTGCTGACAAGACCATGATGAATACTGTCAGGACTTCAGAGTTTATTCCAAGAGCACTGGGAGGCCATTGGAGGGTATCAAGCAAGAGAGAGAGAGAGAGATTTGATTCATCATTTAGGAGGATTTCTCTAGCTGTTATGTAGATATTATTAGACTCTAGGAAGGCAAAGCAGGACATGTGGCAGAAAATTAAAGCAGAAGTCTAGTTGTTCCAGACCCTGAGCAACAGAATCATCAATTCTTCCTCCCTTGGGGGTGAAGGGGTTGAAAAAAACTGGTTGCCAGAGAAGAAAGCATGAGGAGAGGGGGAAGAAGTGCACTTTCCACTGACCTATGAGATTAAATGTAGACCCCTTACCTGGATACACAATGAAGAGACGTTATATGCTTTAAGCTCATAATTTAGCTTAGTCTTTACAAAAGCCCTTGGAAATAGGTATCTCTCTCCCCATTTTACAGACAGGAATACAGTGTTAAGAGTTTAATTAAGGAGTGATGTCTTCAAGATGGAAGAATAGGAAGTCCCTCATTTCTCCACAAGAATACTGATTTAATAATAATATATGGACAGTTGCTGTTGTCTAAAAGTTATGAGTAAAGTTCCAAGGCTAGGAACAATAGGCTTTAATATTCTAAAGAAGACCTCTCAGGATGTAGATGCTAAGGGAAGTGCAAAGAGGTCAGCCAGAGCGTAGGCCCTTCCACACCACAGACCCCTCATGGCTTCTCTCAAAGAACTCACACATTCACTGCCTGCCTCCTCCTCTCCCAGACACACCAGGTGAGAACCGCCAGGAGCCCCCCAAGACAGCAGAGAGAGCTGCCACAGAAAACGTGCTTTCCCTCCTCTCAGCCCACAAGCAGATCCCAATACAACAGAGAAGGAAGAAAGAGCGAAGAGAAGTCTCCTTATTCCCCCCACACTAAGGTCTGATCAATGCTGGGGGGAAAGGAGAGGGGAGCACAGATGGGAGTGGAATGGAAGCTCCCTAGGATGTTCAATATCAGAAAGTGGCCAGAAAACTAAAGGATCTGATAGAGACATTAGTAAGGCACACAAGGGGGAGAACTGTCGCAGCATTCTGAAGTGAACGATTGGACAGAAAAAACAAATTTGTGTTTTCTCCCACAGCCAGCCCAAATGTGACTAAAATTAGAGTAATAATCAAGACAATGGCAGTTCATATTGATGGAGAACTAACCGGGTGCCTGGGACTGCACCAAGCACAGAAACCATCACTGGCTTTGATATGGATGCCATGTTGAGAACACAACAGGGACTTGCTGAGGTCCCCCTGCTGAGACTCAGTGTCCCAGTGCAGACAGCCCTGCCTCCATGACCATGCTCCTCCCCAGGGTTAAGATACACCACTGCCATTTCCCCAGGTGTGTTCTGGCACATGGGAGGGCCTCGCGTGGCTGCAGGTACAAGCTGTAGTCTGGGGGCGTTGGAATCTCTGGTTTCAACAGGCTTATCTCTCCACGCCAAGGTGCTGTGGCTTCATTACTTCTCTGGGACCCATGGTGTGAAAACAGTATGGCAAGCATTGCTACGGGGGAAAGGCAGGGACCGAACCCACAATTTGTAAGCATCTGCTCTGAACCAGGTTGACCAGGTTGTCCACTTGCCAGGCACAGTGTTGGGAGGATCCCACATGTTCCCTCTTTGATCATTCTAATAACCCTGGGAGGGAGACACAAGTAACTTCATCGTGCAATAAGGATGTTAGGTTCGGAGAGCTTCCATAACATGCCCACAGCCTGTGTTTTGTACCCCGGTCTTAATTAATTAATTAATTAATTTTTCCTCTTTTTTTTTTTTTGACAGAAAGAGAACATAAGCAGGGGGAGTGGGAGAGGGAGAAGCAGGCTTCCTGCCGAGCAGGGAGCCCGATGCGGGGCTCAATCCCAGGACCTGGGGATCATGACCTGAGCCGAAGGCAGACACTTAACGACTGAGCCACCCAGGGGCCCCCCGGTCTTAATTTATAAAGGTGACTGTGTGATGATACCAAGAGGTCAATGCCACTGAAAGAGAAGTTGAATGTTACTCACAGTACCCCCAGAAATGAGAGACATGATTCACCATGCAGGCCCACAGGAGGAAGACCCCAGGTTTCGGTCAAGAAGTGGAAGCTGGAGTGAGGGAAGGTTTAGGCCACCCTGTTTATGGGGGGGCAAAGCAAGGCAGGACAGGGTGAACAAATTAGGACTGGCTAGTCTGGATAATTTCAGCAGGGCTTTGGGCTACATGGGGTGTTCCCTAGTTGCCCAGCACCTAGCCCTGGCTGATTAGGGCGACTATTGACCCCTGGGTTGTTCTGGCCAGGTAGAGGAGGTGTGGCTCTGGGTTGGTTAGTCTGCATATCAAAGGCATGCTCCTGGCTGAGACTTTTGCCATCTCTAAGAGTTGGCTAGCCCAGGGAAGGCCAGTTTCTCCCTGGCAAGAAAGGTTTTCTAAGATGTCAAAACATCATAATATACAGAAAATTTAAAAACACGATTAATACACTACAAAGCCAGAAAGGGCCAGAGCTGGGATTCTAACCTGGATCTTCTCACTCTACCTTCTTTTCATCACGAGATTGCCCATGGCAGCACTGACCCCCAGAGCTGACTTTTATGAGGTTTAGCACCAGTTGCAGTGGGCCTGAAGAGCAGGAGGTCAGGGTTGGACAGGGCATAGCACTGTGCTTGTCAATCCAAGTCCATTTCCAAAGGAAGTGACTGTACATAAGCAGTGTGGGAACTTGAAGATAGTAATATCCAGGCCCCGTGTCTATCGAGAACACTCTATCTTGTGTCTGGGATTGTGGGTGCTTTCCATGGGGAGAAGCCTGGCTTCTGATGAGAGTCCCTAAGGAGGGAACCAGGTAACAGTGACTCCTACAAGCGATCTGAAGCAGTTTCTGGTGAGCAAACCCTGTCGTCCTGCAGGAGGGGAAAACGGGGTGGGCAAATTAAGCCAGACTGGGGAGACCTCCAAAGGTTACATTGTTGGGCTCTGCTTTTATGCTGTGACTCTAATAAGGATCAAGAGTGGGGAGTCACATGGAAGAGAGGAAGCAGAACCTGCTGCCACCCCCTTCAACGTTTCAGAGGGCCAGAGATTAGCCCTAGTTAGGGAAAGATTGAACTGAGTTTCGAGGGAGCAATTGGCAGATTCTACCTGGTATGGGTGACAGGTCATGAAGGACCTTCAACGTTAATTTTTGTGATTTGAGGCTCAAGTAGAAGAGGTCCAGACAGCCAGCTTACATTAATGTAATGGCGTGTGCATTCACGCTCACACGCACATGCGCGCACACACACACCAATTACAGTCACACCATGATTCTTACCACCCCAGATCCTCGGGTTGCTGTGGAGGGCCAATCAACGTGAGATCCGCAGTGGTTGACCAATTTACACAAGCAACTTGAGAAAAATACAGATTTCCACCCATCTTCTCTCTGATAATCTTCTCTTATATATTCCTTTTCGATTTTGATTCTCACCTTCTGCAGACAGCTTTCATGTGTTCTATCCTCCCTTCATTCATTCATCTGTTCATGCATTCGTTCATGTATTCTTTAGACACCCAATGAGTTTCTTTTGATGTTCCAGGTTGGAAGTGATAAAACAGCTAAAATGCAGTACTTCTCCGTGGTTGGGACACTGGTGTTTGGCTCCAGGAACACTCTATTTTTCTGCCAGGCAAACATGACTCTAATTGGTAGATGTTGTGTTGTTTGTCATGCAAATGTGATTTCACTTCGAACAGGGTTTTAAATTGATGACTGAATTCATTATTTTTTTAATCATAAAAGCCTTACACTTACACACACACACACTATATTTTCTTCATCCTCAAACACAGGCATTCTGCCAAACATTGATGGGCATGGCCATTCTCCTTTGAAATTAATTAAAAACACTTATAATTAAATAAATTTGATTTACAGCAATACTTGTTCTAATGCCAGTATTAACTTTCATGGTCTGGCTCTTCTTCCTTTCCATTCCTTTCATTTCATTTCAGCATCATTTTATGCTTTGAGGTTCTGAAGTGACAGAAAAGCCAGAGCATTGGCAGCCAACATTTGAGAAGCCTCCATTTTCTGCCAGGCACTGTTCTGAACACTTTCCATGCATTGCTTCCACTAATCCGTACTGCTGTATACCTAGCGGGTATATACTGTATTATCTCTAATTGTGGATGTGGAAACTGAGGCACAGAGCAGGTAACTTTCTCAAGGTCATGCCAAACTAGTAATTTGGCAGAGCTGAGATTCATATCCACCCCACCTGGCCCCAGATCCCATTTCTTGTCTCATATTCTACAGTATGTCCCAAAGCAGAAATAAACATCACCAATGGAAGGATGGAAGGTAAAGCAGTCCCCAGACAGGAAGTATTGAAAGATTTCTCTTTAACGTGAGCAGAAAACAGAAATTAGAATAACATGACAGATAGGGCTGACGCTTAGTGGGAAGTTATTCTTGTTTGTCAAAAGAAAATGCTTCCCCCTGCAGGCACATGCTTCCTGCAATTACACACACCTCATAAACCTTCCATGTTTATAGGCTTTTAAAATTAAAAAATTTAGAAATCAAGTAAGAGCCAAATATAAAATTAACCTCAAATGATCAACGTAAGTGTCATGGGCTAGGTGATGCCTTGCTGAAACTAGATCTTTAAACCCAGGGTGACAGTGGTCCCACTTGTCACAAGCGGTCCTTTTGAGGACATCTAGACTGCTGTGTGATCTCTGTGTCCTCCTGCTGGTTTTCCCACTAGGGCTTTGGCAAAACCTTTGTTCACACAGAGAGCCAGGGCAATACATGGCCTCACTTGCTGGGAATGCCTCCATGTTGTAAAGAAGTATATTTAGTAACCTACACAATAAAAGAGACTACTTACTGGGGGTGGGCGGGGGGGGGCACTGAAATCGCATTGCTCCTGAAAAACGGAAAACAAAGCCAACAAAATGAGTTTTTCTCAGGTTCTCATCAGGGCTTATTTTATTGTGTTTGGCATACAGTTTGAACAAGCTTAGTTATCTGGTTTCTCAATCTATAGCAGATTGCAAGCAACAAATTAAAAGAAGGGAGAGAGACCGTCGTATGCTAGGAGAATGAAAAGATTGAGACGTGCCAGCTGAGAGCCAGAGAGAACGGTATCAATCATGGGGCCATTTAGCATCACCCCCAAATTGCCCCCAATACAACTGGTCCCATTATAGAACAACACCACAACTGATGCTCCCAGTGATGACTCACAGAGTCATAAAGGAAAGCTAAGTGGTTTCCTTCACCTTCCGTAAGATGTCAGAAAATGTAAAATGCACTCGTCAAAGATGCTCATTGAAGATGATTAAAGTAAGAAAGGGTTTCAGTGTTTAAAGGGCAAGCCCCCATTCGGAACTGGCCAGGTCCTGAGGCGTGATGGTGGAGAATTGTTAAAATGATAATGTCTCATCTGCATGGGCTCTTTCTTAAGTTAGAACGTAAAGAAATTGAGAGCAGGGGCTGGAGACATATTTCTGGCCTTTGTGGCCCCCCAAATAGACTGTTGCTCACCCATCATCATCATAATCGCTGCGTATTGTCCCAGGCTCCACACTTAATGGACTCGCCTTGTTGGCCTGGGGCAGCTGCCATGGAATCGGCTCCGCCTTCCCCTGGATCCTCCTTCATCTTCACCATCTCCTGTGTGATGTAGGATGCCGGCCTCTCTTGCATGACCCCGCTTCACTGAAGTTGGAGGCAGTGAGGAATGACACTGGTTCAAGTTGGTCCTGGCAGGCTCCTATTCATGTCCATGGATTCCAACTTGTCCTTGTTCCTCCCAACCTTACATCCATCTGCCTGTTCTGAAGATTTCAAGTACCAACATCAATCAGGCAGGGAGAGAAGAGCCTCCCAGAGACGGTTTAACTACTGCCACAATTGAATAAGGCCAAATCCTTGACATATATATATTCTAGTGTGGCTCTGCTTCTGTGATTGAATTCTAATTGACTGATACACCTTTCACAGATGCGGAGAGGGAACTCAGGAAAGGTAAGTAATTTGTCTGAGTCCTCAAAGTAAGTAAAGGGGTGGAACTCAATTTGGTTCCATCACTTATGTTCTTATTCATTAAGTCATGGTTTCTTGAATAAAAATTCAGCAAATGGATGAATTCAGATAAATATAACATCTGATATGGTAGGAGCTGCAAAGTAAGGAAGTCATTTCATTTTCTTGAGTACCTCCTTAGTGCCCAGAGAGCCTGGTCCTGGCATTGGGTAAACCAGCTGCTCCAGAATCTACTTTAGAACGATCACAATGGGATCCTTTCATTCTCATCTATGACTAAACAACCACCAGTCAAATCTAGGTAGACCTATTAACAGAGCTCTCTCCTCCTTTGAAAACACTTCCAGAAGTCTCTTCACTGACACAGCTGTCCAGTAGAATGTGAAGATAAAGATAAACATGTATACATTCATGTCGGAAGGGGCTCTGGGGCCGTGGTTTTATTTTGCATCCAATGTGCTTCAGTTAGTGAAATACACGGCTAGTCATTTCTACTTAAAGTAACAATAGAGAAGATTAATCCAGACACGTCATATCTTCTGAATAGAGGCATGCAATTTGCATACACCAGTGTTGCTAACTCTAAAAAACAACTTGACATTTACTTCCATTTAGGAATTTTTTGTGTGTGTGACAAAGTCTTTACTTTTAAATGATTATCGGTACACTGAGGAATAACATGTAGCAAGTTCTTAAATTCTGTCATCTAGTAATTTTGATTAAGAGAAACTAAAAACAGCCCAAACATTTATACTAGGATCTGTCGTTCTAAACGCTTAGCCAGAAAGGACTACTTGAAGGTTGGCTCTTGCTTCGCACAAGTTACAAATAACTATTACTGCTTTTTCATAGACAAATCCCCTGACCTTCAAGAAAGTGATAGGGGAAAAAAATTTTTCATCCTGTTTTCTTAAAAAAAAATTTTTTTTTTTACTATATCTATCTAAGAAAGAAAAAGTATTGATATATATGTTCCCTAAGCTACAAGGTAAAGGAAAACAGACAACATCTACACATTAAATTTTTTTTTTAAAGATTTTATTTGTGAGAGAGCATGAGCATCGGGGAGGGGCAGAGGGAGAAGCAGGGTCCTGGCTGAGCAAGGAGCCCAATGCGGGGCTCGATCCCAGGACCCTGGGATCATGACCTGAGCCTAAGGCAAACGCTTAACAGACTGAGCAACCTAGGCACCCTACACGTTACATTTCTAAGAAACACGAGGTAAAAGAAAATCTTTGGTTAAGGTCTAAGTTTGTACGAAGAAGCTAGATTTGCTATTCTCCAAAAAGCAAAGGGCCCTACTGTGTAATATACAGAAATAATTTAATGCTTTTTCCCAAGAATGAAACTCAAGCTTGCTGCATCATATTCCATGAAGGCATTTAAAATGCCAATCCATGCACTGAGCTTCTCCTTCCTCCCCTATCCATTTTCATGCATTTCTGGCCAGGTGTCAAAGACAAAGGCCAAGAGGTGCTGCAGGACTTCATCCCTGTTCTGCTGGAAGAAGGTCTGGAGGATGGTCATCTTCTCCTGGGTCTCCTTCTCCACTTCCATGCTGCAGCTGCCCGGGGATCCCAGAGCCACATCTTCCGTGGCCTTGAACTCCTCTCTCTTTGCAGGCGGTATTGTTCAATTTCAACCTGAGCTGCTTCTTTGGACTGCTTCAGCCTCTGGTTCTTTTGCTTGTG
Source organism: Mirounga leonina (assembly GCF_011800145.1). Classification (NCBI taxonomy): domain Eukaryota; kingdom Metazoa; phylum Chordata; class Mammalia; order Carnivora; family Phocidae; genus Mirounga; species Mirounga leonina. The sequence continues at coordinate 5,030,416 of NW_023270777.1, read as the reverse complement.
GGCCTCGGACAACTTCTCAGAGGCCCACTTCATGGCATGCAGCAAGCTGCTGGATGGACTGGCTAGCCATGGCAGTGGCCACTCTGGGGCCGAGGTGAGTCTAGGATTTTTAAATGGAGATGTATCTCACTCTTCCCGCTTTGGGGATTTCCAATGTCAAGGTAAATGCTCTGATTTGGATGTCAGAAGATCTGGGGTCTAATCTTGGATGCACCATTAACAGCTGGGCAACCCTGAGCAAAGCACTTCACTTCTCTGGGCCTCAGTTTGCACATCTATGAAAGGAAGGGTCTCTAAATTACCTCCATGGGTCATTAGCATTTGCCATCTAGGTATAGGACAATCAAATGAGAACTTACAGTTTCATAACATGTGTTCCTTCCAGGAAATATGTAAAAATGGAAAACAATTTGATCATATGTAAATCCAATCCCAAGATGAGAAGAGTACTAACTCTTCACATGGACCTGTTCTTCCACCAGCTTTGCAAGATTTCCTTTGGGGAAAACTGAATAAGATCCTATCTGATTAATTCTTGAACCTCAAGGAAGGCTCAGGAAAAGTGGGAAATAGAATGGAATAGAGCCTCCACATCAAGCACTAGGGAGGGATTAGACAAAGATGAGAAAGAGACAGACTGCTGCAATCTTTATAGGGCTCACATTATCATGGGGAAAAAATGAATATGTTTTACACTGTCCTTGACCTTTTATTTCTCTCTGCTGAACATATTCCATTTTTCTATGTATTCTGCCATCTTAAAATTCAATTCCTCCCAACATCTTAGCATTACTTTACCTGGGAGATTCAGACTATGTAATGTGAGTGCCCTCATTTACTTATTCAGGACCGAATTATTAAAATATGTTGAGATTCACTCAGGAGGGAAGCAGAAATATATGTTAAGAGCCCTGGAGGAATCCTTCAAGGTGGTTGGTGAGGTAGACAACAAAATCGTGATGGTTTAAAAGAGATGCTCCAGATTCTTTGACACTTCTTGCAGCAAGAAGGGGGTTCTACTCCTCCTCCCCTTGAATTTTGACACATACATGACAGCTCTGGCCAAAAGAGTACAGCTGGAGAACTGTTCTGGGTTCTCACAACTACCTTGTTTGCTGGAAACCATGAGTCCCACACAAGAAGTCAGACTGTTGCAAGGCTGCCATATTGTGAGGAGGTCCACACTGTGTGTAAAGTACACACAGGTAATCCAGTGGAGGTCTCCCAGCTGAGATCCTAGTTTGTAGCCAACATCAGCTGCCAGACTTGTAAGTGAAGACAGTTCCAGATGGTTCCAGCCTTCAGCAATTGAGTCTTCCCAGCTAAGTCCCTAGACATCTCGGAACAAAGACAAGCCATTCCCATGGGGGACTGGACCCACAGAATCTGTAAGTATAAGTCGTTTTAGACCACTAACTTTTGGATAGTTTATCATGCAAAATCGAAATAAAAACACACAACCATGTCTGTTTTCATTGATCTTCATCCTTGTCAACTAGAATCAGAGCTTTCCCACATCTTTTCTGAATCTTTATCCCAATCCTTTTCTACTTCCTATAATCTGCTATCCTATCTCTTCTCCTCTTTCCTCTCTCTCTTCCCCCTCCTCCTCTCTCTTTTTCCTCTCTCTCTTTCTCCAACCACCCTCATCTTCAAATATACCTAATTCTCCTCAAACTTTGTTAGACCCTTTCACCTCTTTTGGCCTTTGCCAGACCTGGCAGTGAATATGCCATAGAAACAAAACACAGTAAATCACATTATAATTTTCACACCTATAAGAGTCTACCCATGGTATAAAAAAAAAAAAAAAAAAAAGATTTCCAAGCCCCAATGGATGAGTTGCTTATTTCAAAATTAGTTGTAAAACCACCTTAATTTTCCCATGGAGAAATGACTGCCCTATTCATCAAACAAATTATCACAGGTAATTTAGAGGCCCTGTGCTTCTTACTTAACTTCTAGTATTCTGTGTGGAAAAACTGAAACGAGTTATTCCTTGTGAGGCAGGAAATCTGAGCCACACTCTTAGTCTAAATTAGGATGCTTTCAATTTGGCCCTCAGATTAAACCCATATGATGATCTAATTATCATTCAGACTCCCATACATTTCCTTTGCTTTCCAAGCATTCAGTGCTTACCACCTTAGTGCTCACTGGAAGAAAAGAAAGCTTACCTTAAAACAAGACCACCTCTAGAAGCTTGTTAGCATGCAAGCTGAAACCTGACACCCTACAGTTACCACTGGCCGTCAATGAAGGAACTGCAATTAAGAGGAAGGCAGAATTAAGCATCTGCACGTGCCAAGGTCATGATGCTGTGAGAGAGAAGAGGGGGTGGAAATACTGACCTGCATTCACTTGGTTGGAATCATGGTAGAATGTAGAGAGGGGATTCCAGGAGTTCTGCTGCTCAGAGAACTATGATCCCATGAGAAGGTGTGCAGGACCACAATGGCTGAGGTTCCTCCCCCCAACAGACATGCAATGCCAGTGGCCACAGGGTAACCAGCATCAGTTTCAAGGCACAGCAAAAGAGCTGAAAGGGTCAAGGGACAAAAAAATTTTAAAAAAACCCACAAAGTCTGCAACAGGCAAAAATTGACAAAATTCATTAGCTCTTCGGGCCTGTTAGGCATATAAACCCACAAGGTTGTACATATCTGTGCACATTATTTGGATCATGCTGTTGGTTTCACAGGTGTATACATATACCTAAATACAAATTGTACACTTTAAATAAGGACAGTTTGTCATATAACAATTATAGCTCAGTAAAGCTGTGAGAAAGAAAGAAAGAAAGAAAGAAAGAAAGAAAGAAAGAAAGAAAGAAAGAAGAAAGAAAAAAAGAAAGAAAGAAAGAAAGAAAGAAAGAAGAAAAAAAGAAGGAAAGAAAGAAAGAAGGAAAGAAAGAAGAAAGAAAGAAGGAAAGAAAGAAAGAAAGGAAGAAGAAAGAAAGGGGAAGGAAGGAAGGAAGGAAGGAAGGAAGGAAGGAAGGAAGGAAGATGTCACAGAAAAAAAATGACTTCTTTTATTTATTGGAGGCACTTTCTGCATCTAAAAGTATAAATGCACACTCAGGATGGCTCCTGAGTGTACAATTCAGTTCTAGGAAAAACTAGAATATAATTAGTACCCAGCCTCATCTCGATCTTTCCTCCAAAACCATGAGATAGGATTTACTTAAAGGAAAGAAATTCTCCTGTCTCTTGACATTTGGTTGATATTGAAAATAAAGTGTACCTTGCATAGAGGGCTTGGCATATTCAATTCTCCATCTCTGTCAGGAGAGAAAGACAGGTATCTCGCTATATAGTATGATTGATAGCAACAAGCACATGAGAAAGGGTGTTGTCTTCTTTTTCAGGCTAAAGCCCTCTTCTAATTAACAGAGAACAGGGCTTGTTTTTTGCAGAGTTGGGGATGGGAAGGGATGCTTGCAAACACCCATGTACCCATGAGGAGTTGGGATGGATCCCAGGACCCTGAGATCGTGACCTGAGCTGAAGGCAGACGCTTCACCAACTGAGCCACCCAGGTGCCTTTATACTCCCATCTTCAACTCCTCCTTTAACACCTAGCCCACTGGTCCTCTTCTATGCCAAGCACTTTTGGATTTCTCCAGCTAGGATTTTGTTTCCTATTGTGCCTTAGAAATATCTCTATGTCAGCAATTGGTAATTTGTGTTTTAATTGCTTATTCTTTCGTTTCCCCAGTTAGCATATGAGTTCTATGTTGTCAAGGATGTGTTTAATATATCCCTATTATCCTGTCTTCATCCTTGGAATCTAACAGACAGTTAAGTAAACATTTGTAAACGAACTAATTGAGTCAGGAGGCATACACACCAACTGCTCCCCCCCTCCCCAGCATTTTCAATCTTAAGGTACTTTTTTTATCTTTGGTTTGATAAAGAGCATGGTGGTGGCTTGGATGCTCAGTTTCAACAGCATGTGGTAACTGTAATTCTTGTATGCATGCTTTTCTGTACTGTGTATCTTGCTTGTGACGGTCCCTCTGGTGTGTAAAACCACACAGAACAGCCACAACTCTGATCACACTGTCTCCCACTCCTCGGCTGGAGACTGCCGAAAATGCCCCACCATCCCACAGAACAATGGCTCAACCAGGTGTGGTGGGTTGGGAACGGGACCATTTGCCAACCAGGTACCCGACTCAGTGGCTTTACCTAGAAAAGACACTGCCCCATGATGCAGTTGACCCGATCTTATCTGTGGCTGTAGGTCTCTCTCAAGTCCTCAGGCTACCCTCAAGCTTAAGACCTCAATGAGATGATTTCAGAAGGATCTACTCATCCAGTTTGGTGAGCAAATTCCAGACACAGATAGAAGCTTTATTGTTCCAAGATGAAAAAATAGAAACAAGATAATAGGGGACCTATGAAAAGATCCTAAACACAGATGGATAGTATAATACTTATGAAGTAAAAGGAGGACATTCTTTTTAAGGATTTACTGCATAAATTTTGGACATTTGTCTTGTATTGTCAACAATATTAAAACAAAAGACAACACAGCGAGATCAAAAGGCAGCTGCTAAGAAGGAACTATAAAAAGGGAACTAGATGAGATAAGCAGAGAATGTTACCATTAAATGTGTGAAAAGAATTTTTTTTTTTTTTAAAGATTTTATTTATTTCCTTGACAGAGAGAGACACAGCGAGAGAGGGAACACAAGCAGGGGCAGTGGGAGAGGGAGAAGCAGGCCTCCTGCCGAGCAGGGAGCCCGATGTGAGGCTCGATCCCAGCACCCTGGGATCATGACCTGAGCCGAAGGCAGACACCTAACGACTGAGCCACCCAGGCGCCCCAAGAAATTTTTTAAATGCATAAAAAGTAAAAGAATCAACAGTGCAAAAGAAAATCACATCAGCAATGTGGAAGACAATTTTAAGGAATTCACCCAAAATCAAGAGGAAAAGGAAAAATAAAATAAAATCATGAAAGGGATAATGCTGAAAATAGAAAACAGAAAGGAGAGATCCAAACAATGGATTAATGGCATACTTGATGGGGAAAATAAGGCAAATAGAGCAGAAGCAAATACCAACAATTTAATAAAAGAAAAATCTTAAACTGACGACCTGAGCTGTGAATCCCAAAGCTTCCATGAATATTAGAATCCCTTCTAGATACAGTTGTATCTTGAACTTAAGTGGGCGATGTCCCAGAAAAAGTTAGGAACTAGCTCTTGCGTAGTTTTTATTAAAGCATCACAAGCTCTATCATCCCTATGGTGTTGCTGGTTCTTATAACTGAGTAAAGGGTTGGGATCTTTCCCCCTTTATAATCCTTAATGTTCTTCAAAGAGTTCATATCATACAAAGGGTAAGAGCTTTTTCCTCAGGCCCTCAGTGGGTTTCTGCAGGCAAGTTTGGGGATAGAAGCCGAGACCTTCCTCTAGTCTGACAGCTGGGTGGTGTCAGGGTGGCAAAGGAAAGGGGAAGGTGCTCCATATAGAAAGGAAGGAATGTGGAGTTTTTGGAGGTGAGGAGACTGGAGAGACCATCCAGAAAGGGGGAGAGGGAAAAAAGAAATGGGGAAAAACAAAGACAGTAGAGCTACCTCTGACGTGACTCATCTACAAGAACCCTACATTGTGTTAAAATATTCAACATGGCTGGTGTGAGTGGATTTTTTGCGGAGACCTGAAAAGAGCTCAATGTATGATTACAGGGATGTAGATCCAACAGAAATAGCACCTGCAGATGAAGTCACTGGACTTGGGAGTCTAGCCAGGACCTGCAGAAGCACTTCGGGAGGAGAGTAAAACTAACTGGTGTCCATGACAATTGCACTTGGGTCTGGAACAACAGTGGGTTCCCAAGTGACAACTGCTTCTACCTTGTTTCTTCTCTGAATAGACTCACTTGGGTTCTTGACAGCTCCCTTCACACAGTTATTCATTCTTTCATGTGACAGCTACTGAGATGGGGCTGAGGACAGAGTGGAAGGCAAAAAACAGACAGGTCATGGGACTTAATGTCCAGTGTTGAGGACAGATCTAAAGTCATCATGGTATTAAGTTTATAATTACAAGTTGACATAAGTGCTAAGAAGGGAAGTCATGTGGGTCTCTGAGAGTAGATAACAAAGGACTCCATGATGGACAAGGGGGTCAGAGAAGGTTTTCATGAAAGAATGATGCTCTAGTTGAGATCAGAGTGGTGGGAGGGGCATGCTTGGCATTTGGGCTTCATCATGAGACCAATGGGAAGCCACTGAACTTTTCTAAATGGAGATTGAATACATGACTCTGTGCTGTGAAGAAGAGGTTGGAGGGCTTAGAGTAGATGTGGTAAGACTAATTAGGAGTCTGTAGGAGTCCAGCCAAGAGCGATGATGGCTTGGGTCCCAGTAATGGCACTGGAGATGGGAAGACACGATCCGGGTACTTAGGAGGTAAAACTGGCAAGGCTTGGGGTAGATCCAGTGTGAGGCATGAGGGAGGATAAGGTTTCCTGAGTTTCTGTGCAGCTCCATGTAGAGGTTCAGAGTAAGCAAGCCAGCAAGTTAGATAGAGAAAGGAACCCTCATGAGCCATAGTTTTGTCCTTTCTCTGAATCTCCTACCTCCTGGTCCCTGAACCACATCTCCGAACTCCTGCTATTAATTAAAGATAAGGGAACGGGAATCTTCTTTCTGGAAATTCCTCAGAACTTCTAGCTAACCAGAGAGAGACCTTCATTCTGCTCAGTCACAACTTAGGTTGTGGGCCAGCTCAACACTCTCTGGGAAACTAAGATACTTGCTTATGGGGTACATCATTTTAGCCTGTAAACTGCATAATCGCCCTCTTGCCCTCTGGAAGATGGTCCAGCAGAGAAAGGGAAGCCATTATGCAAGTCTCTCTGTCTCACTTCTAAGGTCATTAAACCCCCACTCTGGCCGCCAGAGGAAAGCAGCATTGTCCCAGCTCTGCTTCCTGAAGTTTCTACGGTGGACCCTCACGGGACTCTCCCCAGCTTGGTGATGCAAATGAGAAGTTGTATGGTGTTATAAGGTGCAGAGGGTTGACCCCATTAATCATGCTCTCCTTCCTGAAATACTTCCCTCACTTGGCTTCTGGGAGCCATTACTCTGCTGATTTTCTTCCTATGTCACTGGCTGCTACTTCTAAATGTTCTCTGCTCATCCCCATGCTTCTTCTTAATCTTTATAATTTGAAGTTTCCTAAGGCTAAGTTCCTGGACTGCTTTTCTTCTCCCTCCTCACTCCTTCCCTGGTGATCCCAGCCAGTCCTATCGCTTTACACATAACTTATACCCTGATGATTCCCCAGTCCGCATCTCTAGGCTCAACATATCCCTTAGTTATCCAGCTGCTTTCTTCCCACATCTCCATTTTTATATTCAGCCTAATGTTTAAACCTGAATGCTTGATGTCCTGCCTTCCCTCATCCATTGTTCATCCACTAGTCTCCCCATCTCAGTTCATGATAACACCACTTACCCACTTTTACCGACACAAAAGCATCCTTATTCTCTAAGTATAGTCTACGAGCAATTACTATCAGCTCTACCTTCCAGGTATATCTTGAATCTAGTCACTTCTCTCCAGATATCCACCAGATATCCACCAGCACCGTTCTGTCCACCCACCATTGTCTTTCTTGGACTTCTGCTGTGGTTTCCTAAGTGGACTCTCTGTTTCTGTTCCTGTATGTTCTCCATTCTTCACCCAGAAGTCAGAGTGATCCATCTAAAACATGAACCAGAATACGTCACTCCTTGCTCTTCAACCTCTCTAGTGGGTCTCATCCTATTTAGACAAATTTCAAAGTCTGACAGTGACCTAGGAGGCCCTCAGCCCACCTCTCCAGCCTCACCTCTGTCCGCTCTCCTCATCACTCACCAGGCTCAGCCACACTGGCCTCCTTGGTGTGCCATGAACACACCAAGCACCCTCCAACCTTAGGGCTTTCACATGTTGTGCTTCTTCCTCCTGTAGGAAGCATGGCTTCTTCCTCCTGTAGGGCATGGCTACCTCACTGCTTCACTCAGGTGTCTGCTTTACCTTCACTTCCTCAAAGAGACCTCCTTAATAATTTTTTAAAAACACCCAGCCCCTATCACTCTTTATAACCTTACTCTGCTGTATTTTCCTTCAGAGCATATATCACTCTCTGACCTAATAACTTTCAATTATTGACATCTTTGTTAGTTTCTTCTATAAAAATATAAGGTCAGGAAGTCAGGGACTATGCCTACCTCATTTGCTGCTGAATCTCCAGTGCCTGGTACAGAGTCTAGCTCATTGTAAGTGCTCAATAAACATGTGTTGAATAGTTGAATAAATGGATGCCTGGTTCTATTTTAAGGAGGTTAAGTAAAGAAACACCTGTGGGATGCAAAGAGCATACACAGGGAAACACTGGCCATCTGAAAGTGTTACATGAGTTTTGGAACAGGTTGAGGAATGTTAGGGGGAAGCAGACTGGAGGTGGGGGAAAGCAAGCTGCAATTTAAAAAAAAGGATTTACGGTAACTTGTTGAAAGGAAGGAGGGTAGGGCGCCTGGGTGGCTCAGTTGGTTAAGCGACTGCCTTCAGCTCAGGTCATGATCCTGGAGTCACTGGATCGAGTCCCGCATCGGGCTCCCTGCTCAGCGGGGAGTCTGCTTCTCCCTCTGACCTTCCCCCCTCTCATGTGCTCTCTCTCATTCTCTCTCAAATAAAATAAAATAAAATCTTTAAAAAAAAAAAAAAGAAAGGAAGGAGGGTAAAACAAAAACAGAGAGTAAGGATATTGAACCGAAATACTTCCTGAGACTGCAGAAACCCTGAAGTGGGAAGGCACATAATATAACCAGGAGAAGGACATTCTAAAAGGGTCGGGTGCATTATGGAAAAGCAGAGGGAGAAAGAAGAGATGGGAAAGAATGAAAATGTGACTGTATTATGTTTACAAAAAGCCATGATGTCCTTCACCGAATGTTTGTATAAATCGTTTTGGTTTTCCTGGTGGTGGAAAAGGAAGTGCAAATGCCGTGTGGACACTATGGAAATTCATTTTGCAGTTTTTGAAGGATGTTGTCATGAAAAGAATAAAAGGCAACACTGCTAGGATGTGAGAGTAAACTTTGAAGAGTCTGCTCAGAATCCCAAGTGGTGGGGTGCCTGGGTGGCTCAGTCAGTTAAGCATCGGACTTTTGATTTTGGCTCAGGTCTTGATCTCAGGATCATGAGATCAAGCTCCATGTCAGGCTCTGGGTGTGGAGTTTGCTTGAGAGTCCCTCTTTCTCCCTCTCCCTCTGCCCCCAGCCCCTACTCACTCTCAATCTCCCAGAAGAAGAAGAAGAATCCCAAATGGCCCAGATTCTAGGGCAGTGAGCAAACCCAGAATTCCAGCTGCTGGATGAGTAAGGCAGCTAGTGATGAACTGTGGAGGAAGCCCCTGCTTGCAGGAGGTAGGCGAAAGAAGGAAAGAGAGAGAGAACACTTCAGAGTGCTCAAAGAGAGTCTAGCTTACAATAGGAATGTATTTCTCCTGCCAACTTGCCTATCCAGGAGCCATCCCTTTAGCCATATTGATTGTGAGCTGTGCAGGTAAGCAGACGCAGACAGGTAGAGGTGAGGATGTGACTCAGAAAGTGTCTAAACAAAGCTGGTGTTCCTGAACAATCAGCAGATGGTAACTGCCACCACCCTTCTCCTGGATAATGGGAGAGTCCGTCCTTCCCACCTTCTCCCTCAAGTTTTGGCACTGAACTCTAGAAGGCCCAGCCTGCAGCCCTGCTGGAAATGTGGCTTGAGAGCTCCACAGCAGTGGTGAGCACACTTTGCAGAGTGTTCCTTGAGGCCAGCTCTGCAATCCCACAATGCCCAAGTCAGTGGTCCATCCTGTGCATCTTTAAAGTGATCCGGAGACAGAGCTGAGCCAGAAGCACCAGTCCTGATGCTTTCCATGCTGAAGGGAAGGAGCCACCCTTTCACCCAACAAAGTATGCTCCCTGTGAGGGGTCAGGGATCAGAACAACCAGAGCCGGCCCAGCTTCTGTCATGTGTTGGCGCTTTCCCTCTCCTTGTGCCTTGGAAGCAGTATCCTGAGCAGACATGGGGTGATGGCCCACCTCCTCGTTGATCCCTCCCACATCCCGGATGCACATGCCTACTACTTCCCTCCTGCGGCTCATGCAGGCTCAGCCTTCCAACTACCAACCAAGGCTTGGACTTAGCAACTGAAGCTGCTCTCTGGAAGAACACTGGAAGACCTTGTGTCTTCATTCAAACTCTCTGGGCCAAAGCTACAGGCACAGTCCCACCACATGTCACTTTCCCAAGCCTGACACCTTTTCTAGACACATTTCCAGGATGAGCAAACGAAATAGCAGTCACACCTCCACTTGGGTCCCGAGACAATGTGGACAACTTTCTCTGTGCTTTCTACTCCAAGAGCAGATACTTCCCCCAGCGTGCTTTGCTTGGGAGGAGAACACTGATAGACTCAGGAAGATGCCTCCTTCCTCTGTGTGTGAGGACTCTCCTGGAGATCTACCAGAATCTCTCCAGTGCTGCAAAAACAGCCACTCTTAGATGAAAAGAGCAGCTTTTATTCCTGCTGCGAAGTTTGGAGAGATGCCTGGGGCAGGCGAGAGGAAGGATCAGGTTGATATCTACTCCTTTCTCTTAGTATCTGAGCAATTTGGAACCTGTATCAGTCAGAAGAGGTTAAGTCATGCTGTGGTAACAGAAGACTCCCCAAATCTCACTAGGTTCAAATGATTAAAAAGTATTTATTTCTTGCTCGTCCTGCATGTCCACACTGGCAGAGAGCTCAGCTCCTTGGAGTCACGTAGGAACGCAGACTGATGGAGGAGCCACGATATCCAATGTTATGAGTTACTGTATCAGAAAGAAAGGCGATCTGAAGAGGGTCTCATATCGGCAGTGAAACAGTCCAGTCTAAGAGTGACAACGTGTCACTCTGTTCACAGTGCACTGGTCAGAACTAGTCATTTAGATGCATCCAACCACAGGGGGGTCAGGACATGCAATCCTCGCCTGCTCCAGAAATGAAGAGAACCAGAAATGCTTGGCAAATTGCATTAATGATGGCCACAGAGTGTATATGATAAGGAAGCCAGCTCCTGGAAAAAGACCACCCTTTGTATCAAGCTCAGAAACAGCCCCTCACCCTTTGAAGCCGGGAGAGGCCTTGTGATGATCCCAACGGGTGGGTCAAGAGAGGAAGTGGTGGCCAGAGGGTGTTCTGCAAGAGAGATTTTGTTACCCTCTAGTGACATTTATTGAACAACAACATTTACTATGATGGATGGCTTCTGGAAGCATGACATTTAAATGTTTATCGATCCCCTTGTAAGCTGGACAGGACCCAGGAGATGCTCAGAACCAGGCTCAGAGCCAAACGGGCCAGCTGCACTGTATAAAGTGAGGCTGACAGATGCCCCTGCATCCAGCCCACAAAGGGCACGTCTTCCTCACCTGGGAGGGACACACAAGAAGGCTTAAAGTTCAGTTCTCCCCTTATAAAGGCCAGGTTGCATCAGTCCAGAAGGGTGAGCCCAGCAACTAGCTCACTCTTTTCTTGTTTTTCTTCAAATTCACACTGAGGATTTCTTGTTTTACTCTTCAACTGTGTGATGACTGTCAGTAGTAACAGGTACAAAGCCTTCTAGACTGTCCCTCCCTGGCATATTTTCCCAGAGCCCGGAAGCACAAGCCAACTGCAGTCCCACCCCTCTCCGAGGCCTCCCTCCTATCTCTCTCTGAGCCTCCTGGGAACCAGAACCTCCATCCCCGCAAACGCTGTGTATGGAATTCTTTTTTTTTTTTTTTAAGATTTTATTTATTTATTCATGAGAGACAGAGAGAGAGAGAGAGAGAGGCAGAGGGAGAAGCAGGCTCCCAAGGAGCAGGGAGCCCGATGCGGGACTCGATCCCAGGACCCTGAGATCATGACCTGAGCCGAAGGCAGACACTTAACCATCTGAGCCACCCAGGTGCCCTGTGTATGGAATTCTTCTTTCTTTCTGAGTCATGCCGAAGATGGAGGAAAGCTGGAGTATGAATACCACGGTTAAACAGGCACAGTGGAGTGTGGAGTTCTGAGGCTGGCTTTTTTGGGAGGGAAAAATCAGGAACTCTGCAGAACATAGGCTGCAGTGAGAAGGGTTATTTGAAATCTGGTTTGAGTCAGGAGCGTGGAACTCTTGGTAGAGGAGGCTGCAAGGGGGCAGGGGTAGCCAAGGACTCAGAGGAGACTGGTGGTGGCGGGGCGAGGGGGCGGGGGACAGATAGAGGGTAGCAGCATGCCTTCCCAAGCTCCCATAGCCAGTCATCGGCAGAATAGGGGCACAATATGGGGATCCTGTCCCTGTGCCCTTTGCAGCGAGAGGGGACTGTGTGGACTCCAGGGAGCCAAGATCAAATCATCCTCGGACTTAAAAGCAGAGAAGCGCTGAGACGTGAGCAGCACAAAGGTCATGGCTCAAATCCTTGAGCACTCTGAAGAACAAGGCTCCCAGCGCCCTGGGGCTAGGAAGGAACAGAGGTAAAATGCAAGCTATGCTTTCCATGAGGCTAATCCTCCCTTGGTTTACCATTCAGGCTCTTGAAGGAGCTGCAAGTGAAATGGGGCTTTAACTGCTTGCGTAAGGTTGACAAGAAAGAGATCAGTCATAATTTTTCACCTTGAAAAGATTTTCCTCTAATACCATATTCGGAAGGCTTCTTTGAGTTGTAAGTGACACTCGCAATTTCAACTGGATGAAGGAGGAAACAAAGTGAATTATTGGCCACATAACCGAGAACTCAAGGATGTAGTTGGATCAGGGTATGAATAAAACTGTTGGCATCACAAATCTCTCTCTCTCTTTCTCTCTCTCCCACTCTCCCTCGTCTGCTTTCCTTCCTTTTTCCTTCATTCTCATGAAAATCTCTCTTCTAACAAAGTGACAGCATAGCCACTGATAGGACATTCTTACAGCCTACCACCACCAGCAGCAGAAAGAGAGCTGCTCTGGCCCCATGGTTCCAGAAAATGTCCCATAATTGCCTCTCCTTTAGCCTGGCTTTGGTCATTTGTCCATCACAAGCCAACACCTGTGACCTGACCATGCAGGACGGTTGACCAGCCGCCCCTGCGCGGAGCTGGGTGTGGAGAGCTCAGTTTCCCTCAAATAGCAAGGATGCCCATTTCTGGAGGGAGAATGGATGCCGACAGAAACAAGAGCATCCTCTCTGAACACCTCCGAACCTTCCATGGGACTAGTCCATGTAGGGCTCTGCTTGCATTTTGCTATTACTGCTAATAAACAGCTGTTTAGCTTAATTCCGTGAGTTTATTGATGGGTCTGAAGAAGTGGAACCCCAACGAAACACGGACTGTCCCCCTCCCTCAGCTCCTCTTCTGTGAGTTTCCCTCCAGGGCTATCCAAGTTCTGCTCCCTGGGAGCATGATTCTAGGGATTTTAGAAGAAGTCGCAGGCCCTGATACTCAACTACAGGACTCAGCTGAGATTTTTTTAAAGCCTTGGAGTTATTTGTAAAAAACAGTGGCCTCACCCGCTTTGCTTCATTCAAATTAAAAGTCTCTGCTTACCTAATTGTTTATGGAAACCCTCACAAATGAGATTAACGTTTAAAAAAAAAAAAAAAGGCAAAGACAACAAGATAATTAAGTCTGATTGCTCCAGAGCAGGTTGGTGACAGCTCTGGAAACATGCCAACACTAATTGACTGGAGATATTTCCTGTACAGTTAATTGCAAATGGTCATTGAAAGCCCTTGAAATGATCTCAGGTTCCCCTCAGCTGGAGTGTGGAGAACGGATTTAGAAGTGTGAAGGAGACAGGGCTTGGAAGGGGGACCCACCACAGACGTCAGGTCCTTCTGTCCTGGAGCATACTTTGACCATGTGCTGGGAAAGGAAAGGACACAGAGATTCCCAAGGCTTCAAGTCACCCGAGAAGACATGCAGTGGCTACCTTTAAAAGTGGCAGAATGAGATGCAGAGGGCTTCCGGGAACAGGGTGGTGCCTCTGAGGGAAAGGTGGGCTAACCTGGCAAGGAGGAAGAGCAGGAGAATTGAGGGGGACTTTGTTGGGAAGACTGCCTTGAAGTGAGGTCTTGGAGAGTAAGATTTAGGTGCAAGAAGGTGGGGAGGTGGGAGAGAGAAAGACCTATGTGCATGATGTGTTAAGGAAAGCCTCAACACGCTAGTGGGGCCCGAGTGTTCTGTCTACTCCTCTGGTACCAAGGAACAGACACTCCATCCCTCTTTGCTGGCAGGACTCACATGGGACCAGAAATCTTACAGCAACCTGGGATTCCCCAGGCTCAGGCAGCAGACTACTCATGTTTCAGGGTACAAGGCACCTTAGTGGCCAAGTTTCTCTGCTGCCCCTTTCGTGGAGATGTCTTCTGGGGTCACCCAGGGCTTGGCTGTTAATGGAACTCAGCTCCCCTCTCTCCTGTAGACCCTTTTCTGTTAACAATGAGTTTCAGCTGGTTGCCTCCTCTCATGCCTCTGTTTCCTCACAGCTCCTAGCCCTCACATCTTCTGCCCCATGAAAACTCTGTACTGTCTTCCATCTGCATTTTGGGTTTTTACTTTGGATCTCCATAGCAATGAATGATTAGCTACCTACATAGCCAGTTAAAATGCTCACAAAGGTGAATCCAATTTGCTTTGATGGTAGATACCTGTCACTGACCAGATTTTCATCATGTGTCTGGTACTAGGCAAGTCAGACCCATGTGGCCCAGAACATGGACCCCTGCCAGGAATATTCTGGAGCCATTTGCCTCAATAAGCAGCTATGGGGCAGGACTTCCCAGAAGCAGTTTCAGATGTCAGGTCAACTGGCTTGTCTAATGCAAAAAAGATACAGACACAAGGTGGGAAAATTGGCTTGGCATAAAGGCACGGAAGAACTCGCATTGTAGACCAGCGATTCTCAAGCCTGACCATGTATGTGAATCACCACAAGGGTCACCCCCAGTTTGTGATCCAGTAAATGTGGGTTGGGCTTGAGAGATCCCATTTCTGACAGGCTACCGGGGGGATGTTGATGCCGTTTGTCCAGGGACCACTCTTGGAAAACCACTGTTGAGGACTGACTGAGACTATTTCCCGTGCACCAGTCTGGCCTGCTGCCCATTTGTGCAAGGCCCCCAAACTCGGAATGGTTTTTGCATGTTTAAGTGGTTGGGAAAAAAAAAAAATCTAAATATATAAATCTAGCTATATTCTGGTATGAATATTCTATGACATTCACATTTTTGTGTCCATGAATAAACACAGGACGCAGCAATGCTCGCTTGTTTATGTGTTGTCCGTGGCTTTTAGGACACAATGGCAGCGCTGAGAAACTGCAACAGAGACCAGAGGGGCCCATAATATGTTTGCTCTCTGGATTTTTACAGATGAAGTCTGCTGACTCCTGTTCCAAGCGAAGGGGTATGGTGTTATTTTATATAATTCTGGAGATTTATTTGAAGAGAAGAAATCTGCGTAAGTCTAGAAATTCTTGCAAGGGATTCTTTGACCCACTAAGTGATCCGGTCCTCGGGTCTTGGCTTCACGGGCCCAGGATCCAGTGCCCACTCTCCCACAGGACCCATTCTGGGAAAACCGTCTCAGCCCTCCGATGAGAATCTTAGCTCTCAGAAGCTGGGATTGTCAGCAGAGCTGATTCCTCCCCGAGCAACATCTGCTTTTCATAGTCACTGTTTAATAATTTCCTGCTGAGGGGCGCCTGGGTGGCCGACTCTTGATTTCGGCTCAGGGCATGATCTCAGGGTCATGAGATTGAGCCCTGCATAGGGTTCTGTGCTCAGCACGGAGTCTGCTTGTCCCTCTCCATCTGTTCCTCCCCCTGCTCAATCTCTCGCTCTCTCTTAAATAAATAGTATCTTTAAAAAATTAATAATTTCCTGCTTAAAGTAAATAGTGGGGTTGTGGCCTGTGATTCCCAGCCCCAGGGGAGGGGATAAATATGACCAAGAGGCTTCCTGGCCGTCTGGGCTTTGTTGCCCCGAATTCCCAGAGTGAACTTCGTGGAACCTTCTGGCTTTTACGCTCTGACAGTCTGTGACCCAAGAGCCTACTTCAGCGATGGGTAGAGACAAGTGGTTCTCAATCTCTTCCCCTCCACCCCCTCCAGGATTTGGGATACACTGATGGCCCTCTCCCGCCCCTCCTTGTCACCCTTTCCCCCTTAGCTCTTTCAGTCAAGACCGGTAATGATCACCAACCCTTAGAGAATGTCTGTGTCAGAGACTGTTCTCAGTAATTAACAGAATTAGTCCTCACCAGAAAACCGTGAGGAAGGCAGGATTATTACCCCTGAAGAACTGAGGCACAGAGGGGTCAAGCAGCTGCCTAATATCAAGCAGTGGTGATTGGAAAGTCTGGCGATCGGGGTTCAGAGCCCTGCTCTTGGTCTGAGTTCAGATCCTAGCTCCTGCTGGCATGTGGTAGAACTGCTTGGCCATGCCACTGGGCCTGGGAGAAATTATCCCGAGGAGACAGAAAGAAGCTTCCTTCAATCTCCATTTGAAATGTGGAAGGTAAAACTTAATAAAGCTTTTCAAGGAAATATCTTTGTGACCTTGAGTAGACAAAGATTTCTTAAATAGGACACAAAAGAGCCAACTGTAAAGACAAAAAAAAAATGATAAATGGGTGAACGTTAAAGTTAAGAACTTCTATTTATCAAAAGACCCCATTAAGAGAGTGAAAAGATAACCTTTTTTTTTTGAATGGGCGAAAGATTTGAAGACTTTTCATAGAAAAGGATATCCAAATGGCCATTCAATATACCAAAAAAAAAAAAAAAAAGTGCTCAGCTTTCTTAGTTATCAGGAAAACACAAATGAAAATATAGGGGTGTGATAGACTACACCTCCACCAAATGAAAAACAAAACTGAGCTTTTCTCTTTCAGCAATCAAGTGTTGGCAGGGATATGGAACCATCAGAACACTCATGCACTGTTGGCAGGAATGTACACTGATACAATCATTTTGATTAAGCCCTGGCAGCATCTACTAGAGCTTAAGATATGTGTAACCTATGGTCCAGCAGTTCCAATCCTAGGTATATATCCCGAAAAAAATACACACATGTGGTCGTCCAAAGAAATGTACTGGAAATCTCATAGTTGTACCGTTTGTAATAACCCCCAAGATGGAAACCACTCAAATGCTCATCAATAGTGGAATGGATAGTGTTACAGACACACAATGGAATACTCTACAGCAATGGTACACCTCGGCAACACAGCTACACAGGACGATGAATTAATCTTAGAAACAATGTAGAGCAAAAGAAGCCAGACGTGATATGTCTACAAAGAAAGATGATCTATGTGTGAAAAGACAGGAGAGCGGTCATCCTGGTAGGATTGGGGATGGGGGTGAGTAACTGGAAAACAAGGCTTAAGAGGTATCTGGGGTGCTGATCATATTCTTTCTTGATTTGGGTCCTGGTTATTCAAGTATGTTCAGTTTGTGAAAATTCATTGTATGGTATTTTTTTTTTTTTATGGAAGAATAGTTGACACACAGTGTTACATTAGTTTCAGGTACAGTATACTGATCCGACAAGTCTATACATTGTGCTCTGCTCACCACAAGTGTAGCTGATATTCTTCTGTGCCCTTTCCTGTACTTAGATCATGTGCACATTTCCTGTATGGATGTTGATTAAACATTGACAAAATATTTCTACTGGACAGACAGGCACACTACAGTTTGTACGTCCTCCAGCATCCCTGCGGACACAATACGCTCAGTGTGTAGGTAGATGTGGGAACCCGTTTATGGACTGCTCATTAAGTGAGCAGTTAAGCTCAGAAAAATCCCCAGTCAGCCGCCTTAGACTACCAGACACCCATCCTTAAGACGATTTCCAAGCATGTTCCAAGCTGAGTTAAATCCCTCAAACACTTATTCTGGCTACATGGAGAGACACTTCTACAGTCTGATCCATCGCCTACATCCTGACTGTCAGCAAACTTCCGTTCTGTTTTTGGGAAAGACACTCTCTTTCTGACGAAGCTAGCAGGGAAAGTATTTCCTGAGCCTCGGCTCTGTGTTGTGACATCCAAACAGACGTGTGAACGAAAATCACTTTTCAATCCCTGACATCCATGGAGATCAGAGGCTGAGAGCAAGCAGGTGTATCTACTTTGGCAACTTGTCTTATTTAGGCTATGTAGTATTCTTTTTTAAAAAATATTTTATTTATTTATTTGAGAGAGAGAGCAAGGGTAGGGTTGGGGAAGCAGAAGGAGAGGGAGTGAAAATCTGAGCAGGCTCCAAGCTCAGCACGGAGCATGACGCAGGGCTCAATCTCACAACCCTGAGATCACAACCTGAGCCGAAACCAAGAGTCGGATGCTTAACCCACCGTGCCACCCAGCCGCCCTGGCTACATAATATTCTATTTTAAATTCGAATTAGCTACCAATATTTAAAAATCAGATTTTTGCCCCAAACTCTAAGTTTCTGGCTTCTCGGGAAAAATCAAGCGACATCCATCTTCCTGAGGCCCACACGAGTTCACTCCTTTCAGCCACCTTAGGTCCTTGGCTCCTGGAGACGTGGGGTTGCAACTCCTAATGTAGAAAGCTGAAAAGCAACTACCAAGGCCCCTTGTGCTGACTGACTTTATAAGGTAAGACCCTGGGCATTTCATCAATTGGGTCAACCAATATTGATGGCCCTGGCCCTGTGTTAGGGGCCAAGCCAGTAAAGTTAGCCCTTGGGTCCAAGTTTCATCATCTTTAAAATAAGGGAACCGAAATACAGATTTTCTGCGGTCCCCTCCAGCTTTAAATTTTGATCCATCTGTGATTTCAATTAAATCCAGAGAATTGGGATGTAATTATGTTTCGTGAATAGGGCCAGTCATTCCAAGCTAGTGTGCATGAATCATGCATGCATAACAAGTCCCTGTCACAGTCACTGGGGTCCAGCATGGCCCTTCTCTTTGAGGACTTGGGTTCGGGGGACTTTGAGTAGCCCCAGGAAAAGAGACCACATGAAAAAACACCCCACCTCCAGACTCTATTTACAGAAGGCATTGGGTGGCTTTAGCCTAGAAGCTTCAACACGTTTTCCCATTTTTTCACACCAGTGTCTGGAAATCCCCAGCTACCCCCGCTCCAGACCCACTGAATCAAAGTCTGCCTTTTAACAAGATCCTTTGGTGATTTATATGGCATTCGCGTTCCAGACAGAGGATCTCCTCGGTTGGATGTTCTAATCCTGGGCTCCTTAAGAAGATGCATGGCATCCCACCTTCATCTCTGCCCGTCCCAGCCAACAGTCAGCAGTCTTGGTCTCAATCTTCCTTCCCCGGCAACGTTACGGGTGACATTCACACTCACGCTCCCAGGGACAAGCTCACGGCACCTTAGCCCCGCTCTTGGTGACTCCACCTTGTCCTCTCCCACTCAAGAGAGCATCTTTGAATTTTAGGGAGTGGAAATGACTGCTTCAATTTGTTATAAATTTTCAAAAGCAAATCACGCACGTGCCTCCCTTCCGTTACTACTATTAAACAACAAATTACTCTGACCTTCTTCACAAAGGCTCATGACACACAGCTGAGAGCCTGCTAGAAACGGGGCCTGGGAAGGAGGGGGCGGCTCGGGAGAGGAGTAAGAGCCTCTGGTCCCCTTCCAGGCAGATGCTAATGAGCCTCACCAGCCCTTAACCTTCCTGCCAGAGAAGCCGGCCGGTAATGTGATGAGCTGTCATTGTTCATTACAGGGACAGCTGATGGGCCCAGAGGTGTCCATGGGCACAGACCAGCCTGTGGGGGCAGCATAAGAGGGGGGCTATGCTAGAGGCAGAGGGCCTGAGGAAGGGGGGCAGGGGACAAAGAAGAGCCCACCCCTTGGGTCAGCTTCTGTCCTGCATGCTCACTGGGCAGCTTTTCCTCACTCAGCCTACAAGGAAAGGCTGCTCAATACAGAGCTTGCTTCCTGAACACGGCTAGCTTGGCAGGGTCCAGCGCACTGGCCAACCAGAAGAATGAATCTGGGGGTCTCTCTGCCCCTGCAGCTGCAGGACTGGGGCTGTTGGAGAGAAGAGAAAATAAAAGGAGAATGTGGACTGGGGCGGAAGGACCAAGCTTTTCTGTTGGTCCTGAAGAGAATGCCACTTCCCTCCAGGTAAGTCATCCCCCACCCATCCCATCCCAGGTGGGTCATTGGGTCCTGGGACTGAAAGCAGGATGGAATCATCACAAGATTTGATGTGTCCCAGATCCTTCATCCGGGAATCGTATCAGTATCCCCTTGTCACAGGTGAGACCACCAAGTCCCCAGATGGTCAAATGACACAGCCAAGGTCAATGGGCCAAGATTGTGTGGAAGAGGAAGGAAGTAGAGATCTATCTGCATTCCTGCCTTCTGACGTGGGACGTTTCCACAGCCCAGAGGTTGATGATGGTGGCAGTTTTGGGGCAAGAGACAGGAGGGAGATTTGGGCACACACCTAAGTTTGCAGCTTATTCCTGTCTCGTGACCAGGCCAAACCTCTTTCCCCTGGAAGCCTGCCCTGACCCGCTTACTCCCATGGCACCCCCCTCCCCGTCTGCCCTACTAACAGACTTTAGGAAGTCAGTCCACCCACTTGTTGCAATTAAGATTTTGTTCACCATGCCGTGCGCTCTAAGCATCTCCCCACTACGTCGTAAGGTTCTCATGGTCATTTTTCTGCTCACCACTCCTAGTTCAGTCCGATGTGTATTATAGATTCTCAGCATGTGTCCTTTGAGGGAGCTAACTGGCCAGAGATCACCCTGCAATTTTTAAACAGACAGTACCCAACTAAGGAAAAGTGGAGGGAACTTGGAAGGATCCATTTCCAGAAGCAATACTTGATCTTCTAAAAACCAAACAAACAGGGGCGCCTGGGTGGCTCAGTCGGTTAAGCGGCTGCCTTCGGCTCAGGTCATGATCCTGGGGTCCTGGGATCGAGCCCCACGTCTGGCTCCCTGCTCAGTGGAGAGCCTGCTTCTCCCTCTCCCTCTGCCTGCCACTCTGCCTACTTGTGCCCTCTATCTCTCTGTCAAATAAATACATAAAATCTTTAAAAAATAAAAAAAATTAAAAAAACAAGCAAATAAACAAACAAAACAGGTGTGTGCGTGTGTGTTGGGGGGTGGAATTCTGCTCTTTAAAAGCACCTTGGGGGGTGCCTGGGTGGCTCAGATGGTTAAGCGTCTGCCTTCGGCTCAGGTCATGATCCCAGGGTCCTGGGATCGAGTCCCACATCGGGCTCCCCGCTCAGCGGGGAGCCTGCTTCTCCTTCTGACCCTCTCCCCTCTCATGCTGTTTCTCTCTCGCTCGCTCTCTAAAAAATAAATAAAATCTTAAAAAAAAAAATAAAAGCACCTTGGGGACAGGTGGATATCTTTCTTTTTCTGAATCCACTTCCCTCACCCCTACCACCCCATTCTAGCATAATTCCTAGCACACAGTAGATGCTCATGAATGCTGGTCAAATGAATGCAGTGAGAGAAGAAAAAGGAAAAAGTAAAAGAAGGATTTCAAGAAGGCAGGCTGAGAGGCAGAAGGAGTGAGGGGGGTGCTGGTCATTGCATGTTTGGTCTAAACACCCTTTCCACCCTCTTTTGCTGCACTCTGTCCCCGCAGCTCTAGGGGTGGGTGGTGTAGCCGGGGGTGGATGCCTGAGTGGCCAGCACCTGCAGGTGTCCAGGGTGGTCCCAGGGCCAGCAGCAGCGTTGGCTGTTGGGTCCAGTGGCCCTCTTGTTGCTTTCTGCAGCGCATCAGTGATTTCTCTGAATAGCAGCAGTGGCCTCCCTCGGTACCAGCCACCATCACACCCCTGGGCTCTGGGATCTCCGGACTTTGGTTCCTCCATCCCCAGGGGCAATGGCGTCTTCCTGCCATTTCTAATCTCCGTAAGAGCCCGACCTCCTCTCTGTGGCTCTTTCGGCCCATCCAATGCTTTTATAACATGTTCCACCCAGGGCTTCCCCGACATTTGACATATTTAGCATGGTTTATTTTTTTTCTGGGTGGATTTTGTCCCATAAAACCAAGAAAGAGCAAAACAGAGGGAGGGGTGAAGCAAAAGAGAAATATGTGCTGTGACCGGAAGCAAAGATCAGTTCTGATTGAAAATGGGAATGAACGCTGAAGGCAATTGTGTTCCATCGAAGGACACACCCAGAGCACGCTTGACACAAACAAGACAAATCAATCCTTCCCAGAGTGATGCCTTGGGGTTTGGACTTTCTATTTCCCCTCCCACCTTTCCTCGATGATCCTATAATCTCACGCACAGTCCAGCTACAGTTCCCTCGGGCGCCACCTCAAACTCTTGCATCTGTTCTTCCCATTGGAAGGGAGTGCTCGGTGGCCGCCTTGAGCTCATTCGATTCTGAAGCCAGAACTTTAAGGCTTGACAGGTGAGATGCCAAGAACTCCCAGAGACTTCCTCAGCCGTGTTATGGTTGATGTCATCTGCTCCTCCAAATAACAGTTAATGAAGAAACAAGAGTGTCTTTCACGTGCAAATTCCAGCTTCTGCTGGAGGAGTCTTGTCCATTTCCAACCAAAACTTTGGGTCATGGATGGCGGGAAGGCAGTGGAGGAGGGAGCTAGTGAGGGGCTGCTGAAAATTCCAAGGGGCCGGGTCAGGTAGCTGCTGGGCCTTGAGGAGCACCTGGCACGTTCTCCTCCCTTTCACGCTCTGTGATGGGGAAGGTCATTCTTAGCCACTTCCATCCGGCCAAACCCTCCCCCTCTCAGCCTATCCCATGTCCTCACTACAGTCTTTCTTGATTCTTCCCGGCTTGTGTTCTCCAGCATTTTCCCTCTTCCCTACTCTGCACGACTTTATCTTTGTAAAGCAGGGAGGGGAAGTCATCAGCTGAGAATGTGCAAGTGGGAATAAAGTCAGGGGCTCAAGGGGCATGAGGAGCAAGACCCCCGCCACATGGTGAAGGGAAGCTTTATTGAGTGTCAGTGAAGCCCCACCAAGATCCGATAACAGAAAGCCTTGCTGATCTATCACGATTGTTTCATAACCCTCTCTAGAAAGACCCTGTAGCCGAGAAATAGGACAGTGCAATTTATTCGGAGCAGGGGCTTGGCAGAGAAAATGGTCAAGGAGATGAGCCTTCAACGGGAATTTTGCAATCAGTGTCAAAATGGCTGAGCTTCAGTTTAGGCTCTGTGAGGAAACAAATTGACTACAACTGACAATTTCTGGAAACTCCCCTTCCTGGCTCCCCCCACCCCCAAGTCCTCCCCTGATGCAGTTGTAAGCTAACAGTAGAGTTTTCTCCCATGATTTGCCATAGTTTGGGAAGTTACCATGTTTGGTTGTATCCAATAAAAAAGAACCTAGACTAACAAAGACTAAAATCTAAACTCATGCCTCTTTTGGTCCTATATTTGGGCCAGTTCTTTGTTGTTTTAATGTAGAACATTGTGCTGATTCCCAAATCTTCAATGGAGCTGTCTACAGAAGAGAGATCGGCCCACGCTCTTCTCCCTACATCTATCCCTCAATCCCGAGCTAAGAGTTTGCTGGTTCACCATAATAGGTCTTGTGGACCTGCTCATGGGATTGTCATTAACAGGATTCCTTGCACTCCCCATGCCCCTTGGCTCCATCGGGCTCCATCTGGGGAGTGTCATAGGGCTTAGGACCAAGTTCCTGCTAGGGTCTTAGCTGGAGAAAGAAGCCCACATTCTGGATTTACACAGAAGTTTGGGTCCTGCCAGGCCCTGAACGAGAGCAGGACAGGACTTGCCAGGAGGGACAGCATAAAGAGTGGACATCCAGCTGGACAGGAGAATGCTGGTAAATGCTCATGCAACTGTCTAAATGCAAGAAGGTGCATTTTCAGAGGACCTGGAGGGCCTGGGAGACTCTAGGAACACTGTAGGTCCAGGATTAAAGGCAGACACAACAGCAGATATTAGCTGGGCACCATAGGGCACCACGTGCCTGGGCCAGCAAGACGCCAAGTCCCCGAAATCAGATATGGCAAGAGCATCAATGAGGGGGGACCACTGAGTCAGAACCAAAAGCTGTGGGTCTTTTCCCCACGAGCTCAAGGAGGAGCGGGGAGGGGAGAGCAGTCTCTGCGAAGGTCACACAGCTGAGCTCTCTTGGCATCTGTGACCCAAGAGTCAGGGGAGGTGCCTGAGAAAATGAAACTAGAAAGGGAAGGAAGCCAGCTAGGGTGCTGACTAGACTAGCAGCGTCTCCGGCTCAGCGGTCCAGACATCAAGTCCAGGCTGGGGGCAGGGGCTGGGGAGAGGTGGTGGGTGGTGGGGTGGAAGAGGACAGTGTCACGGATGGATGTTTTGTTTCTGATGGAACAAAACACAACTTTCAATAATAAAGCACCGGACCCTCCCGATGGCTAAAGCACTTCACCGGGATGAAGTCAGAAAAAAAGGCTTAGATGTTCATCACCCCTGATTTCCTTATGTAGCTTTTGAATAGACTTGCATGGATGGTGTAGTAAGTACAGGGATGCAGTCCAAAGACTAATTTTCTCAAAGCACTCTTGTGGACAGAGTTGAAGGAAGAGGGTTTGGCTAGATTAGGGGAAAGACAGATGAGTATAAATTATGTGTGGGGTAGTTTATCAGTTTGAGTGGGAGAATTAATCTACGATACGCATGTCTCTGGATGTGCGTGGCGACATAATTCAGAAATGGCAGTGGGGCAGCATTAAGGTTGAGAAATGGTGCAATTAAAAAAGCCAAGAATCACCTCTGTGAAGGCTCCTGTATCATCATTAATTCAGCCACATTACCTTCCACAAACACAGCACAAGGTCCCATTTGCAGCCTCCAATGACTCACAGAGGAAGACCAGGGGCCAGCAGTGTCTTTGGGGCTCCTTGGGGAAATTAGCGATTTTCCTACTTGACCAGCCTCTAAAGTTAACCAAGTCCTGCCCAGAGCAGCCGCAATTGTTTATGTCCTGTGACCCTGGGAGAGCAGCAGGGGAAAAAAACAAACAGAAAAACAAAAACAAAACAAGGAGGTGGTTAGCTGCCTCATGGTGGCCAAAGTTTCTATTCCTGTAGGTCTGGGATGGGGCTCAAGATTCTGCATCTTTAGCAAGATTCCCAGGGGTGCTGATGCGACGGGTCCCAGGACCACCTTTGAGTGGCGAGGATCTAGATGCTCTGGATGACAGACACGGGCATCACCTGGGAGCCTGTTAAAAATGCCGATCGCAAGTCCCACCCCAGACCTCCTGAATCAGGGTCTGCATTCGAACAAGACCCCCTGGATGATTTACATGCTTATTCATGTTTGAGAAGCGCTGCTTTAGAGGATCTGGGTATGCATAATTGCCCAGGCATGCTGGTGCGTGTTTAGGACACAGATGGCACTCTGGTCCTTGAACGCTGCAGTGCATTTCTCCGCCCTTCTGGGTTCTCGACTGAAGGAAAAATCGCCAACTAGAGAACTCAATACAGGAACAAAGTCTGTAAACCAGAGCCTCTGAGCCAATGTCTGATGCATCCCAATGCAGAACCTCTCTACTAGTGCAGGCTGGTGCACAAGCCCAGAGAAACCAGCGGAATTTCCTTTTCCTCTAGAAATGCCTGGGTCTGTGGAGCAAACCAAGCTCTCTTGTCCCCCCCTGACACAGGAGCAAGGATGGCCAGTCTGTTTTCCCCTCCCAGTGCAGCTGGAGATGCTGGGGAAAACATGCAGGGCGTGGCCAGAAAGGCAGGTGGGAACTTAATATATGCTTGATCTCACAGGGACGGGGCATGGGGCATGGGTGTGTGTGTGTGTTTGTGTGTGTGTGTGTGTGTGTGTGTACCATGGGTAGAGGAAACAGAATTCTCCATTCCCTGTGGGGCAAAGAAGAAACACTGGGAGGGAAGTTCCCACTGTAAAAATGAGGAAGAGTCTATATTCCCAAAGGGATCCATGTAGGAAAAATGCTTCAGATGCTCTAATCCAGAGACAGCCTTGGCTACCACTTGAAGCCTGAAACGAAGAGATACCAGGGTCCTGAGATGCCCTCAACCAGTTCAGACTGCTGGAGGGTTCCCCAGACTCCTGAGCAGAGGTGTCCAACCCATTCAATATGTGATAGTTGTGGGGGTAAATCTCCACCACAGCTTCCTCCCTATGGCCCAGAGATATTCCCGACGTGGGAAGAAGGGTTATTAACCCCCTGACATGCCCTTATCCCTGCAACCCACTGTTAGACACCCAACGAATGCCTGTAAATTTCCTGAGAAACCAATGGCTGCTTAGGATCCCTGACCTCCCCCCTCCAAAGACACCATAATGCTTGGAGCCACTGAGGGTTGCAGAGTACTCCAGGAGGAGTGGGGACACCAGCTTGTCATCAGAACATGTTTCTATTCAAGCTGCTGGGTTTTGGTTTTTGAGGGTTTTGGGGCAGGGGAAGGGGATTGTTTGTTTGTTTTGGAAATTGTCTGAAGAGATTTCAAAAGATTTCAGGGCTCTAGAAATTCATTTCAGCTGCTTTCTCATTCTAAATAAATATTTGTTCTATTAGGTTTTTTTTTTTTCTTTTCCTTAAAATGGCCTTCAACCCTGCACCTGAGCTCTAACTATGCCGCAATCATGAATAATGGGAAGTGGCCTCTCTCCACAAAAAGCTGACAAGGTCAACTCCAGATTCCTCTCCCTTCATTCTTGTTTAAGTCAGAAGGAGCTTTGTCAGGACACCTTCACTTCTCAGCCATGATAAGAAGGATGGAAGCCAACAGTGTTCTTAAAGGGTTTTGGCAGATGGTTGAAATTAAAATTCTCCTAGAAGCAACGCAGTTTCGCTCCACCCCCTTGGAAAATGTCTAATTAAAAACAAATCAAAAGAAAAAAAAAATCAGCACCATCCTCATTGTGCTGCTCATGCTTTGAAGACCTCAAGCTTGTTCTGCGCTCTTTAAAGCATGCAGCTTGCTCCCACCACTGTCAAAGTCACCTGTAAGTCTGTTCCCTCTTCCCCATCTCTTTTAAAGACCCATCTTTCTGCCTTGGCTCCAGATCACAATTTATCTTTAGGAAATGGGGAAAAGCGATGGGCTAGGACACACTCAGGGCAGTAAGGGCGGTAAGCCTATGATCCCATGATGAGCTGCCCAGATCTGAGATGGGGAGAGAAATTGCCTTAAGTTGGCAATTGAGGGAAACTGAGATGGGCAAAGGTTGGGTATTTGGGTCAAAGGTCCAGGCTAGAGGTCTACCAGTAGACTAGAGGTAGTCATTAATGCCAGGGCTTTCACCTGGGGGTTGAATAAGGCACTAAACTTGAGCAGGAAACCTGCTTTTAAGCCCTAGCTCTGGGCAGCTTTTATCTATCACCTATCTATCTATCTATCTATCTATCTATCTATCTATCTATCATCTATCTATCATCTATCTATCTCTCTATCCATCCATCTATATCATCTATCCATCTATCATCTGTCTTAACTATAACTAATTCACAGCAGTGATGTGAAGATTAAGTGAGATTACTTACATATAGACTGTATAAACCCAAATGGTCTTATATTTGAAGGTGTAGCATTCCTTACAATTTTTAGTCTTCCTCAATGATAGAGTGAACTTGGTATAGAGATTCTATGTTATTTTCAATGTGTTTTTTTCTCATACTTAACTTCACTATTGAGTCAGCTAGACATTCTACACAGTTGTCTCAGGAGAAGATTGACAAAATGGTCAAGTCTTGTTTTTGAGATTTGTAATACAAGGTCTCTGGGGGAAGGGGAGCAATGAGGGGTTCCAGCCAGAGATTTCATACAGGCTGGGTCAAAGCAAGGCTTCTCTCTACCTCACCCCTACCATCAAAGAAAGGAAAGGGAGAAGACAGAGTGTGCATGAGACCCAGAGGGACCAGGCAGAAAGATATGGAGTCAACATGAAGAGCCCGCAGACTCCACCCTGTATCAGAAAGAAAGCTCTGAAGGGCACATTCTGCATGGAGCACTGGGTGTTATGCACAAACAATGAATCATGGAACACTACATCTAAAACTAATGATGTAATGTATGGTGATTAACATAACAATAAAAATTTAAAGAAAGAAAGAAAGCTCTGAATATTGCCAGGACTCAGGAACAATGTGGGAGCTGGGTGAGCCCTTGCAGGCCACTCAGTGCGTTCATTTGCCTGAATACATCAGTGTGGATAAGACCCAGAGGGACCAGACAGAAAGATACGGAGTCAACATGAAGAACCCCCAGACTCCACCCTGTGTCAGAAAGAAAGCTCTGAATATTGCCAGGACTCAGGAACAATGTGGGAGCTGGGTGAGCCCTTGCAGGCCACTCTGTGTTCATTTGCATGAGTACTCCAGAGAAACTCTGTGGTTGCCCCCCATTTTGATGTCAGCAGTGACCAACAGATCATTTGATGACCATCCTATAGAATTGACACCTGCTATGCATATGTTTCTTTCTGGTTGCCATCTAACTTACCCCATGTGTAAGCCCTCCTTTGAACACTGCAAGACATGTCTAAGACTCCCTACTCAGAGGATGGGGCATGGACAGACCAATGAGGTGGGCAGAGGCATGAAAAGGCATGCCCTTGTTTCTGTGCTTCCATCAGACTTCCTAAAATGGTTTGAGATCTTCCTTGGAGTGAGTTCAGTGGCAAGACAAGTACCACCACCCCACTTCAGTGAAAAGAAGAATTAGAGAGCCCCCACCCCAAAGAATGAGTCCTGGGGAAATACAAAACCCAGCAATAGCCTGAATTGTCCTGGTAACCAATGTGTGTTTGGTGATTGATCCCCGCTCCCTGTATTTCTTTGAAGAATGAAGGAAAAATCTTTTCATCTTATTCCTTTTTTTTTTTTTCAGACACAGCATATGGCACATTCTTCAGTCATCCCCGATCCTATCCATTCTCAACACCTCCACCACTAACAACTCTTCAAAACAGATAAATTTTGGAGGTAGAGCTGATAGAACTTGCTGATGGATTACACAGAGAAGTTGAGGGAAAGGCAGGAGCCGAGAATGACTTCAAGCATTTTGGCCTCAGCAACTAGCAAATGATGGTGTCAACTACTGAGATGTAGAGGAAGGAACCAGTATGGGTACCTGAGATTATATTATTTACTCAGCTAATTACTGGTTATTTTCTGGCTCTCCTACTAGAGTATAAGCTTCATGAAAACAGGGACTTAGTCTTGTTTATTGTTTTTCCCACTGACTAGAATAATGTTTGCAATAATGATGACACTCAGGAAACATGTATTGAATGGATAAACTGTGGGAGTGAAAGGTAAGGTCAACAGTAGTTGGGGAGAGAGTTGGGTTTCAGATGGGGGAAGTATGGTTCAGTTTGGGAAATGTTAAGTTCAAGAATCCTAGGAACGACTGAACAGAAAATGTCACATAGGCTGTTGGACGTTGGAGCTTGGAGCTTAGGAAGGGGTCAAGGCTGAAGAGAAAAATGTCAGGGTCATCATCAATGTCATTGAGTATGGTTGGTACTCAACATCATGCAACCTGATGAGGTCACCTAGGATAAGGTCTCTTTGGAAATGAGAGGGAAGGTCCCTGAAGGCTGCCAACATTTAGAGATTGAGGAGAGTATGAAGAGTCATCAAAGGAGTTCGCAATTGTGTAGGAAGTAAATAGATGGTACTGTCTCAGAAACCAGGAGAAGAAAGGGCTTTAAGAAGGCAGAATCACACAGCTGTGTGACATTCTGCTGAGAAGATGCACAAGATGGCGTTGTTCTTGCATCTCCCACTGAATTGCAAGCTTGCTGAGGGCCACGATTTTGTTGTTGCATCCTTCTGTGCCCCAAATCGGGCCATCCCTGCCCCCGTTGTGATATGGTGCACTAGGGAAGCGGAGGTAGGAAGTACAAAGGGCTGTGCTGGGAAACAGGAGAGAGGCATGGGTCCTGGTCCCTGCTGATGGCACTGGCTACCTTTGATGGAGAGTCTCCTCCCTGCTTGGCACTGTGCTAGGCAGGTAACAGATTATGTCCCACTTTGTATTCACAACTCTACATTGTACTTGTATCATGTCCATTTTACGACTTCCCAGAGCCAGGGTGTTGGTCAATACGAGAGAGCAGCATGCTTTCTTTCTGGGTCTCAGTTACAATCAAATTGGATTAGAAAAATCACCATTGTCCCTTTAAATACCACATCCTATGATCGTGGGGTTTGTTCTTTGAAGGCACAGTGCAGAAGGAGAGGTGAGTTTCTGAGGACTTCAACCCATGCTTGACAATTATTCAATACCCAAAGGTGTATCCTATCTGTTACCACAATGTCTGTCACCAAATTGTCTTCCCGAAGACCGTGCCAAGACAGATGACTTTTTGTTGCTGTTGCTGACATGACTCCTGGGACCAGGGAACCAAGTTCAGCCTCGTAGTTGTTTCTTGCTCAGTGGGTGCCAGGCAGTGCATAAGCTGATGGTGTGGAGGGACAGGTGTTCCATTTCTGCTGGCCTAACACTTGGTTATTGGAAGAGGTGGTTGGAGGAGCAGCAATCAAGTGTTGTCTGCCCTTTTGTGGAATGACTGAGATAAATGTATTTGTTTGTAGGAACTCTTGTCATCCATTTTAAGGGAAGACAAAGATGTTTAGTCTGGAGTGAAAGGGACAAAAGGGAGGTACAGTGCTGCTTTCTGAGCATAACCATTCCTCACAACTGCCCGTGGTGCTTCCAGTTCACTGAAGGATGTCATGCAGGTTCTCTCCAAGGTGGTGAAATGGAAGGGGAAGTGTTCTCTACTGCTCCAGAGAATGAAATGAGGATCTAGAAGTCCCTGGGGAGATTAGTTTCTACTTAGCATGAGAGACAGGCTAGCAAAGTAGCTGAGTGCATGAGCTTTGGAGTCAACCAGCTATATGATCTTTGGGATGAAATCTGAGTTTCCATACCTCAATTGTCTCATATATAAAATGGGGATCGAGTATTTAAAGTGTTTAACATTATGTCCAGACCATATTCTCTTTGGTTTCATTAGGATTAGAAAGCGTATTTAAAAAAAAAAAATCTTTTTAAAGATTTATTTATTTGAGAGAGAGAGGAGGGAGGGGCAGAGGGAGAGGGAGAGGGAGAGAGAGGGCTTAGCAGACTCCGCACTGAGCATGGAGCCTGATCTGGAGCTTGATCTCACAACCCTGAAATCATGACCCTGAGATCACAACCTGAGTCAAAACCTAGAGTCGGACGCTCAACCAACTGTGCCACCCAGGTGCCCCAGAAAGAGCATTTTCACAGAGTGCTCTGACAGTGGGCAAGCCCACCCAGTCAGGGGCCAGCCTCTGAGACTGGAGGGTCTGGGTAAAGGATCACCTGACAAGGAAGGAAGATCTCAGCACAGAGACAGACCCTGTCTCATTCTGGGACCCAAAGTCTGAGCAATGATTCTATGTGCAGCTCATCAACTACAGGTCTCTTCTGATTCTTACTTCCAAAACAGAAGTCTTGTTTTGCTTTGCTTTGCTTTGCTTTGCAGAAGAGGGCAAGAAAGCTGAAAAATGTACAAGGAGTACTTTTACAAGGATTCTCAGGGCAGCAGTTTCCAAGGTATCTGAACAGGAAAAGAAAAGGGCAGAATATCTCCAGCAACATACCTGTTTTAGACTGAGTGAGGGGGAGACTCCTGGTGCAGTTGCCTATACTACCAAGTATCCTGTGACTGTCACTATGGCAACCTATGGCTGAGAGGCCCTGGCTGCCGGATCACAGATGGGCAGTTAACCTCTCCCTCACCGATGACAAAGACCCAGCCATCCCAATGGATGCAAAACCTTGGTCTCCACTCCTTTTGAAACAAAGTAGCTGAAGAGATACCACAGCCCATTAAAAGAACTTTTGTTATAGCAGCAGAACCTGTCCTTTGTTTATGGAAGCCCACGAAATAGGATAGTTGTCCTAGCTTTCTGGTCAAGGACAGAATGGGGACACATCCTCCCTCCTCTGAGAGAGTTCACAAGGTATTTCTGGAGGACAGGAGGGCTCCAGGACCCCACAAGGAAGAAATCCCACTGGTCTTTAATCCAAGTGCTATAGGAATTAGAAGAAGAAGACCCCTGAAAACTGGAGAAGTCAAGGAAGGCTTCGTGGAAGAAGTAGGATCTGAATTAGTTCTTGGAGGATAGATAGGAGGTGGTGGACAAGGTTTCCAAGGCACCCGTGTCAGATGGGTCCTCAGAAAGTTCTCTACCCTGGACTTCCCCATCTACTTCCTGTGTCCATTTCCTGCATCTCGTTTCTCCTTGACATCTCACACTGTCTCCACCCCTGCTCTGAGGTGATGCTTTTCTGAGCTTCTCTGACAGCTAAGGAGGAGAGAGCCTCCATCTATATCATTCATTCATTTAACGCATATTTCCTTGAGCACCATCTACATGAGACAAATCTGCATGAGAGAAGCAGAAAGCAAAACTCAGGACTTCAAGGACTGGCAGCCTATCATACAGCCCACTCAGGGAGGCACAAGGGCGAGAAAGAGCAAGTGCTAACGATTTGTTAAAAATAGCACTTTCGTCTCTATAAGAATAACATATATTCATTGTGGGAAAAAAAGTAAAATGATGAAAGAGGTAATCTTACTATCCAAAAAATTGTGTATATTATTTATATGTAAATATTATATATAGATTTAGAATTTGCATATAAATGCATGTTTTAAAAAAACACCAAAATCTCCGTGGCTTAACCCAACAAGAAGCTATTGTCCATGCTGCAAGCCCCACTGGTTTGGGAGGTGGCTCTGCTCCACATAACCACTCCACACTATTTTAATTATGCCTCTATCTGAACATAACACTTTAGGCTTTCTGAGAGGAGGAGAAAGGAATGGAATGTTGGCCATGGGCAATTAAATGCTCCCACCTTTATGGAAATCACATTGGCTCACATTTCATAGGCCAAAGGTAGTCAAAAATCTGATTTAACATCAAGGTTGGCAGCGAGATCCAATGCTTCCCTGTGCCTGAAAAGGGAGGGGGACCCCATCCTGGTGAATAGACTGCCAGGCAGAGTGTTCCAACATGTAAATGTGCCATATTTGTCCTACCAATTCTCCTGCCCTTGAAATAGCTGATGATAATGGTTCACAATCTGGGCCAAACCTTAGGGCAGGCATCACACTAGAGGCCACCTTGGATCTGAAATGCCAGAATTGAAACCAGGGTCCATAACTGAAGATGGGAGAGCTGGAGTATTACTAGAGGACCAGAGTTCTCAGTTACATCCACGCGTTCAGGAAGCTGTGCAGGGACAGTGTGTTACCAGGAGGGAGATATTTCACCATCAGATGACCATGAAATCTACACAGAGTAGAGATGGTCCAAAACAAACTTGTCTATTGAGTCTCACTTTTGTCCCTAGTGTCTTCATGGAAGGATGTCTGGGGTCCCTTCTGCCCCTAATCTCCCCCAGCCTCATTTTCTTTCCTCCCTCAATGATCCCTTTACTTTTTGTACACTCTACATGATCTCTCCTTCCCTACCAATGTCCCAGCTCCATCCTGGAGAAACTCTACAGGCTTCTAAAGTCCTGAAAATGTTCCCCTGAGACAGTCCTGAAGTGTCAGATGGGCTGTTCTTATGGCACATGAGCCCACCATAGAAGGACTTAGATATTTTTGATTCTTTACTATGGAGTACCTACACCCTTCTTCCTGCTGATTTTGCCCACCTGTGAGAAGGCACAGTGGGCATTGTTAAGCAGTGCCTGAAAACA
Source organism: Mirounga leonina (assembly GCF_011800145.1). Classification (NCBI taxonomy): domain Eukaryota; kingdom Metazoa; phylum Chordata; class Mammalia; order Carnivora; family Phocidae; genus Mirounga; species Mirounga leonina. The sequence continues at coordinate 4,996,693 of NW_023270777.1, read as the reverse complement.
GAACTTGCCAGGATCTTGGATCGACATCAGAACATAGATGTTGAGTATAGTGTAGTCACTTTAAAAATCTGATTCCATGGATGTGTGGTCAGTAGTTAAAAGGTTAAAGTTACATTCAAAAGAAAGGTTGTCCTCCTTCCGTTTGCTAATATAAGTGGTCAGAGCCCAAGCCATTGGCCAAGCTGTATCTGTACATGAGGGGAGGCCACCTGATTTGAAAAAAGATAGATAATAATCAATCTCTCCCCTCTCCCACCCACCCTTCCCACGGGGTAGGATTGATGCGTGAACTCAGAGCCCACCTCATCAGGCCAGGACTGACAAAGTCTCTCCTCCCTCCTACAAACATGAACACAATCATCCTTGCCATGTTGAAAGGGGCTAAGACAGGACTTGGATTCTGGCTTTAGGAGGAGATAGAAGCCCAATTTGGGCTTCAAGCTAAGTTTCATAATCTAGTTCTGCTCTTTCCAAGAGCTCTGCATTGAGGTGTTGAGTACAAATGGGTTCTTTGTTCCCCATATAGGTTCTCTTCATGTGTACCTCTTTCGGTGAAAGGTGATGGATCAGAATATCAGAATTTTGGCAGGACACAGACCTTGCCCAGAACAACATTAAAATCTACTCTTGACCTAACAATGTGCAGTTCAGAGATGGGTGAAGGCATCACAGTGGAGGTGGCTTTGGAGCTGAGTCTTGAAGGATGAACAGAAATCTGACAGGCAGATGAGGGTACTTATTCCTCAGGTTACCTGAAAGGTGGGGAGGGGAGAACCTGGGGCAAAGTTGCCTGGGAGCTTTCCTACAGCCACAAAGGCGGACTCTGCTTCTTTGATGTTCTCACCATCTAATTCCAGTTGTCTAAGTGATGGATGGACTGGAAGGGCTGTTTCTCGGCGGGTAAGGGATTCTGAGTGTGCTGGGTTGGCATGCTTTTGGCAGGCTGTCTATCTTGATTTGTGGCTCTGAAGGGCCATTGCTCAGAAAGCCTTTGTTATCAGCAGAGCCTGGGGCTGCTGGGTCATGTTTCTGTGCTCTAGCAGGCCTGCCATGCTTTTTTATCTTTATCGTCCAGCCTTTAGTAACTCCTAGCCTGGAGGAAGGATGGATCCAGCTTTTTGCTGGGCAACTCTCTGCGTTCAGTGTTTGGTGCGCTGGAGATCCTAAGATGGGTTGGGATCTTTGTGTTCACCGCTGAGGACTTGGTGAGTAGCCTGTGAACTCAGGTGGAGAATGAGCCACTTGATGGAGACAGTGATGGCAAATAGGATCGCCATGCATTGTATTCCACCAATGCATTCAATCACTCCTGCAGCAAACATTTACCAAGCTTGGGGCCCTTTGAAGCATGGAGGAGGATTTCTGCCTTAGTCTCGGGTATGATGGGGTCAAGGAGGACTCAGCCTCTAAGTACTCAGCACACTAGATACGATTGTCCTAAGGATCCAATGACTATTTCAAGGATGCATCATTTTATAAAAGGTAAAGCAAAAGAGATGAACAGAATTATCTTTATCATTGCTCTCTTGTTATGCAGCACAAGAGTCCTTCAAACAACTGTGGTACCTAAAGATTTGATTCAGGTTGCCTGTGATTCACATTCCCCACATTGCTTCAGCTTTCTAGAATGCTTTTCTCCCAATCTTCTTCTTTACCCATCCCCAAACCACACTTCTGTCAACAGCAGCCTTGATCTGGCTTCATTTAGAAAACTTTCCTGAGGGGCGCCTGGGTGGCTCAGTTGGTTGAGCGTCTGACTCTTGATCTCAGCTCAGGTCTTGATCTCAGGGTTGTGAGTTCAAGCCCCATGTCGGGTTCCATGCTGGGTGTGGAGTCTACTTTAAAAAAAAAGAAAAAAAGAAAATGCCTTTTCTGAGCCCGCTGACTGCAGTGTCTCCTGCTCCCCTCCCACACTGGATTCCAAAGGACTATGCCTTCCAACCATACTGTTGGGAGGGAGTGGATGGTGGGCTGTGAGGGAGGGATCTGCCCCAGGCACTTCAGATGCCTGCTAAACTCACATTCTTAATGTTGTCCTCAATTTGTTTTGTGAATGGAAATCTTATCTTTCCCACTTTATTATAATCTACTCAAGGGCAGGGCCAACACCCTTGGATGCTTTTCTTTGCTCTACATTGGCTGGCACTGTGAGGATCTCTCAGTGTTTGTCATCACTTTATCAGCGAGGCTGATAGAAATGAGGCTGTTAATTTCATCTTTGGGACTCCATTTGCAATTAAATGGATGATGATGCCTTGGTTATGGCTTAATTAATAAATTCAATAAACATGAATTAAGAATCTATGATGAGTCAGACACTGTGCTAAGCACCAGCTCCACAGAGATGAATGGCAGTCTCTGCTCTCAAGAATTTCATAGTTTAGTAAGAGACGAACATACGCAAACAGATATTTATACTACCAGGGGTAATTGCTAGAGAATAGGTTTGCTTCAAGGACTGTGAAAGCCCAAAGGAGAGAGCAGGAATCCATGCTTGCTGATTTGGAGGATGCAAACAAAACTTCCAAAGAGGCAGGGGAAAGCATTCCAGGCAGAGGTATTAGGGGCACAAAGACACAGAAGCATGATGACGCAGGAAGCCATACCAGAGCGATGTGAACATCTCAGTGTGTGTAGGACATGGGCTACGTGGTGGGGAATGGGGTCAGATTGTGAAAGCCCTTTTATACCAGCTCAGGAATTTGGACTTGATGGGGTACTCACAAGGGCTGAAGGAGTTTTGTTTTTGTTTTTTGTTTTGTTTTGTTTTGTCTGTTTTGTTTTTTAAAGATTTTATTTATTTATTTGAGAGAGAGAGAATGAAAGACAGAGCATGAGAGGGAGGAGGGTCAGAGGGAGAAGCAGACTCCCCGCTGAGCAGGGAGACCGATGCGGGACTCCATCCCGGGACTCCAGGATCGTGACCTGAGCCGAAGGCAGTCGCTTAACCAACTGAGCCACCCAGGCGCCCCTTGTTTTTGTTTTTAAGATTTTATTTATTTATTTGAGAGAGAACATGAGCAGGGGGAAGGACAGAGGGAGAGGGAGAAGCAGGCTCCCCACTGAGCAGGGAGCCCGACGTGGGGCTGGATCCCAGGACCCTGAGATCATGATCTGAGCCGAAGGCAGATGCCCAACTGACTGAGCCACCCAGGCACCCCCCGAAGGAGATTTTTAACAGATGTTGTACCATGATCCTATTTGCTTTTTGAGAAGATAGCCTTTGGCCTGTGTCTGCGTGGGGTGCCAAGAAGGGCTACACTGAAGCCAGGAGGGCTTTGAGGATCAAACAGATGGAAAAGGAGAAGCTGGGATGCTTTTACTGAGTTTTAAAAAAAGCTCTTTCCTCTGAAAACAAAACAAAACAAAAAAACCCAGATATTTTAAATAGCTACACATGAATATTAATTAGATTGGCTAGAGAGACAAGCAGAAAATAATTCAGAGGGCAAATGGCTAAGGGCCACTTCGTGCCTTCTCCATCAATGTGTAACTATACTGGATCATTGCATATTTAACCTGGTCTTCTCCTAGGCAAGTGTAGAATTAATCCATGTCAAAACTTTCTTGCACCAAAACCTGGAGGTTTGTCCTCCGCTCCCCTGGTGTGCCCACATTTTACCAAGCAGCATCCCTTCTGTCTTGGACAGCCTTCCTATATAGCATTCATGGCAGTGACCATTGGCAGAGGTGAGATGGGTGGCATCACAAGGGTAAAGCATGTCAGGTGGCTTCACAGGGTGTGTCAAATACCCCTTTTGGGTCACCAGAGTCCAAAATCTCATCCCCGGTTTTGCAGATCCCCAAACCCAGTTTCCTCAATGTTCCAAAGGGAACTGAGTTCAGAAAGGCTGAGCTAACAAAATTTTGTCCATTCTTTAATTGACCCTGAGAAACGTGACTGCCGGGGAGGGGGGGTTAGTGGGGGGCAGCTACTCATGTCCTCTCACCCAGTTGGTACATTGATTCCATTTTGACATTTCCATCAGAAGCTCAATTACAGCTTGAAAGCTGCCTGCTGAGCAAGGATCCCAGCAATGGTGGATAAAGGTATGGGTACATAATTGATGCCACCAAGTATGGGTGTGTGATGCCTCCATGTCCCTCAAAGGAATTTTCCTACCCATATTCCCCAGGTGGCCCTGGTCTCCTGGTTGCAGTTCATCCCCAGTTGTAGACAAAGTGTTAGGAGAAAATATCTGAGATGCTCATAGCATTTACTGTAGAACCAAAGAGTAGTGGGCAGTATAAAGCCTCAGAACTAAATTTGATTACATTGATCTAGTTGCAACAGAGACTGTTCACCACTTAGGTCAACATGAGTCTGGCATGTTCCAAGTGCTGGGCGTTGCGTGCTACATCTATAAACAAGACACGGACTCTGCTGTCAGGAGACTCAGAATTCTGTAGGAAGTGGACACGTTGGCCCACGATGGCAAAACAGGATGACGTTTGCTGTCATGGAAGCTTGTTCTAGATATGGCGGGAGCTGGGGCGAGTACCCTAATCCTGCCCAGAGGCCCAAAAGAGCAGAGGCCAACAAGCTTCAGCTAATCCTACTTCAGTATCTGATTTTCACGGTGAAAGAAAATGCCATTTTTATGACTATATATTACCAATATGCAATTATATAGAAAATTGCTCTTAGCCTTGTGGTGTGTTTCTTTTTCCATGGATGCATTAAGATTTGTATGAATAAATGTGGAATCCTACAGTGTCACACTGTTTCCATTTAGCATGATAACAAGATGTTGGGTACATCTTTTTTTTTTTTTTAAGATTTATCTTTTTTTATTTTTTATTTTTTTAAGATTTATTTATTTATTTGAGAGAGTGAGAATGAGAGAGAGAGAGAGTACATGAGTGGGGGAGGGTCAGAGGGAGAAGCAGGCTCCTCGTTGAGCAGGGAGCCTGATGCGGGACTCGATCCCGGGACTCCGGGATCATGACCTGAGCCGAAGGCAGTCGCTTAACCAACTGAGCCACCCAGGCACCCTTTTTTTATTTTTTTTGACAGAGTGAGTGAGAGCAGGGGAGAAGCAGAGGGAGAGAGAATCTCAAGCAGACTTTGTGCTGAGCCTGGAGCCTGACACGGGGCTTGATCCCAAGACACCGGGATCATGACCTGAGCCGAAGGCAGATGCTTAACCAACTGAGCCACCCAGGCGCCCCCAAACCGTGTTGTTGGACATTTTGGTTATTTTTAATTATTCACTAGTATAAATACACTAATATACACTGATGGGACCTTACAGATGATGTGGTAAGGTCCTCTCACTTTGCCACTGGGGGAACTGGTTTTCCAGTGGATTTCAGGGATTTTCCCCAAGTCCTATAAGAGTTGGGCTTGGACTTCTGTTGGAACATATTTTAGGGGGAGAGAGGTAGAAGAGAGGTGGGTTATCTGAGAGTCAGTGAACAGGACAGGCACCGGGATGACACCACGGGTGGGCAGCATGGAGGACTCCAAAGTACAGAGGAGGGGGGAATGTCAAGGTTTTGAGGATGCCAATGCACTCATGTAAAACTGTGTGTGCATGGATACTAACACCAGCCTCTCAGCATTCAGGAGTGTGAGCTGGGTGGCCCTTCTGAAGGCAACCTGAGAGCGTGTATCAAGAACGCTGAGAAAACCCTCGAACAGCATGACCCGGCAAGTTCGCTGCTGGGAGGCTGCCATCCTAGGGAGCCGGCGTGCATGTGGGTGGTCACTGAAACGTGGTTTATAGGACAAAAAGAGAAAGAGAATCAATAGGATAGATACATAGATAGATAGATAGATAGATAGATAGATAGATAGATAGATAGATAAATAGATAGATAGATAGATAGATAATAGAGATATATTTTTCTTTATTATATATAAAATCTCTTTGTATATTGTACATATTCTTTTTATAGATGATATATTCTTTTAACATATAAAGGGATTTATTCCAAGGAATTGGCTCACACAGTTATGGTGGCAAAGTCCCACCGCTGTCACCTGCAAGCTTAGGGACCCAGGGAAGCCAGCAGCGTTGCTCTGAGAACCAGAGGGCTGATGGTCTAAGTCCCATTCCTAGGGCAAAAGACCAAGGCCAGTCCAAGCTGTCAGGCAAAGACAATAGATTCTTCTTTCCTCTACCTTTTGCTCTATTCAGGCCCTCAACAGATCGCATGATGTCTACCCACTTTGGGGAGGGCAATCGGCTTTACTCAGCAGGTCAGAAAAGCTACCCAGTCCTCCCGAGTTAGAAAAAACAATCTTCCTCCCGCATGGCTACTCTACTCATCCAGAACACTCACACTCAGGGTCACCAAATAGGTATGGGTTTTCCCCCACACCAAGCAATTCTCCACAACACCAGCTTGTCCTACAAGACTGATGCCAATCACGAATCCAAGCTGTCACTTATGCTTCTGACTGATCAGCTGCAAATCGGAGCTTCCCACACTCCTCCCCTGGGGTTGGACTAGTTTGTTAGTGACCCTCACAGAATTCAGGGAAACACTTAGGTTCACCAGTTTGTTGAAAAGACATAGATGAACTGCTAGATGAAGAGATACATGGGGAGAGGTCTGGGAGGGTCCTGAGCATAGGAGCTTCTGTCCCCACCGTGGAGTTGGAGGGATCCACCCTCCCAGTGTGGATGCGTTCACCAACGTGGAAGCTTCATGAACTCCCTACTATTGGGATTTTACAGAGGCTTCCTTACATAAGCATGATTAATTATGAAGTCAATTTCCAACCCCTCTCCCCTTTCTGGAGGATGGTCGGTGGGCCTGAAAATTCCAAGCATGGTTTGGTCTCCCTGGTGACCAGCCCCAACCCCAGGAACCATCTAAGAGCCCACCAGACTCAGTCACTGGAACAGGATGTTCCTAGCGCTCTTATCACTTAGGAAATTATCACGGTTGTAGGACCTCTGTGCCGGGGGCCAGGGGCAGAGGCCGATTTATATATATTCTATTATTTTCTGTTATCTTACAGCCAGTCTACTGATTCAAACGTAATCGCTTCCAGAAAAACCTTCCCAGACACACCCAGAAGTAATGTTTCGCCAAATATCTGGGTACCCCATGATCCAGTCAAGCTGACACATAAAATTAACCATCACCACATTCAGGGTTAGGTAAAGGTGAAGTAGACTCTGGTACATTCACAAGAGGCTGACTTGTGTTCTAAGATTACTTTTTTTTTTTTCTTTTCACTCTTCTGTTTTTTCTGGCTCAGCAGGCCCCTCCTCTCTGCTTGCATCCCCAGGACCTCACCCACAGTCTCTCCACTGGGCTACATCTTACCTCTCCATTCAGTCCCTACCTCAGGACCTCCAAATATGTATGGTGCTCTTTTCCCTCCTCCCGTTCAGCGGGATTTGGGGAGAACAACGACACAAACACATATGACCACTCTGTAATGTTAAAGAGCGTTGCTTCTTATTTAAGTGAAAAAACAAGTGAAGAGTAATAAAAGTATCCATCCTCTTTCAGCCGGGAATCCCGCTTAATGGGAGTAAATAAAAGAATCAAGAAGAAGCTAAAACTATCAATATTACTACAGTCCAAAACTGGTAGCCGCTTAATTAAAGTGCAGGAGTCTGTGACTGGCAATTTAAAGTACAGTTAGGGCATATAAGATAGCATGGGGTAGCTTCTTAAAAAAAGAAAGAAAGAAATTAAGTGAAGGGCGCCTGGGTGGCTCAGTCAGTTAGGTGTCTGCCTTCGGCTCGGGTCACGATCCCAGGGTCCTGGGATCAAGTCCCGTGTAGGGCTCCCTGCTCAGCGGGGAGTCTACTTCTGCCCCTAACTTCCCCCCCCCCGACTTGTTCTCTCTCTCAAATAAATAAATAAAATCTTCAAAAAATTTTAAAAAATAAAAATAATTAAGCGATAAGACCAAGACGACACGTAGCAAAATTCTTATGTTGTAACGTGAAGCCCAAAGCCCGGTTACAACTGTGTGAAGATACGTAAGCACAGGGAAAAACGACCCAGAGTAAAGACAAATCCTAGAGATCGTACAGGACCAGTGGTATTTCATGTGGCCTATCAAGACGCCGAGGGAGATGAAGGCCTTGGAGCCCAACGCCCACAGCTGGCCAGTGCATTTTCCCGTCTGCAGGCAGCTGGGGTGCGTGAGAGATGGAGCCTGGCAGACAGTCTGGGTTTGTGCCTGTGAGTTCTGTTGTGTCAAAATCCATCGTACTTCACGCGGTTATGCCTCCTCGCACCGAGAGACACACTGTTCCTTCCTGCGCAGCTTGCTCAACGCTTTTGTTTTTGTTGATTTCTATCTATGGGTTTCATCCCGAGATGTGGAGTTTCTCAGACCCAGAGGACGCCAGCAAGCTCTGCTCTGAGTGTGCACGGAAGGAAAGACGCTGTTCCTACTTCCATTCCAGAGTCTGCATTCCGTAAGGCAGATGAAGCCCCCCTGGGGACTGGGTCGCACTATGGCCATGCACGTGAGACGTAGCTCCAGTGACACCCTGAGCCGTAAGTGGCTCTGAGCCCAGGACAGACTGAAACCAGCACTCCACACCCAGCTAACCAGCTTACGACCACGTGGCTCAGACGGGAGCGCCTCAAGTAGAAGTGGAAAAGAGTGGAAAGGAAGCCATTCAGCCAGCTTCTGCTTCATCCCTGCAATGACTACTAACTGTTCAGAGAGCATATTATTACCCCAATTAATAGATGAGACACTGGAGTCCAGATAGGTTAAGAACCTGCCCAAGGTCAAAGTCACACAGCCGGAAATGCTGGTCCTCAATCCCAGGCTGTCTGACTCCTGAGAACCAGGCTCATAGCTGCACTATTCTGCCCATTGAGCATAGGTCCACCCATAACACCTGCTTCTGCCTTCTGGAGCCAGAACGAACAAGAGGGCTTGACTGCCCGCTCTGCGTGCTGAGAATTCAAATATTTGAACATTATCAGGTCTTTCTACCATTCCTCTTCCGTGGTGCCCTTCCTCCACACAGCTGTGCACCTGCCTTCCCTTCCATTATCTCTCAGTCCCTTCCCTTGGCCACTAAGCAGCCCCCACACGACTTCACAGCTCAGCTGAGCTTGACCAAACAGACCTTCATTTGTTTTCATAGATACAGTTACTTCACATGGTATCTCTGATGGCCAAATTCTCCCAAGGATAAACCAGATGTGCAATTCTCTGCCTCAAACCTTCAACAGGAGATCGGAGGTTCTGAAATCATCAGAAAGGGAGGGGGAGAGCTGTTTGTGCATTAGAACAAAATTTCTCAATCTGATTTTCATAGAAGACTGACATTTCATTTCCCCAGAGGGGAGAAGGGAGAGGAAGAGCAATAATTTGTAAAGTTCCCCAGCAGGAAAGAAACCACTGCTGTCTCTGCCTTCCGCACCACCACTGTAAACCCTGGTGCTTGACAGAAATGGGAGGGGGGTTGTTTGACTGTATAAGGTACCAGATGACGCTGATAAACTCTGACCTGTTAGTGGGAGCCTCTCCACTAGAACTGAGTTTATATTAACCTTGGAAAGATCATGAAGGAAAACAAAGGGCTCCAGACTAGCCACCAATCAGAACAGACACTTGGCCCATCAGAAAGGAGGCTGGCTGATAGGATACAATGTTTCTACCAACTAAATGCTAGCCAGCATGGACCTTCCAATGGGTAAGCTTGGTCAATCTTTGGACTAATGGATCTCTAGTGAAATTTTAAATTTACCACTTTTTTTTCATGCAATTAAAAATAATTTCATATCAACAACAATATTGTTTCGTATCATGGTGTGAGATAATATTATTGACAATCTTATGCTTAGCTGGTGGTACCCAGCTCAATGATGTCAAGTTCTTCATTCTACCAGTTTTTTTGTGCACCTGATTTCTCCCAAATTGGAAAGCTCTAATTCTCAGTGGTGGGTCATCGTGAATGTCAGAGGCAAGTGTTTGCTTGTTTTTAAGAGAATTGGGAATAATTGGATCAAAGGTGGACTGGAAAGATTTCTCATAGGCTCAGTTGGTTAAGCATCTGACTCTTTTTTAATTTTTTTTAGAAGATTGTATTTACTTATTTGATACTGAGAGAAAGAGCACAAGCAGGGGGAGTGGGAGAGGGAGAAGCAGTCTCCCCGCTGAGCAGGGAGCCAGATGAGGGGCTCAATCCAAAGATCCTGAGATCATGACCTGAGCCAAACGCAGACGCTTAACTGACTGAGCCACCTAGGTGCCCCTCGTCTGACTCTTGATTTCAGCTCAGGTCATGATTTCAGGGTCGTGAGATCGAGCCCCACGTTGGACTCAGTGGTGGGTATGGAGCCTGCTTAAGATTCTCTCTCTCCTTCTCCCCGTCCCTCCCTCCTCTTTCCCTCTCTCTTCAAAAACAAAAACAACAAAACAAAACAACAACAAACTTCTCGCTGAAAACTACTTCCAACATCCTGCCAGACATCAAGACAACAAAGTCCAAACTAGAAGGTTGAGTGCCTCAACTCAGGGGATGTTGGTAAATGAGCTCCTAATCTATTCTTCAACTGTTCAGCTGGACCCAGTGATCCATATTGGTTTACATTTGTGGCAGCCTTTGTATATGATTTTAAATAATATGCCACCGAGTCACTTCTTGACAAGCGAAAAGAAACTCACCAAGTTATGGAAAAGAAAGCTTTCAACAGTTGAGCCATCTGTACCAAGTTAGGTCTTCTTGCAAAATCCTGAGGTTTGATTTTTCACCCTTAAAATTATGACATTTTATCCCTAAGGTGGTATTTCAAGCTACACTGAAGATACTAAATAAATCATTGAGAAACACTTTAGGCAAACCTCTTGAAGTTAGCAAAAGATACCAGTTTTCCATTAGTCAATTTCTCTCATTGTATTTATTTGTTTATTTAATTATTGTTGAGAAAGTCAAATGGTTCTATATGGCTTAAAACAAAACAAAATAAAAAAGAACTATCCTTTACCTACCCCTCAACATCCCTAATTCCCACTTTCTAGAGGCAACCACTTTCAGTTTCTTTCATGCCTTTTTTTTTTTTTCCTGGTGTTTACTTCTACCTTGCTAAGGAACATACGGTCTTTGTTTTTTGTTTTTTTCTCAGTTTTTAAATATTGTCTCCTGAACTGCCATTGCAGATGATGAGAATTTAGCTCTCTGATGCAAGTCTCCCTGTCCCTAAAGATACAGAGATTACCCCTCTCTCGTTCTTCCAAGTGTAGATTCATCTTGCTTTGGGTATATGCATATTTATTACTTACCATATTTTTACTATATGACTGTTATTCATAGTTGAGTTAGATGTTCCTTTCTTTTTTTTTTTAGATGTTCCTTTCTTGAATATATTCATAGTTGAGTTAGATGTTCCTTTCTTGAATATAATTTTATATTTTTTCCTGAATCTCTTGTTGGCCTCATTTTCTGAGCATCCATCACCAACTTATTCCTGAGTTCTCTACCAGCTGTGTGCATCCTCTCAGGGTACATTTCAACACATTAGGAACTCACATGGTTTATTCCTGCCTGCTCTGGAGCCTTCCCCCCCCCCCCCCCAAACCTGCTCCAACCTGAACTGGTACAGAAACTAAGTGGCAATTTTCTCTCAGAATTCTGAAGGCATTGATTGTGTCGTCATCTAGCCTCCAGGTTATTGTTACATAAGCTGTTAGTTGAATAGTTATAATGTTTGTCTGATCCCTGATACTTTGTATATGACTTCTCTTCCTCCCTCTCTCCCTTCCTCCTCCTCCCCCTCCCCTCTACCTTGTCCTTCTTCTTCCCTCTCCTCCCTCCTCCCCTCCCCCTTTCCTCCCTCCCTCTTCCTAAAACCCTCCCTCTTCCTCTCCCCCACCTCCCTCCTTCTCCTTCTTCTCTCTCCCTCCCCCCTTTCTCTCCATAAGTCCCTCTCTCCTCCCCCTCCCTCCCTTCTTTCTTCCCTCTCTCCCTAAATCCCTCCCTGTCCTCCTCCTTCTTCTCGCTCCCTCCTTCCCTCTCTCCCTAAGTCCCTCCCTCCACCTCCTCCTCCTTCTCTCTCTCCCCTTCCTTCCCTTCCTCCCTCTCTCCCTCTCTCATTCTCTCTTTCTCTCTTTATAAAGATACATCAAGACAGATACTTGGTTTGCCTTTTCAGTCTGGAAAGTCATACACCCCAGATATGTGGCATTCTAATGATACAGTTCTTCAAAAACGTCTTCCATCCATTTTCTCAGTCCTCTGCTATTTTCAGCTCTCCAACCCTGCCAAACAGATCCCCTATGTTTCTCGTTTCTTTTAGCTTTCTATTCTATTTGTGAGGGAGTCTCTCAACATCATCTTCCAAAATTTATATTGAATTTTTCATCTTCCATCATATTTTTAACTCCCAAAAGCTTTTTATTTCTCATCGAATATTCCTTTTTTATAGTATCCTGTTTCTGTTTCACAGTACAATATTTTCCTCTTATGTCTCTATGGAGACACATGAAAAGGATTTTTTAGGTTTTTCTTCACCTGTCAGTGTTGCTGATGCTTCCTTTGAGAGTTTTCTTTTCTGCTTTATCATGTTTCTGATGATAGAGGTTTTCCTCGGGGCTTGGTGACCCTCAGTGTTGAGGCACTGCTAAACTGTGTGTCCTGAGTAGAGCTTTAGACCTAAGGCATTCTGATTAAGGTGGTCTTGATGGGAGGTTCCCTACTATCAATTTCAGTATATCCTTTCTCTTGGTCAATCCCTGTTGCTGAGAAATGATTTTTCATTTCTGGCTGGCAGCCTCCCTCAAGCCAGGGGAGGAAAGAAGCTGAGTGTTCTTGACATTCAATACATACTGTACTATGTGTTCCTCTGTTTTCAGTATCCATCATTATGATACACAGAATATTTTCACCACCCTAAAAAAGTACCTATCCAATGCTGCATCCCCAGATCCCTCCCGACCATGATCTGTTTACTGTCTCCTAGTTTTGCCATTTTCAGAATGTCATCTTTCATGTAGCAATAGACATTTAGATTCATCTATGTTTTTGCAAACCTTGATAGCATTTCTTTTTTTTTTCCAAGTGTATTGAGGTATAACTGACAAATAAAAACTGTATATATTTAAGATATGCAACCTGATGTGGTTTTTAAAAAATATTATTTATTTATTTGAGAAAGAGAGAATGGGGGAGGGGGCAGAGGGAGAGGGACAAGCAGACTGCGCTGAGTGCAGAGCCCGATGACAGTGGAGGGGGACTTTTGTCAAAAGCTTTTTCTGCATTAATTAATATACTCATAGAGTTTTGCCTTTTTTCTCTATTAATAGGATGAATTACATTAATTAATTTACAGATATTGAACTAACTTTGCATCCTTCAATAAGCCCTACTTGGTCATGATCAACTTTTTTATATGTTGCTGGATTTGATTTGTTAAATTTTTTAATGGATTTTATATCTACGTTTATGAGAGATAGAGACCTATGGTTTTATTTTCTTGTAATGTCTTTATCTGATTTGATATTAGTTTAACGCTGATCTCATACCTCTGCTTCTATTTTCCAGAAGAGATTGTGGGAAATTAGTACTACTTCTTCCCTATGTATCTTATAGAATTTTCCAGTGAAACCATCTGGTACTGGTGTTTTCTTTTGTGGAAGGCTTTTATTTTTTAAATTTTTTTAAAGATTATTTATTTATTTATTTCACAGAGAAGGATAGCGAGAGCAGGAACACAAGCAGGGGGAGTGGGAGAGGAAGAAACAGGCTTCCCACCGAGCAGGGAGCCCGATGTGGGGCTCGATCCCAGGACCCTGGGATCATGACCTGAGCTGAAGGCAGACTGAGCCACCCAGGCGCCCCTGTGGAAGGCTTTTAAATATTGGTTCTATTTCTTTAACAGATACAGAAATATTCATATTATCTATTTCTTCTTGAATTAGTTTTTATAGTTTGTATCTTTCAAGAAATTGATCAGTTTCACTTAAGTATCAAATGTCTGGTCTGTGTAGTTGTTCTTACTATTCTGTTATTCATTTTCTTCATGTCCATGTGATCAGTAGTGGTGACCCCTCTTTCATTTCTGATATTAGTAATATGTGTCCTCTCACTGTATATATATTTTTTAGTTTAGCCTGCTGGAGGTTTATCAGTTTGTCTTTTCAAAAAAAAAAAAAAAACATTCTTGGTTTTATTGATTTTCTCTATTGTTCTTCTGTTTTCAAAAAGTCAACATAAACCAGATATTCCAGGATCTCCTATGACGCAAACTAAATTGTGGTGTGATTTTGAGCAATTGATGGAGAATAAGAAGGCAACTTTACTTTCTCTTGGAGATAGAAACATTCTCCTCTGAGGAGCGTTAAGCCCATGAAGAAGGAAAAATAATTTTAAAATGTTACTCGATTCTTCAGTTAAAGATATTATATTTATAAAGTCATAAAAAGTCAGCAGGATACCTAACTGTAATTTCAAAAGGAAATACATTATAATAAAATAATATTGTTTCAATATATAAGTATTTTGTGTGTTTTTTAAAGAAAATGTATTTTTTTATTGTGGTACAATATACATAACATAAAACACACCATCTTAACCATTTGCAGGGGCATTAAGTACATTTACACTGCTATGCAATCATCACCACCATCCACCTCCAGAACTTTCTCATCTCCAATCAGAAAATCCATACCCATTAAACAATAACTCTCTATTCTTCCCTCTCCCTGCCCCCTGAAAACCACCATTCTATTTTCTTGTCTCCATGAATTTACAACTCTAGATAATCATACAATATTTTACTTAGCATGATGTCTTCAAGGTTCATCCGTATTGCAGTCTGCATCGGGGTTTCCTTCCTTTTTAAGGCTGAACAATATTTCATTGTATACCTACTCATCTACTGATGGACACTTGAGTTGCTTTTACCTTTTGGCTATTGTGAATAATACTGCTATGAATATGGGTGTACAAATATCTGTTCAAGTCTCTGCTTTCAAGTCTTTGGAGTATATACTCAGAAGTAGAATTGCAGGAGCATTTGGTAATCCTATGTTAAGTTTTTTGAGGAACCATTATACCATTTTCCACAGGGACGATACTATGTTACATTCCCACTAGCAATGAACAAGAGTTCTAAGTTCTCCACATCCTTGCCAACACTTATTTTCTGATTTTTTGATAATAGTCATCCTAATGGGTGGAATGTGATGTCTTGTTATGGTTTTGACTTGATTTCCCTAATGATCAGTGATACTGAGCATCTCTTTATATGTTTGTTGGTTATTTGTTTATCTTCTTTGGAGAACTGTCTAGCAAATGCCTTTTGCTCATTTTTAATATTGTTGTTTGGTTGTTGCTATTGTTATTATGGAGTTGTAAGAGTTCTTTATATATTCTGTAATTAATCCATTATGATTATATCTCCCATTCCATGGGAATGCTTACTCCTGACTACATTGGAATACAACTTTGCATAGGATCACCATACACACAGCAGTTACTAAGGAAGACTGACACAGGCGTGTTGAGTGGACAACTCAGTGGTCACTGGTGGACTTCCGTTGATGACATGGTCTTCCACAATGCTGAACACTTGGGAAAGTTCTGAACCAATGTTTTTTAAAAACTTCATGACTCTTACATTCTTGGAACACTGATTAGATTAAAACTATGCAGATACTTTGTGATTTTTATGTAAAATAGTTCTTTCTTTTTTTTTTTTTTTAGATTTATTTATTTATTTTGGAGGCAGAAAGAGAGAGAGCAAGTGTGTGTAAGTGGCAGGGGAGGGGAAGAGGGAGAGAATCTTCAAGCAGACTCCCTGCTGAGTGCAGAGCCCAATGCAGGGCTTGATCTTACTACCCATGAGATCATGACCTGAGCCGAAACCAATAGTCAGATCCTCAAACCAACTGAGCCACCCAGGCACCCCAAAACAGTTATTTCTAGATCCAGATAATTACAAATTGATTTTTCATCTGAAGGTCAAGCAGGACACTCCAGAGTCACATGAGATGTCAGGATGAGTTTTTTGTTTTTAGAGCATATCATGGATCACAGTATACCTAGCTTCTCTTGATCTCACCCACTAAAAACCAGTAGTATACTCCAATCACTAGAACAAACAACAAGCTAACCCACAGTTTTCCAAAATATCCCATGGAGAATCACTGCCCTGGAGAGAAATTCTTAAACATGTCCACCAGGAGACAAGTCTAAGAATGTCCAGAGTGGCATTGCTATAATAGCAAAACATTGAAAATAACCCAAGTTGTCATCAAAAGTGGAATAAATGCAGGTCCTACAATGCAGGGTTATCCAGCAGGTGATAACGAATGAATGTGAACTATATCTATCAAGATGGATACATTTAAAGTACATGGCCTTGAACAAAAAAGTAAGTCAAGGAAAGATACATACAATATAATATCAACAATTTAACACTTTGCAACATGCAAAACAATATTATGTATTATTTAGAGATAAGTAAAGCCATGCATGAGAATGAGAGGGATTTCAGGAATAGTGGCTATCTGGGGTGACTGGGTGGTTCAGCTGGTTAAGTGTCTGACTCTGTTTTGGCTCAGATCATGATCTCCCAGTTGTGGGATCGAGCCTCGCATTGGGCTCTGTGTTCAGCATGCTTCAGATTCTCTCTCCCTCTCTCTCCCACTCACTCTCTCTCAAATAAACAAATAAGTAAAATCTTAAAAAAAAAAAAAGAATAGTGGCTATATCTTGGAGAGGGGGAGACAAGAGGAGAATGAGATTAGGGAAGAAATATTCCTAATTATTATTCCTAATATTTTCTATCATAAGCTGGGCAATAATGACATGGATGTTCATTGTAGGATACCTTATGCTTTTTATGTCTAAAATGTTTTTAAACAAACAAAAAACAAAAACAAAGGCTCACGCCATTTTTGGTTCCAGAGAAAACTGGTTTGAATCCTGGCTCTTTTACTTCCAAGCTGTGTTGTGGTGAACAAATTACTGAACTCTCCTAAAGGTTGGTTTGCTTTTCTGTAAAATGGAGATAAATATAATAGAAATAGAAGCTACTACATAAGAATGTTATAGGATATTGTAACAAAAGGGCACATTTAAAGCTCTTAGCTTATTGCCTCATTCCAGAGCAAGTAGACCTTTGTCCCAAAGAGGAATAACCTTTTAAAATATGCCTCATATAGTCTCTGTGATTTTTAATAAACAATCTTATCCTACCTTCTGTCTGATTGGTGTCAAAAGACAGGTATCAACCCTTAAATGGAAACACTGAATAGATGTACTCTGGTTACTTGTCAGATAACTCTGTTGTCCAAATCCTATCCAAATCCTGTTTATGAGAATAGATGTTTATGGAGGATTGCCTGAAGGATATGCTCTTCATCTGTTCTCTAGAAATGATAAATTTTACCCTTGGATCAACTCACCCCATCTGAGAACTGCATATCTGAATGGCATCATTCTGACTGTTGTCAAATTTACTTGACAGAATTGAACTTTGCTGTTCTGATATGGGTTTGCTTCGAAGGATGCTGTAAGACGAAACCAGGCAAAATTTGCTCCTGTATTTATTGCTGGGCTGGAGTCCAGGAAGTTATTCTCTGAACCAAAAAGTGTTTTCTTTATGAAGACCCAAGGGAGAAGCTTTTCTTAGGTCAGCAAGATAAAAACATTAAACAACTGGTTTGTCTTTATCTCATGGACGATCTGGATCTTTTAACAGAGCATATTTCCCTACTTACTTTAGTCTCCAGAAAACATTCAGCCCCATCTGTGGCCTATCTCTAGTACCTCTATAAAACAATGTGGCACATTTTCCTGAGAGGTAGGTAGATTTACCCTTGGATTGTTTTTTGACCCACATTATCTCTTTGTCCTAACATTTCCAGTGATTTATTTTCCATGTATTTTTGGAAGCTTGCCTCTTGTTTACAAAACAAGATCAGAAAAGAGAAAATGGAAAAATGAGGATAGAATAAAGGAAAGTGTGATATCAATAAGGAATAAATCAAGTAGGCAAAACTGTGTCTTATTACTTTTGCATTTCCCATTTCC
Organism: Mirounga leonina; assembly: GCF_011800145.1. Classification (NCBI taxonomy): domain Eukaryota; kingdom Metazoa; phylum Chordata; class Mammalia; order Carnivora; family Phocidae; genus Mirounga; species Mirounga leonina. Next base: position 4,978,715 of record NW_023270777.1, on the reverse strand, counting down.
TTTGTATTGAACTTTACAGCTAGTATAAAGTTAGTAAATGTTTGTTACAGTAAAAAAAAAAAAAAAAAGGAGGTAAGATCTATCAGACCATTCCTTTTCCTGCTTGTGCAGAGCCATAAGATTGTGCTAGACATAGGGAAGACTTGATGAGCCCCAAAGAAACAAAAGAGAATACTTTGATACCTTCTGAGTGATATCTGATATTTCCTGAAGCAATGTCCTAGCCTGTTTTCAGGCTCACTCCAATCCATCTACCTTATGAAAACATCCCCAATTGTAAACAAATACCTCTCTCTCCTGGAACTCCTTCAGAACCTACTGTCTCTAAGCACCCATTTAAAATTTATTTGACATAAAAATAAAAATAAAATTTGTTTTATGATAACTTAGCTTGAGATACAGATATAAAGATGATAGATAGGGAAGGAAGAAAGGAAGAAATCTGAAAGAGAAAAAGACCATGCTTATGGATATTTATTTGTATTTATAAGTATATTCATCATCGTTTATTAGTTCAATAATCATTTTTAAAGAGGTAAGTGAAAATCTATTTCATTGACTTATTTTTTAAAGATTTTATTAGAGAGAGAGTGTGAGTGAGAGAGAGCATGAGAGGGAGGAGGGTCAGAGGGAGAAGAAGACTCCCACTGGGCGGGGAACCCGATGTGGGGCTCGATCCCGGGACTCCAGGATGATGACCTGAGCTGAAGGCAGACACTTAACCGACTGAGCCACCCAGGTGTCCTCATTGAATTTTTTTGACAAACTTGCATTAAAGCTCTGTTCACACACAACAATATGGATGACTCTCAAATGTGTCATGATTAAGGAAAAGAAGCCAGACTGAAAAGGCTACAGACTTCTGATTCTATTTATATAACTTTCCAGCAAAAGCAAAACCACACAGGTAGAAGGGCTGGGAGTGAGGGAGGGGCTGACTACAAAAGGCAGAGCGGAATTTGGGAGTAAGGAAACTCTTGTGTATTATGATTGTGCGGGGCTGGTCACATGACTCTCTAGGGTTGTCAAAACACTCAGAACTCCACCCTCAAAAGTGTGGATTTTACTATTCATAAGTTATGCATAAATTTAATATAATGAGGAAAAACTTTGTTCAGCATCTGCTGAAAATACTAAGTAGATTTTCCATTGATATTTATCTAAGTTAACCTGGTTCCTAGACCATCTGCTCCTCTTTGTGCTCACAGTAGATACTGATCATCAATTATGACATTTTTATTTCACTCAGAAGCAAGACAGGGCCTCATGGAGAATTTTCAACAGAACACTCCAGGCAGCCATCGACAATCTTTTTGGAACTGGTATGAGATAAAACCTTTTTGCTGCCTGAGACCCATGTCATCCCAAACAAGCACTACCATGTGCTTAGTTATACCTCCTCTGAGTGCAGGCGTAATGCTTACAAAGTTAACTTACCTTCAGGTGACTAACTTCATCTCCTGTATCTTCATTTAGTGCATATATATATTTTTTAAAAGACAAATGTAAATGTCAGCACAGGATCACATTTTATAAGCTACATCCAGACTTACAATTTTCAGAAAGTGTGCCTCCAGACCTAAAAGTAGATCAAATGATCTCCAGATGTGACTGTGACATGAGGAAGGAGACTTGGGTCCAGAGCACCTGGCTGTGACTGCCCACTGGACCCTTCACAGTCATGTAAACAGAGAATATAAAGATGGACAGCAAATATTAAAAGCACAAATTACAACAGATCTCATTTTGAGCTCGGTACTATGCCGGACATAGAGTGGTAAGCAACAGAAATAAATTCCCTGCCCCCTGGATCTGATAATCCAGTAGGAGTGATCGACATTAAAGAACTATTCACACAAATAAACAGATTTTGTATGTGCTATGAAGGAAAAGTACAGAGTGACAACGGGAACAATACAGTGGAATTAAGTGAGACAGGTGGAGGGAAGCCCAGCAGAGTTCTTTTTAAGACGTGGTTAATAATCTGAAGGCTGTAGCAGAGGCATTGACCGAGTGGGATGGATGAGGACATCCCAGGCAGAGATGCCTGTGCTCAGATCTCGAAGTGGGAAAAAGTATAGAGTTCTGGCTTAATGGTAGACCACCAGTGTTATAGGAAAACATTATTCTAGGAATAGGGTGACTCAAGCTCAGGCAGGAGGGGTGGGCATCAGCCAGGTCACACAGACCCCCTTAGTACACTTGGAGGATTTTAAGTATATCCTAAGAACACTGGAAAGACACAAATTCGAGGTGAATCATGCCTAATACTCCAAGCTAACATCCATGACAAAACTTTAAGAAAAAAAAAAAAGATCCCATGTACTCTCTAAAATAAAATAGAATTAAAAACTTAGCAACATGAGCTTACATAGCATTTTATGCCTACCATTTGGGCATCAGTTGTCACACTGTGTCAATAAGGTATTTACATGTGTCTTTTCTGCTGGACTGAGAGCTTCCAGCAATTAGCAACTACATCTTATATATTATTGTGTCTTCAGGATCTGAAGCTTAGTAGGTCCTCAATAAATATTTGTTGAATTGAAATAAATTAAACAAAATGTCTAAGCATGCAAATACATAGTATTCCAAAGCCAATTTCATATATTAATTCCCTGGTATGTCCAAAAGTACTAAGAAATACAAAGTTACAGGTGCATCTGGCTAAGGATAAAATAGCCTTTTTGGAGCTGTTATGAATATGTGCTGATCAGAATTACTCTGAGAATCTTCTGTCATGTTTCCAGCAATGTGGAGAAAAACAAAAGACAACACAGAGATAAAATTACAGGTTACAAAGGATTATTTTTGGAATTTGTTCAAAGCCAAGACAAACACAGCCAGAGGATGAGAACAGCCAACTTGTGATAAAATTTCTCCTCAATGGACCAAGAAGGAGTCAGAAAAGGTAATGACAGACCAAGGGCAGGGAACGAATCAAGGCAAACTTCTGAAATAGGGAAAGGTGTGTGAAGCGATGACTAAGTTTTACACTGATCCCTCAAACTAAGCATTGGCAGAAAGCAAAATGAGATAGATGTAGCAACAGGAAGAAGTTACTGGCAAGGTAACTGTTACAGGTTGAACTGTGTCCCCCTAAAATTCACATTTTGAAACCTGACCTCCATATGTAACCTTATTTGGAGATACAGTCTTAACAGAGTTAGTCAATTTAAAGTGAGGTCATCTGCATGGTCCCTAACCCACTATGATTGGGGTCCCTTATTAAAAGGGGAAATTTAGATGCAGGGAGACCCATAGAGGGAAGACGCCATGCGAAGAGACAGAGAGAGATGGTCATCTACACACCGAGGAAAAGAGACGGGAGCAGATCTTCCCTCAGAGCCCTCAGAAGGAATCAACCCAGCCAACACCTTGATCTTGGACTTCCAGCATCGGAAACTGTGAGAAAATGCTTTTCTGTTATTTATGCCCCCAAGTCTGTAGTAATTTGTTAAGACAACCCTAGTAAAGTAATACAGTAATCAACCTGAAAAATCCTCATTTATTGGAGGATTCAAAAAGTAAAGGAGGGGAAAAAGTAGTTGAATGAGTAGATCAAGGAGATAAATGAGGTCTCCTCGGGCTCACGTTTACATGAAGTAGGTTTTTCTGGTAGAAACTCATTTACCAGAAACTACACAAGGTTGGAGCCTCGAATGAATATAAACTAGTAACAAGGAATGATAATAATAGGTCTTAACAGGTGCTGGGCACAGCATCATGCGTTTTACGTGAGTTATATGCCTCAATCTTACAACTACTCTGTGAGTAGGTTGAATTCTTTCACAGATGAAAATACTGATTCTCAGAGTTTAGTTTCCTTGCCCAAGGTCAGACAGCAGTAAGAGATAGCAAAGATCCCCTCCTGGCTCTGGCAGGGTAAGAAGGAGAGTAACCATTGTGTGAACACACCAAAACCCTTCTCCATCACAAGGACCTGTTATCCAGAGGGAACGACACTAACCAGAGCCTCATCACTCTCAAGGGAAAGACTTATCGCCAACTCCAGCCCCCTGTAGTTTTCCTCTCTCACCTAAGAGGTGAAAATAAAAGCTAAGAAAAACTTGCAAAGGTCACAACCCGAGACAGAGACCCACTGAAAACTGAGATTTAATCCTAAGATTCTAGAATGCTTCCCTCTCTTATTGCTTATCACCACACCAGCAAGCCTCCAATATAATAGCATTTTACAGCTAAAAGAGCTGCAAGGTACAGACTCTAATTAAGGAGGAGTTCTTAGGGAAGCCCAAGGATAAAAGAGATGACAAAAACAAGCGCACCAGAGGAATATAAAGCTTCTGGTACCTGTAACTACAAACCAACTCCTAGCCAAGTTAACATAAAACTTCACACTAAAGGCTCATTTACTCAGTCCCTATTACCTGATTTATCATTTCTGCCTCTCAACAAAAAAGGATAAGAAGCCATCCTGGAAGATAAGAAAAAATACAGTTGACAATATGAAACAAGCATGAGAACCAGACACAGATATGACACAGATTTTGGAATTGTCACCTAGGGAATTTTTTTTAAAAGATTTTATTTACTTATTTGAGGGACAGAGAGAGCATGATTGGGGGGGGTGGAGGCGCAGAGGGAGAGGAAGAAGCTGACTCCCCACTGAGCAGGGAGCTTAATGCAGGACTGGATCCCAGGACCCAGAGATCATAACCTGAGCTGAAGGCAAACTCTAAACTGACTGAGCCACCCAGGCACCCCTCACGTAGGGCATTCAAAATAACTGCGATTAAGGGCACCTGGATGGCTCAGTCGGTTAAGTGTCTGACTTTTGATATCAACCCAGGTCTTGATCTCAGGGTCGTTGAGTTCAAGCCCTGCAAAAAATAATAATAATGGACGCCTGGGTGGCTCAGTTGGTTAAGCGACTGCCTTCGGCTCAGGTCATGATCCTGGAGTCCCGGGATCGAGTCCCGCATCGGGCTCCCTGCTCGGTGGGGAGTCTGCTTCTCCCTCTGACCCTCCTCCCTCTCATGCTCTCTGTCTCTCATTCTCTCTCTCAAATAAATAAATAAAATCTTTAAAAAATAAAAATAAAAAAATAAAATTTAAAAAATAAAATAACTGTGATTAATATGTTAAGAGCTATAATTGAAAAAATTAACTATATGCAAGAACAGATGGGTAATATAACCAAGAGAGGGCCAACTTGAAGAAAGAATCAAAAGTAAATGCTAGACAGCAAAAATTCTGTAGCAGAAATGAAAAATGTCTTTGATAGGCTCATCAGTAAAATTCTTTCCTCTGACATGGCTGAGGAGAGAATCATCAACCAGAAGAGAGATCAAGAGAAATTTCCCAAACTAAGATGCAAAGATTAAGAAGGGTGGAAAAAAAAAAAACCAGAATGTCCAAAAATCGTGGGACAATTTCAAAAAGTGTAATATACATGCAATTGGAATTCTAGAAGAAAAAGAAAGAATAAAGCAGAAGAAATATTTGAAATAATAATAACCTAGAACTTTTGAAAATTAATGACAGACACCAAACCATACATCCATGAAGCTCTGAGAACACTAAGCAAGATGAGTACCAAGAAATCTACACTTAGGCAAATTGTCTTCAAATTTCAGAAAACCAAAAGCAAAGAGAAAAATTTTAAAGCATACAGATCTACATTAAGAAAGGAAGAGGATTGGAAAAGGAATAATTGAAGGTAAAATAAAATGTTTTATTTTTCTTATGCTTCATTTATCAAAAAGATAACTGTTTAAAGTAACAATAATAAATAAATTAGGGCATTGGATTAGTGGACTGAATGACAGTAATACCATAAGGGATGGGAGGGAGAAATTGGGAATACTCTGTTATAAGGCAGCTACATTATAAGTGGTATAATATTATTTGGATAATATTCAAATTATTGAATTTGAATATTTCAAATTTAGATTGGGTTTAGATTACTTAAAAATATATATTGCAAACTTTAGGGCAACTGCTATGTTTTCAGTAAGTAAAATTGGCATACTATGACAAAATGGAATCATATAAAATGCTCAGTTACAACCAGAGAAGGCAAAAATATATTTTTTTATGAAGGAAAGAGCATAAAAAATAATTATGTACCACAACCCTGTGGGATTTATTGTAGGTATGCAGTGCATACCATAACATTTAAAAATCAATCAGTATAATGCAGCACATCAACAAACTAAAGGAAAAAAATCACAAAATAGCAACTATTTCAGAAAATGTTTTGACAAAATCCAAAACTCATTCATGATGAAAAAAAAAAAAAAAACTCTCAGAAAACTAGGAATACAGGGAAACTAACTTGACCAAAATAATCTACCAAAACCGCACAGCAAATATCGTAATGGTGAGAAACTGGAACCTTCTCCCTTAAGATAAATACAAAGCAACGATGTCCCCTCTGACTAGTCCTATTCAACATCATACTGGAAGTGCTAGCCAGTGGGGGGGCAGGAGGGAGATAAGAAAAGGAAATAAAGAGTGTACAAATTGGGAAAGAAAAACGAAAAGTGCCTTTGTTCCCAGGTGATATGATTGCTTATGTGAAAAATCCCAAAGAACCAGCTATATAGATATATATTAATTTTATAGACTGGCCTGAGAAATTGGAAGGATGTAGTTATCATATATAGAGACAGGTAATCAGCTTGTGGATCAAGCAGGTTTTGAAGGGAAGATCAACAATCCAGTGTAGGACATGTAAAATTTGAGGTATCTATTAGATCTTCAAGTGGAGAGGTTGAGGATGCAGTTGAATATATGGTTTGGGGTTTGGAGTTTAGAAGAGGAGTCTTGGCTAGAGATATAATATAATTAATATATATTAAGATATAATATAATTAATATATAATAATTAATAAGCAAGTTCATCAAGGTCACAGGATAAAATACTAATATACAAAAGTCAATTGTTTTCCTATATAACTTCAACAAACAATTGGAATTTGAAACTAGAATTGCAATACGATTTACAATAACACTGGGGGAAAAAAAGAAATATTTAGGTATGAATCTAAGAAAATGTGTACAAGATGTGTATGTGGAAGGGAGCCTGGGTGGCTCAGTCAGTTAAGCATCTGCCTTCGGCTCATGTCCTGGGATCGAGCCCTGCATTGGAGCTCAGTGGAGAGCCTGGTTCTCCCCCTCCCGCTCCCCCCTGCTTGTGCTCTCTCTCTCTGCCAAATAAATAAATAAAATCTTAATTAAAAAAAAGAAGCATGTGTTGAAACAACAAAACTCTAATGAAAGAAATCAAAGATCCAAATAAATGGAGAGATATTTCATGTTCATGGATTGGAAGACTCAATTTTATTAAGATGTCAGATTCTTCCCAACTTGATCTATGGATTCAATGCAATCCCAATCAAGATCCCTGAGTTTATGTCCAGTATTGTAGTACGGGGCAATACTCTCAGCAGGGAATGAGGACACGGGAAAGTGTTTCAGGATCAAAAAAAGAGGATTAAGATTTAGTGCTAAAAACTGCCCATGACAGTAATTAATTTACACATCACTAAAGTGATCATATAATGCTCATAACAATCATGTGATGGAAACTCATACTCTCTCCAACAAAACTTTTGACTTCACCAATCTTCCAGAGCTTCTATGGTCAAGGCCAACAGTCTTCTCCACTCCAATGGTCAATTCTTCCCCCTCATCCTACTTGTATGGTACCAGTGGCAGTATTTGACAGAGTTTATCATTCCCTCCTCCTTAAAATACTCCTTCTCTTGGTTTCTAGAACACCTCAGTGGTTAGTCTTCTCAATCTCCTTTGCTACTTCTCCCTCCCCTCTCTGATCTTTCCATATTGGAGAGTTTCACGGTTCAGTTCTTCATCCTCCACTCTTCTGCAGTGGTACCCACTCCCTAAGAGCCCACTCTTAGAGTTCCAAGGCTTTCAATATGCATCTATATTGGATTCCAAATTTATATCTCTAGCCAAGACTCCTCTTCTAAACTCCAAACCCCAAACCATATATTCAACTGCATCCTCAACCTCTCCACTTGAAGATCTAATAGATATCTCAAATTTTACATGTCCTACACTGGATTGTTGATCTTCCCTTCAAAGCCTGCTTGATCCACAAGCTGATTACCTGTCTCTATATATGATAACTACATCCTTCCGATTTCTCAGGCCAAGAATTTGGAGTTGTCCCTGATGTGACTCTCTGAAGTTCAGTAACCCATCCCTCTGCCTGTAATGTTCTAACCCAAGAGCACTCTTCTTTCCAGTCCTTTCTCAATCACCTTCTCCATGAGCCTACCCTGACTAGCCCTGTGTAATATTACATACAGTCCGGTTCAACCCACCTCCCCTAACACTCTCAATCCCTCTTATGCTTTTGTTCTCTTTTTCTCATGGCACTTATTAATTTCCATCACATACAACTAACTCATCAAACTATTTTCACAGTCTGTCTCTGCTGGGCAGAGATCTTCATCTGTTTTATTCACCAATACATCCCAAGCGTATAATATAGCAATCGGTACCTAGGAAACATCCCACAAATCATTAGGAATGTTAAGTGAATACAATTCTTTCTGTTTCACAGATGAGGTCATAAACTGCAGTGTGGCTGATAAATGATGAATTTGGAGTCCCAGATACGCTTGATTTCCAAATCTTGGTGTTTTCCATCATTGTGGGTTTTTTTTTTTTTTCTCCTCTCTTTAGATTCAATGCACCAAAACTGGCTACACATTAAATCACCGGAGGAACTTTTATAAAACACTAGACCCCACTCTGAGTTTCATTCAGTCAGAGGTGAGGTCCGTGTGTCCCTTGGCTCCATAGGAAAGTGATTCTGATGAGCATCCAGGTCTGTGGACCATTGTTATAGATTTTATTCTCTCATGTGGGCCGGTTTCACTTCCAGAATTCTTAAAGAATTTGAAGGGTATGTCTTGGAATAGTTAGCTTGTCAATATAGCAGCAGTTATATGGCATTATAAACAAGCTGCCCCACATTCTTCAATTTATCAAATAGAAGCTCCCCCTTTTGAGCACCAAAGTTTTTTTTAAGTGAATCATTTCAGATCCAAATCTTTCTTTAAAAAAAAAAAAAAAAGTGTGCCCAATGAATGTTAGCTTGTTTTTATGTGTGTTTTTCCCTGTCCCTGGAATGT
>NW_023270777.1:4863335-4969574 GCF_011800145.1 Mirounga leonina | reverse complement strand
GGAATGTTAGCTTGTTTTTATGTGTGTTTTTCCCTGTCCCTGGAATGCCCCCATGAAGTCCAAGTAGTCCCTTTTCTTGGACTCTTTTTCCAAATCCCTCCCCAAATTTCTTTTTGGAGTGAGACTCCCCTTCACAATACTCCTGTGGCATTTCCATGCCTTTTTATTGAAACAGGATGTTGTAGTAAGTGATCAACTCATCCTGCTCTCCTGCTATGGTAATAGTAATAAGAACTTCTTTTATTTAAAAGAGGGAAACCCACCTCTAATTGACTTAAGAAAAAAAAAGAGAGAGAGAGAATTGATCGGCTTGTGTAATTGCAAAATTCATGGGTAGACCTGTCACCCTAGGATGTGGGTGCTCGAATGATGCCTTCAGAAACCTGACTTCAATCTCAGGCAGAGGGCAGCAAGGATGGCCCTCAGGATCCCCAGGTTTCCATGCTGCCTTTTAGCCCCAATGGCAGAAAGAGAACGCCTCCGTCCCAAGGGTCCTAACAAAAAGCTGTAGGACTGACTCTCCCTGGGACGGACTTGTGTCATGTTCCTTCCATGAACCAATCGTTGTGGCTTGGAAAAAGTGAAGATGTACTGTGATGGGTCAGGCCGTGGTCTCCAGCCCTTGGAACCAGGGCTGGAATCAGTCCTTTCCCCCAAATCCCTCTGGGCAGAGAATGGGAATGGGTGTCCTTCAAGAAGAAATCAAAGTGTAAAAAAAACACCAGATGCCCACAATCTGCTGGATGTGGGCTATATAACTGTACGGAATATAGGCCCCTGGGACAGATACAAAGATTTTTTTTTTTTTTTTTTTTTTGGTCATCAGAGATAGAATGCTCAGCTCCAAACATGACTATTGGTAAAAGCACTATCAGCGCTTTAATTAGGTATCCCTCGAGACCAGGGCCGGGATGTTGCAGGATGACAAAGCCAACAGCAGGGGAAGTTGGAAATGTCACCCTCGTTAGTGGGGTTATTCACAGGAGGAAGGGCGCACCCAGGGCCCTGGGGAGTGTCAGAGGGCAGGTTCCTGCCAAGAAACTGAAGTGACTGTCAGAGACAGGAGCTGCAGGGCCTTGGAGGAGTGGGGAGGGGTCAAACCGAGAAATACAGCAGAGGGAGGAAGAACTTCTCCCCGGGGGATCCTCAGGACTTTTTTCCAAGGTGATCTTGAAATGTGCATGTTGTGGTTATTGCTTATTTATTTCCCATTTATATTAATGTCCTCTTATTATGGGCAACTTCTAACTACCACAGACTTGAGCTCTCTGACCAAGCAGAGGGCAGATGAAGGTGCTTTCTGAAATGCAGGTCCCTTCCCTCCCCCAAAGCCCTGCCAACCAGCCCATGCTGCAGAGGGTGAGACAGCTGTCCTCATGCCTCCCCTCCATGCTGCCCGTCGCAACAAACCAAAGGACTGACCGGCCACAAAGCCACCAGATGTCCTAGTGAGGAAGATGTGGGCTGCAGCAGGAAGAAGGGAGACTCAGCCCAAGTCCCGACGTGGGGTCCCTGCTCTGTCACTAACCAGCCACGGGACCTCAGGCAAGTCAGCCAAGCCTCACTTCTCAGTTTCCCCCTGTGTTAAAACATCAAAACAAAAGCAAAACGTGGAGGATTCTGCACTCTCTAAAATCCCATTGCAATCAATGAATAAAAGCTTTTGGAGCTAGGACCGGATCCGGATCTATTGGGTGGAAGAGCCTCCTAGTTGTAAGGAACAGCATCCAATTCTGGCTGAGTGAAGCTCAAGGGATATTGAGTTATAAAGGACTGAAGGGAGTTTGGAGAGTTGGGCTTGAGAATGACAGAAGCCAAGCAGATCCAGAGGCAAGGGTCCAGGACCACACTTGTCCCATAACAAGAGCGACTGGAATACGAGCCGTTTTAAGAGTCCTGTCTCTCTGCAAGGGAAGGATCACCTCCTTGTCCTAGATTGGGTCGTGGGATGGCTAAACACCAATGACTTCTCAATCAGACTGTATTTAACAAGAAGAAGACCCTTGGAAATGGAAACGGATGCCCAACATCCAGAAAACATTAAGGAGAGAGGGGAGACACAGCTGTCACCCTATGAGGAACCCCTTTTCCTCCACAAGTCTAGAATCCCAACAGCCCCGGACCCCATGTGCATCCATAGAGAACTTCCAAGGTCACAGCACAGCTACTCAGCCCCCGGATGATGGCTCTGTGTCCCCACTGCTCTCTGCAGCTTTCCGTAAAGACCAAGAATCCCTTGGTCATTAACCCTCCAAGCCAAGTAACTTAAAGAGAAATCTTCCACACTGTTAATGGCTTAGCCAAGCGGCCATCACAGATAATGCTGCGTTGGCACGTGGTCTGCCAAATTGCATTTACAAATGATACATTAAAATGGTGGTCTCTGTCCACCGGGGTCAGGCCCTCTGGAATCTGCAGAAGGAGTGCTGGGTATAAGATCAGGGACTCAAATCGGAGTCCTTGCTTGGTGTGTGTGTGTGCGGGGGGTTGTCTTTTGCTTCTTAGCATCCAAGCCTGCCAGCAGCTCTGCTTTGCCATCCCCGTGGCTGCCCCACATTCCCATCCCCCCAAACCTTCTCACTCCCAAACCACACCACCCCCAACACACACACCCCCTCACCCTCCACAATGTTTTTCAGCCTCTCTGTCTGAACACAGCATCAGTCCCTGAGGCCAAGCCAAGGACCTGCCTCTCTGGGTTGCTGAGAACAGGCTTTCTCCACCTCCCTCTCTCCACCTCCCTGGTCTCCGAGGCTGCCCGTAGCCCCTGCAGGTTAAGCAGAGAGGAGATTAGAAATTATCCAAATCACAACAATTCCCTGGCAGCTTTTGTATGATTACAGGCTCTGGTGAACTAAACTGTCCAGCTGGGTAATTGAAGGAAACATATTTATTGAAATTCACATGCTTACAGTTATACTCAGCCCCTGGGTATCAGCAAAGCTGACCTGAAGAGAATGAAAAGCCCCTTGCAGCTTTCCAAGGAAGCATTCCGTACAGGCCCGTTGGGGTTTAACTCTCAGGTGGCGCGAGAGAGCTTTGATTTTCCTCTGCTCCTGGTGCCTCTCGGCTCCTACCAGCTGTCAGCTGGGCTGCCAGGGCTCAGGCAGGATAGGAAAATGGGACCCACCAAGGCTGACATTGCCCCTTCACAAAAGGCTTTGCCCAAAAGGTGTCAGCAACACGGCCTCACTTCTCCGATTTCATTTTATGCTCAGAAAGAGGAGGCTTTGATCAGCTGGTGAGTTCCCTCCGAGTGACAGCTACAGTTAGGAGCAGATGGGTCTCTCGGATAAGCACTTCGTGCAGAAGAACTGGCCTGTGCAAGGTCACCTTGGGCTCTACGCAGCTTCACTGAGACCAGCTGGAAACACGGGAAGCCCAGGCCAAGCGCGGTGTGCATTACATACAAACAGATATGCTTTCTTTCCACGGAAAGCGGGGCTCCCGGTGACCTGGCTGGCACCAACTTCCAGAATCACAGAGAGATATCCAAGCTCCTCAGAACCTCTCCTACTGCCAGGTGTTGGAATCCTTTTCCTAAACCCCCATGATCGAGCCCACGGGTTTTAATTCCGTTTCAGTGCCCATCCATAATCAGTGAGCGCTTCCCTTGGTCCAGGTCTGCAAAGCCCCACTCGAGTTCCTCAGGAAAGAATATCGTGTGATGTCCGGCGAGGGCCCTGGTGGGGGCGGTCTCACCATTCCTGCGAGGTGTTTGCAGCTGTATCATTGGTGAGAAGACTTATTCTTGCTAAATCTGCCTGGCTGGCCCCTGTAGCCTTAGGATGACACAGGAAGGTGGAGACCAGCCTGAATGGAGAACTGTTAAACCCATTGGCCCCCTGGCCAGGAGCTCGGAAGCAAGGAAGGGGACAAATCCAACTACCAGAAGTATATTTTGGCAAAGGTTGATGTAGGTCCTATCACCCAGATTCGGAGATATTTTTCCTTGGAGATCCCATCCGATACTCTTATCTTCTTGTTGTAGGGTTTTTAAAGATTTTATTTATTTATTTCAGAGAGAGAACAGGGTAGGGACAGAGGAGGAAGGATAGGAAGAAGGAGAGAATCTCAAGCAGACCCCACGCTGAGCATGGAGCCTGACGCAGGGCTTGATCTCATGACCCTGAGATCATGACCTGAGCTGAAACCAAGAGTCCGATGCTTAACTGACTGAGCCACCCAGGTGCCCCTTGTTGTAGGTTTCTAAAGTACCTCAAGGCCTATGACAGAACCTGACTATGAGCCCTGGCAAAACCTAGATGGATCCAGAATCTTGGCACTGAGACTATTTGATGGATCCATGCATAATCTCCAACAGCAAACAACAAAAGACAGGACAAATGCAAAGGACACAAATCCTACTTATTAGGGGAATGGTGAAAGCAAATACTGTGATATCAGAAGAAATGCGGGCTAAAATCACCAGATAGCCCATCTGTTACATACAGAAATGCAGAGTTTTCTTGAGCAGCAACGGGATCTAACCCAAAGGAAAAAGAGAAACAAAATACTAGCCAAGGGAGACTGGATTTCAGGCCCCTGCCCCTTAGTGGGAACCCAGGGTTGCTTACCCCAACTCAGACTGAATAGTCCCCAAAAGACAGCACAGGCCCTGTGACTGCAAAGTTAAGGGCATTCACAGATCGCTATTTGAAATTTTACCTAAACCTTGTTAATCGGGCCTCTGAATTGGGACTAAAGTTCACACTTGCGTTCCCGGCAATGAAAGGTTTGCAAAGTAAAATGGATTGCATAAATCCTATTTAAGGGAATTACTAGAACAAACTGATTTTAAGGACTTTAGCACATTAATCATCGGAATAAAGATGGATACAACCAATTATCGATGGGTTTCAGAGAGTTTCCAAAGTGGTCCTCCAGGGCCTCCACTAGGAAACACTTTGTCAGCAATTAATGTTGTGTGTCTGAAATCCGGTATAAGAAGCTAAGGGTTTTTTTGTTTGTTTGTTTGTTTGTTTGTTTGTTTTAAAGATTTTTTTTTAAAGATTTTATTTATTTATTTGAGAGAGAATGAGATAGAGAGAGAGAGAGCATGAGAGGGGGAGGGTCAGAGGGAGAAGCAGACTCCATGCTGAGCAAGGAGCCCGATGCGGGACTCGATCTTGGGACTCCAGGATCATGACCTGAGCCGAAGGCAGTCGCTTAACCAACTGAGCCACCCAGGCGCCCTGTTTGTTTGTTTTAAAGTAACTCAGGGGGTGCCTGGGTGGCTCAGTCGGTTGAGCGACCGACTCTTGATTTCAGCTCAGGTCATGATCTCTGGGCTGTGAGATTGAGCCCTGCATCAGGCTCCACGATGGGTGTGGAGTCTTCTTGGGATTCTCTGTCTCCCTCCCTCTGCACCCCCCCACCATGCTTGTGCTCTCTCTCAAAAAAAAAAAAAAAAAATAGTAACTCAGATTAGCCCACCCCCAAAAGGAAGCTTATTCCACTTTAAACAAAACCAATCTATGAAGAAAATCTAGAATTATAAAACAAATAATAATATACTATTAAAAAATTGCTGTAACACTCCTGTAAACAGAAAGTTTCGCTATGGAATCTAAAATTTGACTCTTTCCATAAAATACGCTTAAGGACAACTTCTTAGTAAGATGTCAGTTATATAGAGTGACCCATATCTATGGGGCACATTTATGTCAGCAAGTCTGGGACATTTTATGCACTCTCCTGTGAGTCCCACCTGGTGTGGACAAGAGTCTGAGGCTTTGTATGGGTCGCAGCCACCCTTGGTTTGTATGGGGAAAAATGGCTCATCCTGCTTGCTGCTAATTGGAGTACGTGAACTTCTGTAGGAATATTCATCCATTTCTATATCCAGCAATATTGTATCGAGCACCTGTGATGCACATAATGTATTCTTGTACATCTATACGAATATATACCTGCAGCACATGGAGTGTTCAGCTAATGAGCTCCATCTTTAGGGACTCATAATGGACCTTATTAATTAATTAATGTTTCTGGCTGGCTGGTATCCATTTCTATCTTCTGACAGTACCCTAATTTCCTTTTGAGGAGTCACCTCTTTCTTCTTAGATTCCTCATGGAAGGATACAGTCCGAATGTCTACCCTCTCCCAGTCAGGGAGTCAGGTATTGGGCTGGGCCAGTAGGGCTCTCCCTCTTTAACTTAACGGACTCTGTTGGCAATTCTGTGCCACCCAGATACCGCCATTTGGAACGGGCTCTCTCTGCCACAAAATGGTAGCCATTCTTCTGCTCCCGATCTGCCCATTCCGATGAGGCCAGCTCCTCAGCCTTTCCTCCTTTTGTGAGTCTCTAATAGTCTTTCAATACATTCCCCCTTGCTGAGGTTTGCTAGAGCCAAGTTCTGTTGCTTACAACCAAATCGCCACATGGTGCTAGATCTTGAACCACTATGCTGTACTTCAAAAACTTCCTCCAGCAAAGTAGCTAAGCCTCCCCCTCCACAATCGGTGCATTTTCGAGCTGCTTCGGGCTTCCTTCCTACAGTTTTAGAGAAAATGGTGTCCCCCACCCTCTTCCACTCAGTAGGGTGACCAGTTTACCCAGGTTTGCCTGGGACATCCAGTTTCAGCAGTGAAAGTCTAACATTCTGGAAACTCCTGCAGTCTCAGCAAAGTGGATCGTTGGTTACCCTAACCTAGAGCTTTTCTCTCCTCTCTTTCTGCACAGTGGTGGAAGCTTTTCCCTTCACCAACAAACTGATGTTTTGCTCTGATTACCTCTCACTCTTCCCACGCTCCCAGAGATCTCAGAGTCCCTCTAAAACTCCACATACCTAACCTTAAACCTTCACCCCATCTTCTCTCCAAACACCCCAAAGTACCCAAGTAGAGATGCTCTGTGCTGACTCTTCAGACTCAACATATTCTGAACTAGATCCATCCTCTGCTCGCAAACACTGCATCCCCATGTGGGTTGGCACTGTGCTTTGGAGGCAACGTGTCCAAATGGCACTATGACAGTAAATACTGGAATTTAAAATATGCATGCCACATTCAAATAGAGAAACACATGCGTATGCGTACAGGAAGGAGGTACGAGGACGTTCTTTACAGCATTGTTCATAATGGCAAAATGGAAACTGCCCAATAGTGTATCAATGGAGAGTAATATATACATAAACTAGAGTCGACCCCTACTGTGAAATCCCATGCAGCAGTTGGAAAGAATAGTGACTGTTATCTTGTACAGAGCTTACGATGTTGGGGTTCTATGCTCTTAAGTGGAAAGAGAAAGGTCTAGGGATGCATGGGTGGCAAAATCGGTTACGCTTATGACTCTTGATTTCAGCTCAGGTCCTGAGATCGAGCCCCATATTAGGCTCCATGCTCCACACGGAGTCTGCTTGAGATTCTCTCTCCTTCTCCCTCTGCCCCTGCTGCTTGTGCTCTCTCTAAAATAAATAAATCTTAAAAAAAAAGAGAGAGAGAAAAGTCTAGAAAAATACATATGAAAATAATAAAACTTTATCTCTAAGCAAGGAATTGGGTTTGTTGGGAAGTTGTCAATAATGGTTGTGATGTTTTCATGTCTCAGTGAGGATAATATTTGCGTATATTATTTGAGTAATAATAATTCATTAATAAAAACATGATCATCCCACTCAATTCCCCATATTGGCTAGGACTGCCATTCTTCTTTAATCACCCAGACTCAGATCCATAATATTAGTTTCTGACACTTCCCTTTATTTCTTCTCTGTAGTCAATGAGTTTTCAAGACCCATCAAATCCTTCTTGAGATTGATGTTGGAATCAATGTGTTGGAAATTGCTGTTAATAGGTAAATGTTACCTGAAAAGAGTAACAGATAAATGTGTAAACATGCAAATAAACAACAAATACCTTGGTTGGAATTAGTTTGTTCCATCAGCATCCACAGCTTCAGCAATGGAATGGAGGGACAGAAGCAGGTGGGAGATGAGGAGAGTGGCAGCCCCCGGCCCTGGGAACCTGATGGGGGTGGGGGTGGGGCTTCAGAAGGACAAAGATTGAGGAATGAGGGCTAAAAACAACTTTTGCTAAGCACCTGGAAGGAGAGATTTATGTAGAAGAGATCCTATAGGAAATTCTCAGGAGGGTTTTCGAATCTTAGAATAGAACACAGAGTATGGGACTAGAAAGGTCTTAAGGCTGTCTCGTCTGACCCACCACTGGGTGCACAACTTGAAGCCAAGATTAGTGCTTTTTTTTTCTTGGTATCCCGAACACTTGGCAAGGTCTGGCACAAAGAAGGGTCTTAATATACTTTAGTTAAATGGATGACATATACAGATAAGGAAACTGAGGCACAAGAGGTACAAGGTCATTTATCTCAGCTCAAAGAGCAGGAAAGGGCAGACCTGGGAATCAACCCTAGGTCTCCCCATTCCCTGATCTGAGCCCCCACATTATAGGGATCCATTTCCCCAGTTGCTGCCATACAAACCCTTGGCAGGCATGAGGCACGCCCACGCGATTCTTTTCCACTCCACTGTCTTAAGACTCATTTGTGAAGCATGAGTGTTCTTCACCCCTTTCAGTAGCCAAACACCAGGGCATCCACTGCTCCACCCTGCTCCTAGCAGAGGGAGCGGGCAGCCTGCCTCCCTGATGCTTTATCAGTATAGAATGCCGTGCTTCCAGACTCCATATGACTCCCTCCCCCAAGGGCCCCCAGGGTGACAGGAAACTAGAAAGCATATTCATTCAGTGAAATAAAATCTTCCCTCCCACCTTCTCTTGGGCTCTGGTTTCCAGGCGGTGAGTAGAATAAAGGCTCTGTTTTAGGACCAGAGGCTCTGGCCATGTGGCAGGAGTCACACAGGCTCCCAAACAGAACATATAGTATGTTTTGGATTGTTCTCCCTGTTTCCAAACCTCGCAAAGTCTCTCCTACCTGGGCCCACAGAGAGATCCCCATTCAGCCTTCAGGACTCCTCCCCTCCTAAGAAGCCCTCCCTGCTTCCCCTCAAAGCCAGATGCAACTGCTCTCTCCAGGCCATACTGAAGAAAATCTGGCTTTCCTGGAGGTAGTACCTCTGTCCTTCAACACTGAGGGTTCATCGTGCAACCCACCTGTGTTTTTCACGAGGCGCAGGTGGACAAAATTTTTTGAAAACATCCCCATGAGAGCTGAGCAGAAAATGCTGTATTATATGGACTCACAAACAACATAAATCATCGTGTAAAAGGCTCATTTCCTGCATAAAAGTAGTGGCTTTGACCCAAACAGTCTACTGTAGTCCCCCAAAGGACAGCTCCCCCTCGCAGGGGTAGAGCAAGAGACTCCAGGCCCCTCCCCATGGACAGGAGCTTCAAACCCTGCTGATCTTCACCTTCACTTCAGGGCAAAGCTTGAGGGGGGAGGGGTGATGGTGATGGGGAGAAGGCTATGGGCAGAACTCAGCATCTGGTGAGCCCATCAGAACAGTGTGGGCACCCCACTCCTGGTACTAGGTCACATCATTCAGTTCTCTGCTGCTGATCACCATGGTTGCACTCCTTACGTGCCCTGAAACCAGCATCAGCCCTCAACCTCCAGGAAGAAACTCAGCTAAGGGCCAGGGAGAGAGCAGTCTGCAGGCACTACTTAAGACGTATCTGTAGTATAATGGCAGCTCGGATGCTGACTTAACAGGTGTAATCAACACTTCAAGAATCCCAGACTTCAAGGGGCGCCTGGGTGGCTCAGTCGTTAAGCGTCTGCCTTCGGCTCAGGTCATGATCCCAGGGTCCTGGAATCGAGCCCCGCATCAGGCTCCCTGCTTTGCAGGAAGCCTGCTTCTCCCTCTCCCACTCCCCCTGCTTGTGTTCCCTCTCTCGCTGTGTCTCTCTCTGACAAATAAATAAAATCTTTAAAAAAAAAAAAAAAATCCCAGACTTCAATATGCAAAAAAAAAGGAAAAAAAAAAAAAGGGGGGGGGGGGAGTAGCTCTTTTAATTCCTAGGGCTGACTTAATTTCTAGGGCTCTGAAACCCCAGTCTGCCTGCGAGCAGATACAAATAATACAGTCCATTCAGAATTTTCACATTCCAGTGTGAAAAAAAAAAATGTGTAAAAAAAAAAATGAAATCTAGGGTCACTAACTCTTTCCCAGTCTGATTTAGGAATGATAACAATGTAATTGCCTTGATTTAGAAATGAGAACAATGTAACTGCCTTGTGTTTATCCCAACCCACTCTCAACTCCCTGGGGCTTGCATGGCCCACGGCCATAAGCAACAGTGGGTGGACCTTTGTGGTCAGTCCAGCACCATGGGGATGAGGAGGAGCGGTGAGGCTTGGGCTCCTGCAAGCTGGCCCCTTCTTGGCATCCTGCCTGCCTACTCTTGTCTGCACTCTCAGCACTGGCCAGGGAGCTGGCTCTGGCCCCTGGAGGTCAGCAAGTTCTCCTGGGGCAGATCGGTTTCCATGGACCTCACCAGGCGAGATCCCCCCACACGACCCTGAAGTGGAAAAAATTGTCTCCTTTCTTGCCTCACAACGCTTCTGGTGCTAACCACCTGGAGTCAGCTCAGACCCCACAGGCGAAGGGCTTCATTCCATAAGACTGTCCCCACTTCAGACGCCAATGGCAAGTCTGGGCCTTTCAGACTTTGGAGTGACTGGCTGTAAGACTGTCCCCACTTCAGATGCCAATGGCAAGTCTGGGCCTTTCAGACTTTGGAGTGACTGGCTGTAAATCCGAGTTCCCACGAGGCCCTCGTGGCATTTGAAAATGTGCTAGAATGGTACATGGACCTAGGAATGTGTTTCACCTACCAGTATCAACTTACCATAAAAGATACAACTCAGGAAGAGCCAAATAGGAGAAATGCACAGGTAAGGTATGGAGGAAGGCATACACGTGGCCTCCATCCCCTCTCTACACCTCCCAGCACCTCCCTGCCCTCCTCAACTCAGATGCTCTCTGAACTCCTTTGTTGAAGAAGGTTCCATTACAGTAGGCATGACTGATTAGATCCTTGGCCAGCAGTGATTAGCTCTATCCCAGCACCTCAACCCTCCCACCCACTCTCTATCACGTGGTTGGTTCCTCTGGCAACCAGCCCCATCCTCCAAGAACCACCTCATTAGCAAAAACTCAGGTATAGTTGAAAGGGGCTTATTATGAATAACAAAAGATGCTCCCCTCCTGCCCACCATCCCTCAGGAAATTCTAAGGATTTTCGGAGTTCTGTGCCAGGAAACTGGGACAGAGACCACATCGATATTTCTCAATATATCACAACATTACAACCTCCCTCCAACTCCAAGAGATTTGGGGGCACCTTCCATCCTTTCTATGTGACTCTGGCTCCATGCATCTTGAATGCCCCTGTTGCATGGCTCTTAACAGACTCTCCTCTCAATTACCCTTCAGATTCCTCAACTCACAACCAAGAGAAATTTTGATAAACCTGCAAACCTAAGAAGGGGTCCAGGTCCCAGGTATGCCCACACGCTCCACTCCACCTGGATTCCTCGTTTCAGAGTCAAGAGGTAACCTGCTATGCTCCCTTGTTCTCTTATATCACATAGGACCAGAGGGGCAGGGAGTGGGGTAGGCAAAGACTACTCACCGAGGCGTCTTTACCATGATGCAAACAAAGTTTAAGCTTCAATGCCCATCGCCTGCACAGGACCCCTCTGAGTTCCTGGGAGGGACCTGGGAACATTTTCCCACAGTGGTCACTTGCTATTGTAAAGGTTGCAAAAGTCGAATATTTTCATCTCGGTTGATTAGGACCACTGTTTCTTTCTACTCCAACTTCTTCTCTACCACACCTCCTCCCGTACTTGATGGCACTGGGATGACCATGAATATTTGGGGGATATAGTTGAGGGTAAGTTGAGTTGGGAATCCAGCGAGGGTTTAATGGGGTATAATTAGGGGTTCACAGTCACATGCACATATAGCAAAGTTGTGGCTTCCAGGAAGATCCCTATATGTCCACTGTGTCCATCACCCAGGTCTTGACTTTGTTCAAGGGACAGGGCCAGAGTCATGGCACTGTATGAATGTGTCCTGCACCTCACAGCAGATGAAATAGAAACACAACAAAGGAAAATAACACCTGGAATGTTTGGCCAGAAGCCTGTCTGTGGAACGTTCTTCCCATCCCATCAGACAAATAACTTTGTAAGTGGAAGATTTGCTTCCCATCAATCCTTAGTCAAGACAGAGGTCCTCTGCTATCAGAAATATAATCAGGGGATGCCTGGGTGGCTCAGTCGGTTGAGGGTCTGACTCTTGGTTCGGGCTCAGGTCATGACCTCATGGGTTGTGGGATGGAGTCCCACGTCGGGCTCCGCACTCACAGGGAGTCTGCTTGAGATTCTCTCCGTCTTCCCCTCCCCCCACTCATTCTCTCTGACCCTCTCTCTCAAATAAATAAATCTTAAAAAAAAAAAAAAAGAAAGAAATAGAACATGAATAAAGGAAACTACATTTCCTTGTAGGAGAATACCTTCTTTCCCCTAAAGTGGTCTTCCCAACTTCAGGTCCCTGGGTCGTTCCTGCTCTGCAGTGTGTCTTTTCCTCTTCTGCTTTTCTCCATCTCTTCCATCCTAAATTCCCCTTCTTCCCACCCTCCAGCTCTCTTACAGATCAGGGTGTTTCAGCCTTGCCATCACTGACATCTTGGGCCAGATGATTCTTTGTTGTGGGGCTGCCCTGTGCATTGCGGGATGACTAGCAGCATCCCTGGACTCGATCTGCTAGATGCCAGATGCACACTTGTCACAACCCCCACCTCCTATTGCCACAAACAAAAATGTCACCTGACATTGCTCAATGCTCCTGTGGGGGCAAAACTGCCCCTCATTGAGAACCACTGACCTAGACCACAGGAGCATAAAAGTAGTTCTGTCTAAACATGCAAATCTTGGAATCTTTTCTGAGCTGATAACAGAGTCTGGTGTCTTTGCGGTTGGTGGCGGGCTGGCCCTGGATTGGTGAAAGTCCCTCCTACCTTTCTGGAATGGGAGAGGATCAGCAGCTATACCACATCAGGTGGGAAATGGAATATTTACTAATACTTTGAAATGCCATCCCACCACATCAGTAATGAAAAACGAGAAAGTGCCTTCCCATCTCTAGATCTCTGTTTCCTCATCTCCAAAATAAGAGGGTTAAAATAATTCAAGTCCATGTTGACTCACAGTATTCAATGCTTCTGCTCTCACTTTAAGCCCTGCTGCGGGAAGGCAGAATCCCAGATCTGGGGGGCAGGGAGACAAATTCTCCAAGATACCCTTTGGGTCTAACCATGTGTTAGGGTTCCCGCCACCACATGCTCACTCCAGTGGCTGGCTTTCTGCTTCTATGGTTTGGTCTTCCTGTCTATTCAAGAACCGCACCATACTGCTTAAAAATAGATTTTAGGGCGCCTGGGTGTCTCAGTTGGTTGGGCGACTGCCTTCGGCTCAGGTCACGATCCTGGAGTCCCGGGATCGAGTCCCGCATCGGGCTCCCCCTGCTCGGCGGGGAGTCTGCTTCTCCCTCTGACCCTCCTCCCTCTCATGCTCTCTGTCTCTCATTCTCTCTGTCTCAAATAAATAAATAAAATCTTTAAAAAAAAATAGATTTTAAAACCTGATCACGCTTTTCCTTTTCAGAATTGTCCTGGGTATTCTTACTTGTTTATTTTTCCATATGAACTTTTCAATCAAATAAGCTAATAAATGGATTAATTGATTTGATTTTAATTCTGATTAAGCATGAAATTTAACCTCTCTTAACACTGACTCATGTCATCTGTAAACTGAGATCGGAATATTTCTCTTGCAAGGTTATCTCGAGAATCATGTGAACTAATGTAGTGAAGCATCCACACAGAGCTTGGCATATATTAGATGCTCAATAAACAAAAATTAGTATGACTATTTCTTTGATATCCAAATAAACAAAACCCAAATTATCAAACATGCACTTAATTTCACCTAAAAGCAAGTCACTTCTAAGACATAGTTTCCACATCCGTATTGTATGCAAAAGTGGGATTTCCTGCACCATTAAATGTGGATAAATATGATGGCCCAGTAGAAACACTGAACCATGGGGAAGAAATGCAGAAAACCCTTCTGGGGATATGGTTGAAATTCCAGGCACAGGAGGAAGGGACAGAAAATTGTCCTTACATTTCCTTTTATTCAGAAAAATATGAGCTAAAGCAGGAAGCTTAGCTCCCATTGTTGAGAACAGCAGGGAATTATAGGGGCTGTGTGTGCTGAATATATTTTTTACGTATTATCTTGTAAAGAGCAGCAAATTTGGCTTCATAACAGTGAGATCAAGCATAGCAAATTTACTTAAATTCTTGGAGTGCATAACTGAATCACACAGCCTTTCTATGTATTTCACCCCTAGAAAAGGATTTAATAACCTCTCTGCTGCGTTCTTTGGGTAAAAAGCAAGGGAAAAGAGTTTGAGGGGATTTGATGAATTACAACTTGTCTTGGGCATAGGACAAAGCTCATTTGGCTGTTGCAAAAGCAGAAAATTGGCAACTCCTATGAGTGAAAAGGCTGGTGGAGCTTAGGAAAACAGGTAAACTTGCCCTCTTGCTCTCTGACGCCTTGAGAACCCTGCCTGTGGGCTCCAGTGCTCACCAGGACAGGTGCCTGCAGGACAAGAAAGTGGGGACTGTCCTGTTTGAGCAGAAGGAAGAAAGACAAATGTCTGATCCTTGACTTTGAGTGACTATAGGGCACAGGTGGGGGCCCAGCTCCTGGACAGAGGTCAGCAGTTCTTTGATTCATTGGGGCTTAGGTTGTATAGGATAATGCTGAACCCTGATATCTTCTCCCAGGGAACCTTAACCCAGCAGGATTGAAGCCGATTCCCAATCCCCAGGACATCACCTTCAGCCTCTCTCCTGAAGATGTCTAAGTGAGAACCAGGATGTAGGCAGACATTGAGAATATTGGCCCAGAACACTCTTCATAGAGGCTTGCACATGGCAGAACCCAATCCTTTGGGAACTCACTGCCAGACATTTACTGGAATCTCCACCCTAACTCTATAGGGAGCAACACTGCCCTTTTTAGGGGTGGGGGGATATGCTCCTAAGCAGCCAGAGGCCAAGGGGGCCCAGCAGACAAGCCCAGATATCATCGCCCCAGTCCTCCCTGAGTTTGTCCATTCTGGTAAAGGATGTGTCAGCTTATCCTACAGCTGGAAGATTCTGGAATTAAAAAAAAAAAATTACTTTCTACAATACTATTGAAAACATCTCTAGATTGGCAGCTATTTCCTGTTTATGGAGGATTGGTTATTTAACTTGGTGAAGGTTAATGGCTCACAAGGCTGGAGTGTGCCTAGATGAGTAGTTCACAGTCCTGACTATCCATTAGAAACTCCTGGGGAGCTTTTTAAAAATGTCAGTGCCTGCGGTGGTCCACCACTGGAGATTCTAATTTAGATGGACTGGGGCGGGGTCCAGGGCATCCATTGCTTTTGAAAGCTCTGCAGGTGTTTCTGATGTGCAGTGAGTTGCTAGAGAGCTTTTAGAAGGATGAGGGGAGAATTTCTAGACAAGTATAAACACCAGCCCAGCAGTCCCTGAACTGCAGAGTCATGGAGATCAGTTTATTTTGCAGCTAATGAAGGCAAATAGACATTCCCTGAAATTTTTACTTGGAAGCCCTGAGTGTCCCCATCTACTCAGAACCAACTAGTACTAAAGGTGTGGCCTAAGGTAAAGACTGACCACAGAGGAAGGATCGTCAGGAAGGAACGCCATAGACTCGTAGGTTGGAGAGATTCACTAAGTAGACCCATGCCCAGCCCAGTTGCATTAGTGGACTCAAAATACAAATGGTGCCTCCATACTTACCAAGAAAACTTCCAAGTTCCCTTAGGCAGCAAGCTCTCCTATAGTCCACATAGACTAGTTCAAACAGCTTCTCCTGGTCTTCCTTCTACTCCCTTGGCTATACTTTCTCCAACTCTGTTGTGTTTCTTTTCTCTTCCTGAACCTTTCGTGTTGTGTTCTCTGGAGTTCCGTCTTCCATCATCTCCTTCTCCCATACTACATGTTCTTCCTTGGACATCTCACCCTTTGGATGAAGTTGATGACTCCCAACATTCATTACCTCCAGCCCGGATCTGTCCTCAAGATGCACATCCTCTTAGCTTAACTACCAAGAAAGCATCGTCATTTGGAAATCCCACCAATGCTTGCATTCAATAGTGCCAATGGAACTCATCATCTTCCTGTCAAAGCTTGTTTCCTTCAGGTTTCCTACTTTGGTGAAAGGTGCCTCATCCACGCAGGACCCAAGCTAGAACCCTGGGGGTCATCAAAGACTCCTTTATTAGGCTTCCCCTGCCTAGTTACTCACTCACCAAGCCCTCTGGATTTTACCAGCTAAAAGTCACTCAAATGCAACAACTTTTATCTATGCCGATATCCTACTTCAGGCCACCATCATCACACCCACAACAATTTCAACAGTCTCCTAAAACATTCCCATCTTCCAAACATTCCCATCTCCCTCCAACCTCTTCACACTACAGGTCAGAGCAATCTCTCTAAATCTGATCAATTCACTCATTCACTCCCTTCCTTAAAACCCTCACCCGGCCCCCATCGTTCTCAAGATAAAATCCAAACTCCTCCACAAAGACCCATATGGTCTTTTATTCCCTGGTCTCTGCTTGTCTCCTCCTGTTCCCCACCTCCCACCACACATATTCCAACCATGCTGATGGTTAATGCTCAATGGTTAATTACCTTCTGATTCAACTTCAGATCTCCCTCTTTCCCACTCACCTCCACACACCCCAGGGAGGGAGGCAGAGCAAGGCATTTACTACATGGAGAAATGAGAATGCACACAAATCAGGATCCATGCAGGCAGCAGGAAGGGGACTGGGCTACACAGGCAAGATTCCTTTCTCCAGTTTTAGCATTTGGGTAAGTCACTCCACCCTGAAGAAGAAACCACAGTAGGGTTGGAAAGAAAGATGGAAGTTTTCCTCCTCAGAGAAGAGGGAGTAATGGTCCCTCTCTACAGCATGTGTGGTGTTCATTGTGGTATGCCCAGAGGACTGCTTGGGGGGCCTATGGAAGATACCCGCAAAAGGCTCACTGGATGAACAGAAAGAGCAAATTACTGAGAGATTTACATGAGAAGAAAAGAACTTGACACTCTCCTTCCTGGGGCAAAATGGTGGCCCCTTCTCCAGATGGAGAGGATGCATCGGACTTGCAACCATGCAATCAATGTTTCCGGAGATGCTGTACCCACCTTAGTGAGAAGAAGTGGAGGGAACCTGGTCTTCATTGTGCTTTGAGGTCAGTAGCCAGGGAAATGCATGCCCTTTGTTCATTCAGCTCCAGAAACATCACCTTTGGGGAGCTGCGGCAACCCTGAGGAACCAATGTCCACCACAATTCAGAGAAAGCGAACTTCACAGCACCCACTGGTTGGCGGTTCGGTACGACTGGTCACCAGCAGTTCTGCCTCCTTCTCTGCGTTTAAAAGCTGGCATAAATGGTGTTGGGAAAACTGGATAGCCACATGCAGAAGAATGAAACTGGACCATTTCCTTACACCACACACAAAAATAGACTCCAAATGGTTGAAAGACCTCAATATGAGACAGGAGTCCATCAAAATCCTAAAGGAGAACACAGCAACCTCTTCGACCTCAGCCTCAGCAACTTCTTCCTAGAAACATCACCAAAGGCAAGGGAGGCAAGGGCAAAAATGAACTATTGGGACTTCATCAAGATAAAAAGCTTTTGCACAGCAAAAGAAAGTCAACAAAACCAAAAGACAAGCGAGAGAATGGGAGAAGATATGTGCAAATGACATATCAGATAAAGGGCTGGTATCCAAAATCTATAAAGAACTTATCAAACTCAACACCCAAAGAACAAATAATCCAATCAAGAAATGGGCAGAAGACATGAACAAACATTTTTCCAAAGAAGATATCCAAATGGCCAAAAGACACATGAAAAAGTGGTCAACATCGCTCGGGATCAGGGAAATCCAAATCAAAACCTCAATGAGATACCACCTCATACCAGTCAGAATGGTCAAAATTAACAAGTCAGGAAATGACAGATGTTGGTGGGGATGCGCAGAAAGGGGGACCCTCCTACACTGTTGGTGGGAATGCAAGCTGGTGCGGCCACTCTGGAAAACAGTATGGAGGTTCCTCATAAAGTTGAAAATAGAGCTACCATATGATCCAGCAATTGCACTACTGGGTATTTACCCCAAAGATACAAATGTAGGGATCCAAAGGGGTACGTGCACCTTTGCATGTTTGGATGCAATATAACAACTTTGGATGTTTATAGCAGCAATGTCCGCAATAGCCAAACTGTGGAAAGAGCCAAGATGTCCATCGACAGATGAATGGATAAAGAAGATGTGGTGTATATATACAATGGAATATTATGCAGCCATCAAAAGGAATGAGATCTTGCCATTTGCAACGACGTGGATGGAACTAGAAGGTATTATGTTGAGCGAAATAAGTCAAACAGAGAAAGACATGTATCATATGACCTCACTGATATGAGGAATTCTTAATCACAGGAAACAAACTGAGGGTTGCTGGAGTGGGGGGTGGGGTGGGAGGGATGGGGTGACTGGGTGATAGACACTGGGGAGGGTATGTGCTCTGGTAAGCACTGTGAATTGTGCAAGACTGTTGAATCTCAGATCTGTACCTCTGAAACAAATAATGCAATATATGTTAAGAAAAATAAAAAGAAGAAGAAGAAGGTAGCAGGAGGGGAAGAATGAAGGGGGGAAATCGGAGGGGTAGACGAACATGAGAGACGATGGACTCTGAAAAACAAACTGAGGGTTCTAGAGGGGAGGGGGGGTGGGAGGATGGGTTAGCCTGGTGGTGGGTATTGAGGAGGGCACATTCTGCATGGAGCACTGGGTGTTATGCACAAACAATGAATCATGGAACACTTCATCTAAAACTAATGATGTAATGTATGGGGATTAACATAAGAATAAAAAAATTTAAAAAAAAATAAAATAAAATAAAAGCTGGCATAATATTAACTACACCCTTAATACGATCATAATTTGGGCCTTAAATTATATGGTCATTCTTACCAAATTGTTTCATGTTTCTGTTCATAAATTACTTCTCTGGCTGCAAATGGAAACTGCCACGTTGCTAAAGCCATTTCTCTCCAGATGGGAGGGAAAGCTTTATATTTTAGTGGATGGGCGCCTGGGTGGCTCAGTTGGTTAAGCCACTGCCTTCGGCTCAGGTCATGATCCTGGAGTCCTGGGATCGAGTCCCACATCGGGCTCCCTGCTTGGCGGGAAGTCTGCTTCTCCCTCTGACCCTCCCCCCTCTCATGTGCTTTCTCTCTCTCATTCTCTCTCTCTCAAATAAATAAATAAAATCTTAAAAAAAAAAAAAAGAAATAATTAAAAAATTAAAAAATAAATCTGTGCTGTGAGGGTTTCCCCCTCCTCCTTTCTCTGGGTCATCTGCATAAGAGAAAGGCCTGACCAGGTCTTCCAAACACCCCACTCCACCCCCCAAAATGAAATTGTCTTTATCATACACAGCACAAGGCTTCACATACAGGGTCGACTCCCGCAGACACCCCTCTTTCTCCTCCCCTCCCTCTCTCCTTTCCCTCCTTTTCCCTTTCTTCTGTCCATTCAACACCCCTACTATGTGCCAGCCATCTCTGCTGGACCTCGTGACTTCACAGACACTATTCCTGACCTCGTGGAGGTTCAGTTTCAGGACCAGCGATGCAGTTTCTCAGCAAATTCATCAATGCCTTATGGTTCTCTTTCCTTAAAAGAGAAGAGCAGTTTGGAGACTAAGGGCACCCCCACCCCCTCACCGAAAACCAGTGTGCAATCAGTTTCCTCCCACAAGTTAAAGCAAACTCTCAAGGGCAGGTTGAGTCCTGAGTCCCAGCTGATGTGATGGTGGCAGGAAAGCAGCAGACATGTAGAGAAGGGGAGGTAAGCCAGGTAAATGTCCAAAGTCCCCCAACCCCATTCTCTGTTTCTGTGACTCTAGTTGAAGTGAGTTGGCCCTCATTGGTCTTCAGACCCTGGCTGAAGCTGGGAGCAGGACTCCCTGCCTCCCTCAGCATCTTCCCATTCTCAGTCCTTTCTTCCCTCCTCCAACCTGAAGGCCAACTGGCTCTCCTGCAGTGTCAAGATCAAGGTCAAGCTAAGCAGGTGTCCCAGCACCTGGAGAGGCTGTTGGGCTGACCCAGCTGCCACTAGGAGCCTGCACCCCGATTACAAGAAATCCCAAAGCTCACAGAATTAGCGGAGCCAGCTCTTCATGAATTTGTTTCCCAGTGTTCTGGAAATGCCACCGAATCTTCTGCCATGTTCCCCATTAGGCGAGTGACCCATTAGGATGCTAATTGTGAAAAGCAGTAACTTTGCTCTCTTTCCTCTCTGGCCACCTCTTGGCAATGTAGGAACCTTTCCCTCCCAAGCACCTCTGATAGTGAGAGTGAAGCCTGCTTTTTAAAATTTTTTTAAATATTTTATTAATTTTTAAGTAATCTCTATACCCAATGTGGGGCTCAAACTCACAACCCTGAGATCAAGAATCGCACGCTCCCCACCCCCCGACTGAGCCAGCCAGTTGCCCCGGGTAAGACCTGTTTTTAAGGGCATGGTGCTGAAACACTCCCTGGAAGAGAAGCAGAGTGGGGTCACATAGACACACAGAGCTGGAAAGACAGGGAGGAAGCCATCTGGGGAATCACTCATCCAGAGGTGAGAGAGCCAGTCTGCACCATGTCTGCCCAGGGACAGAACTCAGCTTGCAGTTGTATTTTGTTTATCATGCAAATTTTTTTGAAGGTTTTGAATTACTTTTTAGTATTTAAAAATCAAGAAATTTCCCCTAAAATGTGAATTTCCAGCTTCTTTTGAAAACTCAGAAGATGGGTTGTGCCTGGGCAGGTGACAACCACAGTGGATGGGAGGAGGGTGGTTTTTTGTCCTCTTGCTGACAAACACTACAGTCCCCACCCAGCCCTCTTTCCCTCCCCTGATTGGTTCCGGCCCCTGCTCACACTTAGCTTGGATGCGTTAATTGCAGTTTTCAACTGCAGGGAGTGTCCCGACCCCTTGTGAAGTGGGATGCTAGTAATAAATTGCTAATGATGGTTAGAGCATCGATATTTGCAAGTCATTGACTTCAAAAACTAATCAGAGCAGCACCAAAGTTATCCTTGGAATAACTTTGTGTTCTTATCAGTTATTTATATTCTGATATTCGTTCTGGACAGAGTGGGGCTGGGGAGAGGTAAAGCCAGGATGTAGGCTGGGCACGGGTGTGTGAACATCATCTATCTGTGTTGCAGAAGGAGCAGGGTTGAGACCTGTGGGTGTAGACAGCTGGCCCCACTCCTTGGACGGAGAAAAATACCCCACGAATCCAAGAGACAACCTTGCAGGACAGGCAGAGTTGGTTGGTTGGTTTCTCATGGGAGGGCTCAGGAGGCAAGCTAGGAACACATGATTAGAGCCCTGGGGGCTGGATGAAGGGGGTTGCTCCACCTCACACAGGCGCAGGTTTACCCCCAGGTGAGTCCCGCCCATGGTCTGCCTGAGATGCTGTCCAGCTTGGGTGAGGTTAAAAAAGACACCATGGGGGACTCGAGAATGCAAAGAAACAAGAGATCCGGCTTGGTTGTGATTTGGGGCTTTTCTTCAACAGCCACGTTCAACGATGTGGTTGCTGGCACAGAGCAGTGAAGAGTGAAACCAAGTGACATGACAAGGGGGTTGGGGGCACACAAGAGGGTGTCAAAATAATGCCCAGCTGCGGAATTGAAGCTGGATGAGGAGGGAAACAGTAGCATCAGGGAAAGGCAACTGGATCAAGGCATGGGGTGTCCCGGTGAGACCAATGGATTGCTAGAGCTGCATCCTAGATGGAGTGAGCAGAGAGACAGGAGGTGGTGGTCAGAGAGACCTGCACAGAATAGGGATTTGGGAGAGTTGCAATTACTGGTTAATGAGCTGGTCTAGGATAAAAGCATGCAAATGAAGGGCCAAAGTAGAGTGGGACTATAAAGCAGGGACCGATGGCCTGATGACGTGAAGCGAAACGGGGGTTTCCGTGAAGGCAGGAGGAAGGCTGGTCTGGAAGCAGGAGCAGGGAGGGGGTGGGGGAAGACAAGTCATCATGCAAGAGGGCCGCAGAGGAAACCGTTCTCAGGGACAGCCAGGTTCCCATTAGAGCAAGAAGGAAAAAGGAACGGCGGAGAAGTTGCTGAGGTCATAGAGGATTTTGCTGATGACGCAGACCAAGAATTCCGGAAGTCACAGTAGCCAGTTTCCATGAGTTGGGGAAGGAGCATGAGACACAATAGGGATGTGGGCTGCCTTTCAGGATTTAACGAGCCAGAGCCAAGGTGATCTGGGAATCTGGGGCTTTGTAGGCAGGGGAAATGAACAGAGATATAGGAAAAAACGAGATTTGTCATGAAGGACTCAAGGCACTTAGCAGTCCCGTGGGGCCAAAAGTGTTGAAAGAGAGAAAAGTGGGTGTTTGGGGCTTCCTCTGGATTCTGTCACTGGAGGTGAGGAGGTGTAGGGAAGCTAAGCACTCCTCCAGCAGGCTGGAGCATCCGTAGGCTCCTTTCTGATTCCTGTCAATGCTGATGGGTTTCCTGGCAAGGTGAGTTCTTAGACATACTTGCATGGGGTTCACTCTTGACTCCTGTCCAGGAAGAGGATGGCCTTGCCTCAGTTTCCTTGCGTGAAAAACAAGGCATAATTAGAACCACCCCCCTAAAGCTGTTGTAAGGATAAATGCAAAAGAGAATGAATATAAAAAGCTTGGCATGTGTTGAAGATTCCAGTGGTTCTCTTTCTTCTCAACCACAACTCCACCACAAGAATGTACTATTCATGGAGGGCAGAGTTATGTTTAGTGAGGAAAATGCAGAGCTGAGTAGAGACTGTGCTAATTGCCTACTTTTCCTAGGTATACATTTGGAAAGCCTAACAGCTGGGTCTCTATCAACAGGCTACTGTTCTCCAAATGGAAGCTAATCGAAGTGCCCAGGAGGAATTAATCAGTCTCCATAGGACTGGTCTAAGAACCCACATTTTTTAAGTGACATAAATTCCAACTGGTAGCTTACTAAATCTTGTTGATTGATTGGGAAGGCAGTGAGGGGCTGGAGCCCGGCTGATGGTTCTGTATTGATCGCAGCTTTTAGCCAAGTTATTAAGTGGTTGGAGATAGGGGGTTATATGGCAGAGTCCCACATTCCCTCTGCACCCTCCCCTTCTCCGACATTTCAGCTTAAGTCACAGCATTTCCCAAAAGGGTATTAGCTCTTGTGGACAAAGGGGCTGACTGCATTAAGCAAGAAAGGCTTTATAGCACACATCAAATTTTCATGTGCTGAGTAGGGTGCCAGGGTTCATCCTCAGAGCAGCTCACCCCTCACCAAGAAACCCGAGAGGAATCCAGCAGCCCATGCGGCTTGAGCATCTTGGGAAAGAGCAAGGAAGTCACCTTCAGAAAGCCCTCAGTGGCGGTTTGGCCTCCTGGAGCCAGGAGGCTAGGATGTGCAAAATGCAGCACCTTGCTCCAGAGATTCCCTCTTTCTGCGTCAGGTGGAAATAAATTAACCCATGGGATTTTCCCCTGAGCAGAGCCAGCTTCTGTCTGCCTAGCATTGATCAAATCAATCAGCCTATTGAGAAATAAATAGAGGAAGGGACCGGTGTTATCGAGTGTGAGCTAATGGCTGAGATTGGCCTGGACACTTTGCACATACAGTCTGTCAGCTTTGGTCTCTGCATTAGTCTGTAAAAAACTAGTCAACCTCACACTTCTCCTCCTGTTAAAACTCTGTAAGCCTGTTATTTTGCTGCTATCAGGTCATTCTGGTTTCTCTGGACATTGGAGGACATATCCAGATCTCCCATAGGAGCCATTGGACCAATAGGTCCAATATCTAGACTAGCAGACTTGTAAATGCATCTTGCCCAGTGGAGGTCCTCTTGGAGACGGAGCCCATGCTGCACAAAACTTCTTCTTTTGCTGAGTCTCCGTATGTTGGGACAATGTGAATGTGACCCCCATCCAGGACTGCACATGGCGCCCTTCCCAAGCCCCTTCCTCTCTGTCCCAGTTGAAAGACTCTTTGACCTTCAAATGTAGAATGGTCACTTATAGGTAAATCCTAGCTCCCCACCTTCTCATGCTGAGTACAACCCTTGGGGACAATTCTGCAGATCCAGAGGACAGGGTGGGAGAGCAGTGACGGCAGGAAACTCCAGACTCCATGACGGGAGAATGAGCTGGGACTGAATGGAAGGTGGGATTTGGTGATTCAGTCTTAACTATTCCAGCTGTGTCATCTGTCCTTTTGCTTCCTTTCTGCGGGATTCCCATTTATTCGTAGCTTCTCAAGGCTCTAGGAGTCGAGGATGTTGGGGACAAAACTTCAGAAGACAAAACTCCAGAACAATTAAGTAACTGGGTCCAAAAGATTGGAGGAGGGGATAGTGGGCAACAGAAGCTTTTAGGACAGATGGCATTGAGCCATGGATGCCCACTGTTGGCCAAATGCCCACCCAACCTCCAACCTTCTTTCATGTCAGGTGGTCTAATATCAGAGGCAACTTTGCAATTCTTCCAAGAGAATAAGAACTAGAAGAACAAAGATCTCCAGGAAATCTATTGAAAAATCTGAGTCATCCGAATCGTAAGAATGGGTATTTTTCCATGGGTCTCAATAAAAGTTTTCATTGCTTTTTTTTTTTAAATGTGGCCCCTGAGTCAGGCCTGTGCAAACAGGTTGTTCACTAGTGAAGGAGTTCATGAAGAAAAGGTGCGGTTTGAACTCAGATCTACCTGGACCCAAACTTCACACATCTTCTTGTCAGCAATTCCTGAAGGAGCTTATACACTTAATATATGCACGCAAGTAGAAAGAGTTTTTAAGCAATAAGAGAATTTTTCCATTTGTGTAATTCTTTTCCGATTACAAAGCACTTCCACGTAATTCTTATGAACACAAGCGTCTCTTCAAATCAGCATTATTTCCGGATTTCTTAATTCTTTCAAAGTAGCATTTGATAAATGCTTGTTTAATTCATTCAGAAAGTATTTATCAAGGGATCCCAATGTTCCAGGCGTTATGCCATGCTTTGTGGAGACAAAGGAAATACTCTCTACCTTCAAGTAGATCATAGTCTAAAGGAAAAAAACCAATGAGCATGTGGGAAAACATCGTGATGAATGTTCTGTCCAGTTTGCTATAGAAACACACCAGAGAGAGGCCCATTCAAGTTTGAGGCTAGTCTCAAAGAATGAGAATTGATGTATGAATATATGAGTGAATGGATCAAAAATGTTTTACCTTTAAGGTAATGTCCCACCTCCTTAACCAGAAGGAACAAAGACAGGCTCCTTCATTACCTGAATTCCAGTAATTGCTTCGAGTCCATGCAAATCACTGTATATTGAGCATCAATTATGGGCTAGGCATTACACTAGAATCTATATGTTTGGGGCCATGCTAATGAATTAGATAAGAATCAGCGAGCTTTTCTGGGAATTTTGGATCATAAACATTTTTGGCTTTGCTCGCCATACAGTTTGCCTGGCCTACAGCCAGGCTGTAGAGAATGGATAATCAAATGGGTGTGGTTGCATTCCAATAAAACTTTATTTACAAAAACATCTGGCTCCTGGGCTATAGTTTGCCGACCCCCTGAGTTAGATGAACAAAGTTCCCAACCTAAGCGAGCTGACAACCTCACCCCATCCTACTTCTAAATCAACTTGTTGCTGTCTTTCTACTTGTGCTCCATTCTCTTCCACATTCGTGCCCCTGCTGCTTCATCTGCTTGGAATGATGTCTACTTCTACATCTACTTCTTTGGCATCCCCCAAAGATTCCTCCCCCCAACCTCAACCCCTACCCACAGCACACTGATAACTTTGAATTCAGAAAGACTTTCTTGAACAAAATGAAAAAAAAAAAAATCTTGAGCATAACAAAATATTTAACTAACTTAACTATAAAAAATTTATTTTTCAAAATCCTTCGCATAGTAAAATACCAACAAATGAACTGGCAAAAATATTTGCAAGAGTGGACTTAAGATTACTATCCACAATACATAAAGGGCCCCCTTAAATCAATAAGAAAAAGGCAAAAACAAACAAACAAACAAAACCCAAAAACCCACCCAGAATAAAAATAAGCAGAAAATATGGAAGGGGCATTCATGAAGATAAATGTAAATGACAACCAATAAATATCTGAAACATTGCTCATTCTTTAATGAATAAATGTGTAAAATGAAAATTAAAAAAATAGGGGCGCCTGGGTGGCTCAGTTGGTTAAGCGACTGCCTTCGGCTCAGGTCATGATCCTGGAGTCCCGGGATCGAGTCCCGCATTGGGCTCCCTGCTCAGCAGGGAGTCTGCTTCTCCCTCTGACCTTCCTCCCTCTCATGCTCTCTGTCTCTCATTCTCTCTCTCAAATAAATAAATAAAAATCTTAAAAAAAAAAATTAAAACAATAATGCAGTATCATTGTTTGGCCAAAAGTTAAAGAGATAAATAATATTCTACAAAAATTAAAGATGATAAGTAATGTCCTGCATTATACAAAATGGATGGAAATAGGTACTTTTCATAAATAGGTAATAGAAGTGTACTTCTGTAAAGATTGTTGGAAACATAAATGGTAGTACCTGAACAATCATAAATGTGTACTTTATTTTTATTTTTTAGTGTACATACCTTTAAGTTCAGAAATTCTTCTTCTAAGAATCCCCCTTCAACAAATACTTACATATGTATACAAATGTGCATGCTTAAGAATCTTTGAAATAATGAAAATTTGAAATCTAAATGTCCAAGTTAAATTTTAATGCATAGAGTATACAAAAATAGGCAGCAATTAAGAAAAATAAGCTAAATCTATGTCAAGTATTGAAATGCAAAGATATTTAAGGTATATTGATAACTGAAAAAAGAAAATCATAGGGCAATAAATACTGCATGATTCTATTTTTTTAAAAAGGATATTTTTAATAAAAAAGATATATCTGTATATGTGTATCATATATATTTAATGTAAGATCCACAAGACTTTTGTGCAAATTACAAAAGGTGCCCTTTCTTCAAGATAGTTTACTTCCAGCTGTCAGAAAATTCTAATAATATTCTGATTTTGTTAGCACAAGACATTTCTAACCATCTGCTAACAAACTGCCATGATAACTACACAAATCTACGATATCTACATTGTGTCACACTGTGAGGTTGATTGCCTGCAAAACCACACATTTAAATGCTTAGAAAAAAGTCTGGAAGCAACCCACAGAACCATCAGCATCCCGTATCTCTGAAGGAAAAAGTCAGAGGTGGAGTGAAGTTAAGGGGCGGCATTCACAGGTTACCTTCTCTCTATATTTTTTTTCTTTTAAACTTTTTTTTTTTTTTAAGATTTATTTGTCAGAGAGAGAGAGAGAGAGAGAGAGCACAGCAGAGGGAGTGGGAGAGGGAGAAGCAGGCTCCCCGTGGAGCAGGGAGCCCGATGCAGGACTCGATCCCAGGACCCTGGGATCATGACCTCAGCCGAAGGCAGACGCTTAACGACTGAGCCACCCAGGCATCCCTTCTCTCTATATTTTTAATGTTTGAATCTTTTCTGATATGTTGCTTGGATAAAACAAAAGGCAATTTAAAAGAATCAGTAAAAATTATTAACAAAGACTCTAGTTAAATATTTTTAAAAATTGTCTTCTTTCTTATAAATCAGAAATAAATATTTAGAAAGTGGAATGGAAATCCACCCTATATATAATGGTAACAACAGTTATAAAATTGGAAATAAACATAACAGGAACTTTGATCATACCCCTACCCTACTATGCAGTTACTTGGTTAGTAGGTGTTTACTCAAGGAAGGTGAAAACATGTGACCTCAAAAAAACTTGCATCAGTATGTTTATAGCAACTTTATTCATAAAATTAAACCTAAATATCCATCCACAGGAGAATGTATAAAAAATATTGTGGAATAGTCATAATGTGACATCATAAGAAATATATATTTGGTCTTTACCCCACGTTCCTGACACAGAGTTGCTAAAACCCTGGTAGCCTCCTGAGTGGTAGGGGTGCTCAGACCATCTTTTGTTCTAATATTTGGGCTTTGACCCAGATTCCCTACAGAGAGCTCCTAAATCCCTCGGAATTTTCTGGGTGATAGGATCACCAGGAAATGAGGCGACGGTTGGTGAGCTTCTGAATAGTTTCAGGATGGGAGTTGGTCACCAGAAAGACCAAGCCATGATTAGAAGCCATGATAGAAACTTTCAGCCCACCCTCCCCATTCTCTGGGGGAGAGGTGTGGGGCTGGGGATTGAGTTAATAATTTATTGTGCCTACCTGATGGAAGCCTCCACAAAAATCTCTGAGAGCTTCTGGGTTTTGAACATCCACCTGACAAAAGGGTGGTGCACCCTAACTCCAAGGGGACAGAAGCTCAAGACTTCCAGAACTCTCCCTATGTACCTCTTCATCTCACTGTTCATCTGTATCTTTTATAACATTTTAAAATAATAAACCATTGAACATAAGTAAGCGTTTCCCTGAGTTCTGTGAGCCACTCTAGCAAATTACCAGACCCAAGCAGGGGGTCGTGGGAACCCCTGATTTCATAGCTGGTTGATCAAAAGTACCGGTGACAACCAGGACTTGTGATTGGTGTCTGAACAGGGCGGGGGGGGGGGGGGGTCCCTGTGGGACTGAGCTCTGTAGTTTGTACTAACACTGAGTGCTTGGCGTCAGAATTGCTTAATGTAGGGGGAAAGCCCACACATTTGGTGAAAGAAGAAGTTCGTGGGTAGAGAAAGAGTTCTCTCTTTAAGTACTATTCCACGATAAAAATATTGTAGAATAGCACTTAGCAATAAAGAGAACAAACCACTCACATACACAATTACATGACTGAGCAGAAGAAGCCAGGCACAAAGGAATGCACGGTGCAGGATTACAAAGGACGATTGCATTTATGCAGAGCTCTCGAACCAGCCACACAGATCTCTGCTGATAGAAATCAGAGCCGTGATTGCTTGCGAGGCATGGAGATTGAATGGAATGGGGCACAAAGAACTGGCTGGCAAGAAGGAAATGTTCTGTCTTGCTGGGGTGTTGGTTACATGAGTAGATACATTTGTTAAAATCCATCAAAGTGTAAGTGCATTCACTGTAAATTTCATCTCGATCATTAAATTTCATCTCAGTCAAACATAAAATAAAAAAAAGAATTGTGAAGATCTACGTGATGGGGAAATATTTGACATTTCCTTGAAATGTCAAGATTTCTAGTTAGTTACAGTAGCTGGAGAGGCAGAGACATTGGAAAATTTTCCTGCCTTTCTGCCTAGTTTGTTTCAATTCTGTGTAAGGGGAAGGCTCTTGGAGCTCTGTAATAATCGCTTTTCTGGTAACCATCCTACACTGATTAGCAGGAACTGTTAGAGGCTTATGCAAATCTGGTTCACAGGGCATCAACCAATTCCTGAGACACATCCACACCACTACCGCCTAATGATGGCAGATGGCATTCGGCTGATCAAAGTGGAAGACGTCAAGAAAGACACTGCCACATTGTATATAATCCGTCCAGGAATTTGTAAAGTAAATAAATGAGTAACAACAACATCAATTGAACAAACTTTAAGTAGACATGCCTTGTTTTTTACAGTAATTCCCTGGCAGCAGGGAAGTGAGATGAGAAAGAAGATGATTTAAAAGCCAATGCAAAGCACAGCTCACGCCTTGCCCTGAGGTCGCCGGGCGGGGAAGGGCAGGGGCTCCTTCCTATTCTCCCGTGGCTCCGAAGCGGCTCAGGAAGAGACCGAACCAAACGCCCACTGCTCAGGCTCTGTTCCGCATCCTGGCCTCATCCCAGTGCTGTGCTCAAAGGCTGGAATCGGGATAATGATACCACGACCCTGTCCGTAAGCCAAGCTCAGAGGGAAATTAATCTTACTTTAAAAAAAAAAAAAAAAGAAAGAACATTTCGATAAAAGTACAAATATGCACTTTGTCCCTAGGAAACCTACTGACCTGGTGAGCTTGCTCAGTGAATCGGCCGGAGCAGAGCATCTGAAGACGGAAGACAGCAGGGGTGGAGGACCTCTTCCCTCTGAGACCCCAGTCTCCTGCGTCACCTTCACATCTTACAGGAGTCTCCACGACATTCCAAGATGAAGCCGTCATTCCTTATTTCTGAACTGTCTTACAACGTTATATAGGTAACTGCTGCTTATAAAACACGGTCTCTGCTCTGAAGGCTGACTAAAATACATATATTCGAGGAATTTCTAAGAATCAAGGCAGCTTGAGCATAAACATCTAACTGTACAGCTCCTCTCCTCCCCATCGCATTTCTGACCTCCCAAATCACAACTACAATTATCAAGGAGATATCAAAGTACAGGGAAATCTCCTGTGAAAGTTGAGAAAGAATGTCACCCACATGCCCTTCACTCCAGGCGCTATACTAGGTGCTGTTCCGTGTATTATAAATGTTCGATATTTCTGCTAGATATAGAGGAGGATGCATGAGTTTGATGGATATGCCTTTGAAATGAATACAGTCTTCCTGAGACCCTCTAATGAACAGCTAGTCTGATACCCTTTCATCCACCGTGACCTCCCCAGCAAGCACTGTGAGCACACATACCTACGTGGTCTCTACTAATGTTTTTCCTGTCTCGCTTTAAAAAATAAATGAAAATAATTGAAAGGTGGGACTCAACCAGATATTTCTACACCCACATTCACAGCAGCGGTATTCACGTAGCCAAACATGGAAGCAACCCAGGCGCCCATCGATGGAGGAATGGATAAACAAAATGTGGTTGGAGACACACAATGGATTATTTTTCAGCCTTGACAAGGTAGAACATTCCAACACCTGCTACAACATGGGTCGACCAGGAAGACATTGTGCTAAGGGAAATAAGCCAGATGTGCAGGACAGACATTGTCTGATTCCATTCATAGGAAGCACTCAGAAGAGCCAGATTCATAGACCGAGAAAACAGAATAATGGTCACCACAGTCTGGGTGAAGAGGGAAATGGGGAGTTATGGTTTAAGAGGTACAGAATTTTAGTTTGGGATGATAGGAAAGTCCTGGAGACAGACGGTGGTGATGGTTGCCCAACCCTATGAACATATTAAGTACTACTGAATTGTATACTGAAAAAAAAAATGGTTAAAATGGTGTATTTTATATTCTGTATATTTTACCATGATAAAAAATGCCCAGCAGATGATAACCGGACACTTGAGAAAGTCCTCTAACAGAAAAAGAGCAAAACAAGTAAATATAAATAAGGGGCCTGGATTATACAGAGATGACTTAAGGAGCAGAAGAAAAATGTATAAACAGAATGTTCAGTGGAGTGAAAGAAGATATTGCCCCTACAGAACACAAATTACAAAAAGAACAGCATACTATATAAATGATCATTTCAAAAAGAAAAAAACATTTGGAAATTAAAACATCTGATAACAAAAATTCAGTAATAGAATATAAAGATGAGGAAACATTCCAGAAATGGACCAAAAGATCAAAAGGTAGAAAATAGCGGAAGAACAAAAGAGTATTTTTTTCAGAAATTACAATATCAGCTGAACGAGATTCCATTCTCGTAATTGGATTTCCAAATGACAGAGAAAATAAAGAAAAGGAAATCATCAAAGGAAATAATAGGAAAACACAACAGTAGACACTGGAATATAATAGAGCAAAACCTTCAGCATTCTAGGGGAAAACTCATTGCCAACCTGGAACTTTATACCTATCTAAACTGTAAGTTGAGTGTGAGAAAGAATACAGATGTTTTAGGACATGTATAAGGACTCAGAACTTTTTCTTGCTGTTCAATTTCTCTTAGGAACCTACCGATAATAGAAGGTAAACAGTAAATGTGAAGGGAAGAATTTCCAAGACAGCAGCTGTGCTTTATAGTCTAATGCAGACTTAAATTCTGCAAATGGGCAGAATATTGTTGGATATATGGATCTGAAGCTTAGGACAGAAAGTCTGGGCTGGAGATACAGATTTTAAGGGGAAAATGAAATTATGGGAAGGGATGAAATCACCTATGGAAGTCAACATATTTTAAAAAACGAAGAGTTGACATAAGAGAAATGATAATAAGAGAACAGACCAAAACAATTAGAATAGAAACACTAGGGGAGCCTGGGTGGCTTAGTTGGTTAAGTGTCTGACTCTTGATTTCATCTCAGGTCATGATCTTAGGGTCCTGAGATCGAGCCCCGCCTCAGGCTCTGTGCTTGAGATTCTCTCTCCCTCTGCCCCTCTCCCTGCTCATGCTCATGCTCTCTCTCTAAATAAATAAATAAAATCTAAAAAAAAAAAGAATAGAAACAGTAATCAAAGCTGTGTCGCAAGAAAGAATCCATGTCTTGTAGGAATACCAAAAGCTACCAATGAAAATGTTTTTCCCATGTAGCTGGAAAAATTAATGAAAAGACACCAAGGTCAAGAGCTGTCTCAGTTAAGTTTGTTATATTAGAGAGAGAGAAACAAATTTCCAGATAGAAAATGCTGGTTACTATTAAGGGAACCAAACTCCTTGCTGGTCTCATGCTTCCATGAAGAGAAACTTCCATGAGAACAACACTCCTACCTTTTCTCTCCACCTCTACTAAATTCTCCCCATAAAAGGAGCAGTGATTTATCTGGTATTTGTATTTGAGAGAAGGAACTGAGCATGCCTGGCCCAGGCCCCTACTCCTGTCCCTCTTGCCAAATCCATTAGCCATAAAAAGCAAACATCCTATCTCTTAACCTGCTAGGTGTTGGGGATCCAGCCCTCAGGGTGGAGACACACAGTTGTAACCTTACTCTGTCCATGGTTCTGCCAAAATTGGAAGAAATTAACAAGCCCCTTTGGCAGCAGAGCTAAAACCCACCTTCTCCAATCAGCCTCAAGACAATACAACTGACATTTTGATCTTGCTTTTCCTATCTTTCCGTTCTCAAGTTAATCCCAAAGTTTTTAGCCCACGTGAGCCATAACTTGAGGGGAAGAGGCCATAAATTAAAATACCAGTGGTGACCCACAAAAGACCACCCATCACATTAAATTCGAGAAGACAATGGTAAAGCCCACAAACTGCTAGTTTTTAGGTAAAATATAGCCCAGGTATATGTATTGTTGGGTGACTTTATTTGGCATATACAGTGCTTTGAATGGCAGCATAATTAGGCAGGTATAATATCCACTTATAACACATCTCCCTCCAGAGCTGCCTCACGCTCTGCATAACTTCTGCAGAATTTGAGTCTGCTACTCCTGCAAGAAAGCAGTGATTACTGAAGTTAAATAGAATGCTGTAGATCTATGTGTAAGTACCAATATGACTAGACCTCCAAGCCCACCGTGGACTGAAAAAGCAAGGTGCAGGGACGCCTGGGTGGTTCAGTCAGTTAAGCGTCTGCCTTCAGCTCAGGTCATGATCCCCACATCAGGCTCCCTGAGCCTACTTTTTCCTCTCCCACCTGCTCTTGCTATCTCTCTCTCTTAAATAAATAAAATCTAAAAAAAAAAAAAAAAAAGCAGGGTGCAGAATAATGCATACCTAGGATATTATTTATGTATATTTAAGTACAACATATTTTCTGATTCCCTGTCCCTCAGATGAAAGTATCTTTTTTTCCTCTCCTGAGCACTTTGTAGGATTTTTTTCTGTACACTCATGTTCTGAACTTCCTGATAATATGTCTTATGAACATGAGAGACAAAGATCCTGACTTCCCTGAGCTTACATTCCAATGGGAAGTAAACAACAAATAAATGAATACATATGTAACATGGACAGGAACTTATGACTTAGAATAAATCATAGCAAGGGAGCCCCCCTCTTCCCAAGGTTGTGGCTAAGCTTCTGGTGGTTTGCACAGGGCAGAACCACCATATTTGGGGCGGGGGAGAGGTGTGTTGCTGGGAGGCATTTTGACAAACTCTTGCAAACTGCCTTTCCAGGTGGCCACACTGATTTATAATCTCACCCACAGTAGGATGATCTCTGCCCCCGCCAATCCCACTTCATTGGTAAAAAATATTATATCGATTTTCATTTCCAAGATTAATTTGTGATTTGCCTCTTGGTGTTGGTTTTCTCTTAGGTCCAGCTGATTCATAGTTCTCCTTGACACACCCAGTTTCTGGTTCCAAGTTTCTCAGTGTCCCCGCAGTACTCTGACCGCAGAGTCCTTCCTGGAAGGAGTGCATGATTCAATCACCCAGTTTGTATTTAATTCCTGCTCTGGGCCCGATCGGGTGATTCACCACCAGTATCTTATGTAGACCCCACCACATGCTGAAAGGTAAGTGGAAAGTATCCTCATTGTGCAGATAATCAAACAGACTCAAAAAAAATGATAAATTACTTATTTCAAGTTCCCATAGCACATAATCCCAAGGGCTGGGACTCAAAACCATATCTGTGGGTTTCTGAAGCCTGTGCTCATCTCCCTTAAATATTCTTGTTGTCAGATTTTAGGAGCAAAAGCTACCCTGCTAAAGGGTTGGCTATTTCAAAGTTCAACCAAAAATTCAGGTCGGCACTTGCCATAGTTCCCATAAATAAAGCTCCACAGTCACCTGCAGACCTGCTTAGCCCATCCTCCACGTCAATCCAGTTCAAAAGCTGTTTCATCCCCAAAATGCAAGATCTTCCTTCCCACTCAGGTTCTAGGTCTTCCCTCTCAATTCTGGGTCTTACATTTTTTAAAGATTTAAAAATTTTATTTGAGAGAGAGATAGCAAGAGTGGGATTAGGTGCAGAGGGAGAGAGAGAAGCAGACTCCCTGGGACTCGATCCCAGGACCCTGACATCATGACCTGAGCTGAAGGCAGATGCTTAACCGACTGAGCCACCCATGTTCCCCTCAGTTCTGGGTCTTAAATTGCTCTCAGTACTGTTCGAGAGTGGCCCAGAATGCTCCCATAAAATATTCTTCAATTGTTGCTTCTTTTAAATGCCATAAAACCAGGGAAAATGTCTAAGAGGGATTTTTCTACATCATTTTCTTCTGCACATCATTGTCTTCTGAACAAACACTTAGATAAATGTCAACATGTCTCCGGCCAAATT
The DNA here is from genome assembly GCF_011800145.1 of Mirounga leonina. Classification (NCBI taxonomy): domain Eukaryota; kingdom Metazoa; phylum Chordata; class Mammalia; order Carnivora; family Phocidae; genus Mirounga; species Mirounga leonina. The sequence goes on along the minus strand of NW_023270777.1, from coordinate 4,934,415 downwards.
ACATGAGAGTTACTCAAGTCTTAGGCACATGGTGATTTTTGTTACATTAGGTAAAATTGAAGTTCGTGGAATCCTAAAACATTGAAGTTGGAAGGAATCGCAGCATTCACCCCACCCAAAGATGACCAGTAGCATCCATAGCTGGAAGTGGCTGCCGGGCACAAGGTGGCAGGGAAGCTGGAGTCCCGTGTGGGCTCTGCAGGAAGGAGCACGGTGATCAATTAGTAATGTCTGCTCTGGACCACTGCGGGAACTCCAGGCCTTTCTGGGGGGATGTTGGGAAAGGCTGACCCAAAAGGAATATGGAAACATCACTGGGATGAACCAACAAATGTCATTTGTCCCACTCCCACCCAAAGTGGGCAGCACTCTGAAATGAAAAATTTAAAAACCCGTCTCTGCTGGGGGCTTTTTACAACGTTCTCATGCGGTCCCAGTGAGCAAAAATTCTCCACCTAAATATCTCGTGATATGGTGCCTTCTTCTCAGAAGAGGAAATTTATTTTATTATAGACGTTGTTAAGTGGACTAAAGAAGCCTGAAGAGAAGACAAGAACACTCAAAAAAAGGGAATGTTTTAGAGAATGTTTCAGTGATTCTGCTTTGCCTTGTTGAAGTAAATTAACAAACAATTTTTGTTAGTGATAATAATAATAAAAAAAAAAAAACAGTTGCTTTTGACTTCTCCCTCCTCCCCAGCCAATAAATATTGGAAAAAAAAATTAGTGTAAAGAATATTGGTTTGGATGAGGGCCAATTAGGCCTGGGATGTCCATACATCACCATCTGGCTTGGCTGCCTGACATGCAAAAAGAAATCTGCGTATCATACATTTGTGACCTCTAATCTTGCCTAAAGCAAGATTAGATTATGGGGGAGGAAACTGAGCCTGGAGAGATCGAGCCATTTCTCTGTAAACATACAACTAGTGCCGAGATGCCCACAGCCTAACAGGAAGCTATGCAAACCAACTGCAGAGGACTCGGCTTTCTTGAGGAATGCATGGGCAGCCTTTTCAAACCCCCAAACTCACACAGACCCTTGCTATTAATTAGACCTGTTCACTACCCCGTGGTCACCCGCCCAGCCTTCGCATTGCACTGTGGCTTTGCACCAGCATTGCACCAGCATTGCACCAGCACTGACAGTCCCCTTCCTTTCTGAAGGTTTTTTTTAAAAAGCAAAGAAACATATATTTTTTAAGATTTTATTTATTTGAGAGAGAGAGAACGAGTCGGGGTAGAGGCAGATAGAGAAGCAGACTCCCCGCTGAGCAGGGAGCTGGATGTGGGGCTCAATCCCAGGACCCTGGGATCATGACCTGAGCCAAAGGCAGACGCCTAACCAACTGAGCCACCCAGGTGCCCCAAGAAGCATATTTTTAACACTTCATGGTAGTTATAGAGGGGACCAAACATAACCACAGCTCTTTCCTACCTTATAGCTTCTGCACTTACTATTCCCTCTGGCAGGAATGTCCCCTTGCCTTCTGGTGTGCTGACTCCTTTTTATTACACGCCTCCCTTCTTTTTTAAAATTGTGGTAAAATATATATAACTTGCAATTTGCCATTTTTACCTTTTTTTTTAGCATACCATTCAGTGGCCTTCAGTGCATTCGCAATGTCGTGCAAAGCCTCCACGAGATCTCTTTCCAAAACCTTTTCGTCACCCCAAAGGGAAACTCTACCCATTAAGCAACGACTCCCCATTGCCCCCTCTTGCAGCACCCCTCCCCCATAACCTCTGATCTGCTTTCTTCCTCCACAAATGTGCCCATTCTAGAGATTTCACAGAAATGGTGTCATACAATATTTACCCTCTTGTGTTGGCTTATTTCATGTGCCATAACATTTTCAAGATTCACTCACGTCGTAACGTGTGTCCAAATTCCGTTCCTTTTATATGGCAGAATAATATTCCACTTCATGAATACACTACACTTTGTTTTTCCCGTCGTCTGTGGGTAGACACATGGGTTGTTTCCATCTTGTGGCTACCGTGAGTAGCACTGTGGTGGTTCTAATGTTGACCTCTCTCTTCCTTTCACATCACCTGCTTTATTTACTTTTTTATCGAACATGTCACCACATAAAATTAATTTGTTCACGGGTGCCTGGGTGGCTCAGTCGTTAAGCGTCTGCCTTCGGCTCAGGTCATGATCCCAGGGTCCTGGGATCGAGTCCCACATCGGGCGCCCTCCTTGGCGGGAAGCCTGCTCTCCCTCTCCCACTCCCGCTGCTTATGTTCCTGCTCTCGCTATCTCTGTCTCTGTCAAATAAATAAATAAAATCTTTTTAAAAAAATTAATTTGTTCACTTATTTATATCCCGTCTCCCTACCCTCCCCCCAAATCACAGTCCACAGGAATGGAGAACCCTTTCCTTCACCACTTTTTCTCCAACTTGGCATCCCAGCACAAGGGAAGGCATATAGTAGATACTCGAAATACCTATTTGTAGAATGTGTGGAGAAAGCCACAGTGCAATGCGAAGGCTGGGCGGGTGACCACGCTTGTTAGTTTGCTCACTAAGCCCTGCCCTCCCTCCCCTCATAGGATGAGTCGTGCCCGTTCATACCTTAATCAGATGACAAATTCCTACTTGCTATGGGTCTTCGGGATATGATGCATAAAGTAGAAAGCATTCATGTTAAATCCTCAATGTCAAATATCCACATTATAGGATTGAAACTTGCTATCATAGCGATGGGGGCAAAAAAAAAATCAAAGACAAAGAAATGCCAGTGGGTACAAAGAAGGGGGAAGGGAAGAGGAAAGAAGCGTTGAGTAGCTTTGTGCCTTGGAGAAAGGGCTGTGAATGTCTTTCTTACCCAACGTGGAGTCTAATTTAGCATAATTGGCCAGCGAGGTGTGTGGGGACGTAATCTAACCTGGGGGCTCTGGCACCACCTCTGCCCTGCAGCTTCCCAAACTGTCACCTGACTTGACAGGTCTCTTCTTATCCCCAAGTTTGGGGCCCACAGGACTCTCCTTGATCTCCTCCTGGGAGGCTGTGAAGAATTTCAGTCAGGGCACGTTGATCTCATTATGCTTACTACACGGCTATTTCCTGGGGCAGGGAGATAATCCAATTCAGCTCCTTCCCAGCACACGGGCATAAAAACATAATGTATAACATATTATGTCAGACGCAGGCCCTCTCCAGCTCAGCATTCTGTCCCTGACACCAAGAGCAGGGAATAGTTTGTGAGCACATTTAGTAAGTGTTGCATGGAACACAATGCCAAATCCTGCTCAACGTCTCTCCACAAAGTCTCATTGCATCCCGGCTTCCTGCTCTTCCATTCTCTCTGGACCACGTGAACATTGGCAGATGTCCCTTGTCTGCTTCCCAGGCTAGATTTACTCACCCATCCCTGCAAGTGTTCCCTATGTTTGGTACTAGAGATGAAAAGATGCATGAGCCACGCCCCTTGGCCTTGAGTGGTTTACCATCATGTAAGGGAGGCAGAAAATACATTAACAACCATAAAACTCTTGGGCAAATGCTCAATTAGAGTTTATTATAAAGCTCTATGAGAATACGAATGAGTGCAGTGTGCCAGGGAGACCTGATATTTTATTTGGGCCTTGAAGGTGAGTGAGAAGGTCACCAGACATATAGAAGGATAGACTGGAGTCCAGGAACGAGCAAGTATCAAGGCACAGAGGGATAAAAATATGTTCAGTGAACAGTGTTCATCTCTGTGGTGAAATTGAAGTGCAGGGTGTGGCTGGAAATGGGGCTGAAAAGCAATTGCAACCAAGTTGTGATGGGTCTTCAAATGCAGGCCAAGGAGTTTAGACTTTATCTTGTTGTCAACCGAGACCTAGCAGAGTGAGACTGTTGACAAATGTTATTAGCCAGTTAGATAAAGGTATGACAAGGGGAGATATATCAGTGATACCTCCAAGTTTTTGTAGGTTGGCCAATTAAATGGGTACAGGAGGATGTTGATGGAGAAGGACCAGAGAAGACAAAAAAAAGAGAGGGAGAGATGTGAGTGAATGATATTACCACTGAATAATGTATACAGTGGAATCAAATGGATAAGGGCAGAGGTACGGGTATGCCAACAGAGCTAGGAGAGTGGTGGTCAGCCTTGGTCTAGGATGAGAAATGAATGTGGGGATTTTTAAAAGCTCCCCCAAAAGATTTCACTGGTCAGCAAAAGGAAGGACCACTAGACAGGAGCAAATAGGTACTCCTTAGGCAGTGAAGACCCAGAGGGCAGGTCTTGAAAGGGAAGAAAAGTAGAAAGACGAAGAAAAAGGATGGAGGAGAGAGGGAAAATAGATATACTGGGAAGAAAAGCCTGGAGGGAGAAAGAGATGAGGGAAGGAGTTAAATTTTTCCTAGAGAAAAAAACAGGAAACAAAAGAGCTAGGAGTCACTGACGAGAAGGTTAACTTGGGCAATGAGTAATAATTTCTTTGGATAGAATCAGGGAGGAAGTAAATATAGGTGAACATCTAGCTAGCTTTAGAAGAACAAGGGGTATACGTGAGATCAGTCACTTCTGATGGTCTCTGTTTTCTCTGTAGAGCTTGTGCTGGCCACGGGCTGGGAATTAGGAGGGTGATGGTGGGTTGGATGGGGCGGGTCGGGGTCAGAGACATCTACTGAAGGGAAAGTGGGAGAAAGTCAACTAGAGCTCATTAAAAGGTAGCTGAGCAGCACTCGCAGCCCAGCAGAGGCCGGGAAGCTCATAAACATGTAATGGAGCCAGTTCAGCATGGTTCTGTGATTTTTCTCTAGTGCTGTCCAGCAGCCTGGGAACAGGGAGAGAGGAAACAAGCAGTGGAACCCACACAGCACTGGGAATGGAAGGGAGGCATAACCACGGAAGGACAAGGAGATGAGGGAGATGAGGGCTTGGGTGAGAGTGCCCTTACAGAGACGGGTGATTAATCTAGCCTTGGGAGGGAAGAAGGGCAAAGTCAAAAGAGGTCTGACAGGCTGCAGAATCAGGTGTCAAATATAGAGAGCCCAGATTTAAGCATAAGGCTTTGTATTTGTCAAGGTGCTCCAGAAAAAAAGAACCAGTTCTTTGTAAATCTCACTATAAGGAATCGACTCATGTGATAGCAAATGTGGAGGGTGGGGAGTCCCATGATCTGCCATCTTCAAGCTGGAGAGTTAGGAAAGCTAGTAGTTCGGGTCCAAGTCTGAAAGCCTGAGACCCAGGAGAGCTGATGTTGTAAACACCAGTCCAAGGGCAGGAGAAGACCAGGGTCTCAGCTTAAGTAGACAGGCAGAGGAAAAAAAAAAAAAAAAAACAAAACTGAGTCTTCCTCTGCCTTTTTGTTCTATCCAGACCCTCAGTGGATTGGATGATGCCCACCCACATTGGGAGAGCCATCTGCTTTTCTGAGTCCACCAATTCAAATGCTAATCTCTTCTGGAAACACCCTCACAGACAGAAATGATGTTTAACCAGATATCTGGGCATCCCATGGCCCAGTCAAGTTGGCACATAAAATTATCCATTACAAGCTTGGTAATAGTAGCCTTTACCACAATCCCTGGCATGTATGCCCTGGGCATTATGCTAAAAGCTTTACACATAAGGTTTCATTCAGTCCTCTCTCATTTTACTGAAAAGTAACTGCAGTTCGGAGAAATTAAATCACTCTGGACTTCTCTGACTATAAGGCTCATGCTCCTAAACATCTGGCCCTGTGGGGTTGTAGGGCTCGATTTCTGAGCATATGGTTTTGTAGGTTGAGTTATCCCAAGTGAGGAACAAGGTATAGGAGGAAGCAGTGGGTGAGGATTGCTAAAGTAAATGGAAGTAGAGTAATTGGCACTGAGGAAGTCAGAGCATTCTGTGACTGGAGCATTGGATAGTCTCAGAACAAAGATGCTGAAGTTTGGGGGAAGAGAAGGAGTCAGGGACCCCAAAGATCACAAGGAAAGTTTAACTTTCCAGAAGAGTTTATATGAAGAAGAACCAGCCCTAAGCCAACACTGGGGCAGAAATTGTAAGGGCCATGCAAACTCCAAAATTTGGCAAAAGGTGGCACTTTGTAGTGTTTACAATTGGGTCAAGGGTCCCCAAGACCACCCTCAGGTTCAGTGATTCACCAGAAGGACTCATGAAACTCAGTGAAGCTGTCATACAAATGGTTATGGTTTATGACAGTGAAAGAATACAGATTCAAATTTGCAAAGGAATATGGTGTATAGGGAAGAGTCAAGGGAGACCAGGTGTGAGTGTCCAGCTGCCTTCTCTCCATAGAGGAGAACAGACAAGACAAAATTCTCCCAGCAAGGATGCATAACAACACATATGAAGTGTTGCTAAACAGGGAAGCTTACCTGAACCTTTGTGTCCAGGGTTTTTATTGGAGGTCAGACACATGGGCATGGAGCTTCCATATGACTGACCTTAGCTACTCACACTTAGGCCCCTCCAGAGTTGAAGCAGATATAGCATGGCCCAGGGCTCCAGGTGAACAAAAGCAGGCATTCACCATAAATTACACTGTGGCCATAAACTATTTGAGGTGGCCCAAGGCCTGAGATATACAAAGACTCTCTTATCAGGCAGAAAACTCTGAGGGCTTAGAAGGTCTCCCTGATTAGAGGGTCAGTCCTTTTTTTCGAATGTGTACGGTTTGAGTGTCCCAAGACCTCTGGGCTAACCCTTTATAGAACACCATGCCAGAGACCTGAATAAACAGATTTGTAATGTCTAAGAGCCATTCTGATGCAAAACACCAGAGAGATCTCCAAGGACCAAGGATGTCCTAGTCACTTGAAGGTAAACTTTTCATTCAAAGCTAGAATGTCATCCTTTGAGTTTGGGGCTCATGATGAGCTCAGTCTCTGAGGCTAATCAAAGGATTTGCATACTGTGGAGAGTCTATGCTATCTCTGCTCAAGGCAGCTCAACTCTCCCAGTTAACATTAGAAGAAGCAAGCCAACAAATAAACAGACAACTTTAATGCCCAACCTTGGAAAGAGAGTTCAGAAGAAGTCCCTGATACCCATTCGGCCTTTATAAACACAGCGCAATAAGGACCAGGAGATTTCCTCTTTACGCCATATGTTGGAATCATGGTCCTGGGATCTCCATGGCTTGACTCTTCCAGAGACAAACAACCAGGAAGCTGCTACTGTGTTTTGGTCTAACTTTGCAGTGAGTTCACTGGACAGAACTGAGGTTACCATCCTTTTGCACTTACAGGACACAGTAAGCAACAGCCATCACTTTCTCCTGGGTGCACAGGCTTGTAAAGAGTATATATATGGAGAGAGAGAGAGAGGGAGGGAGAGAGTGGGAGGGAGAGGAGAAGAGAGGGGAGGGGAGGGGAGGGAGATTAGAGTGGATGTTTTTGTTAGCATAGCATTTCCAGCACTCTTGCATTCTGATATACCTTCTGAGTAGGGAGGAAAGTAAACAGGCCCTAGTTTCCAGACTGGTACCACCTAGTACTCTAAACTATGGGCAGCGTGGACTATATTTATGGACATATGTCATGGTCACATGGACTATGGACTCTACTCCCCCTCTTTCTACTACAGCCCACTTTAAGACCCAACAGTGCTGCCTGTTTATTACTCACAATGAGTAACATTTTGGGGGGGAAGAATATTCTATCCTTGAGAATTTTGCCTGGATACTCCTTTATTCCCACCTTCCATTAACCAACAGTGAGACTGTTTTGTTCCAACTGTCCTTGGGGAAGGTTGTTTCTTGTTACAGCAATAAAAATAAATAAATCAATCAAGTCATGCTCAGCTTTTGTATTTCAAAATGAATGTTTGAACCTGTGGCTGAGGCAGTTTGAGAGAAAGGGATACTGGAGTTCCAAAGCAGAACCCATAAAGACCCCAAGCAGAAAGTTTATTTCCAAAAAAAGTAGGCAAAAAGAACCCATGATCAGTTAGAGCTGGTTTTTATGAACACTTATATTAGATTAAAATCTCCTAAAATGGAAAAAGGGTGAAGTGATGAGTGGTCCTATGAGTGGTCTGCTCTGTGTCCTGTCCCTTTGGGGTCAGGTCTGTAGGACTGGGGGAGAATCATAAGGCCAAGAGCCTTCCTTCCCTCATTCCAAGAAGGAATCATAGCTCACCTGCTAAGCGGGGCCTAGGAAAGTGAATAAGGTCTTAGGGTTCTCCACCCCACCATGGAGCCAGAATGATAAAGAAATTGAGTCAAGGGTCTTACCACGTGATGAGGTAAGAGGACAAATGCTTCCCATTCAATCTTTGGTGTCTACAGGTCCTCTTGTGGAGATAAAAGTGGCCTTTATGAACCAACCATCAGGGAAAAGATGAGGGATCAGACATCCCATAGGAGGCCAGCAAAGGAGGGCAGAGACAACTGAGCAGTAGTGGTAGAAGCAAAGAGAAGATGTGATGACAAAGAGCCAGATGCCACTCCCAAAGCCTTGACGGACAGCCCTTTAGCCTCCTGGAAGTTAGGTGCAATCATGGAGGAAATAGGGGAGGGGGAACTGACTGAGAAACCCTTGAATTGGTTCAGTTTGTCCTGATGTAACCAAGATTAAATTTCCCCTGCCAGTGGCATGAGCTGAAGATAGAAATCAAATCCAGTTTTGGCAAAACAAAGAGTATTACCCATGATTTTGCAAACCTGAGTTGGAAGTCTATGAAATGGGCACTTGCCATATTTGAAGTCCCTAAAAGCTCAGAGATGTGAGGATGGGTACATCGGTGGTGGCAGCATTAGGAGCAGAAGCAGTGGGCCATTTTTATGTTAAATATGTGAATTCTAATTTGTCCAAATGAAAATTTGGGTTGCATTGTTCTGACCATGAAACACGTGTAAAAGGGACTGTCTCTGAAAATGTAAAGTGTGTGTGCTCAGGAACATGGACTATGTCATCCAGGTAACAACTACGTTGACCGTGCATTTCAAAAGGGGAGCTATGTGGGTCACTTCTGGGTATGCAAAGTTGTCTCAGAGATGCAGGCTGGGCCCCAAAATGTTGGAGTATCTGAAATAATTTAAGGATCAAGTTCAAACTCCTTAGTACAGCAAACAAAGCCCTACGTGATGGTGGGACTTCTCAACAGCGCTCTGGTCTTGATGAGCACTGGCGGACTCCTAAACCTGCCATGTTGCCTTCCCCTGGCTCTTTGCACAGCTGCTCCTTCTTTCTGAATTGTCTTCTCCCTCCTTATTGGCCTGAAAACCCGTATTTATCCTTCATGTCTCAGTTGGAACTTACCTCTTCCAGAAAGACTTCCCAAATCTCTCCAAAGTGATTTTGTTGCCCTTCTCATGAACTCCCATGGCATCCTGAGTATACTCCAGTTGTAGTGCTTGTCACAGTATATTTAGCATCTGTTTATTTATCCACATCCTCCCCTAGACTGTCAGCTACTTAAGGCACGTCTTTGATCATTGTATCAAAAACCTAATGCAGGACCTGGCAATTAAAAGGTGCACTGTAAATGCTTGTTACCTCAACAAGGTTAATGACCAATGGAGAAGGAATAGCTTAGATTTGGGCTGTTGTAGAAAATCCAGGCTGATTGGCCTGCCTGCCTCCCTGGGGAAATGGCCCCAAGAAATAGACATCAGAGCCAGAGAGTTGTGGCCAAAGAATTTTTCCTTGCATGTTTCCCAGGGGCAAGTATTGTTTTGAGCAGAAATGTTATAAACCTGGTTCTTGAAGGAAGAGAAGTCTCCCAGAGCTGGTAACTCAGACCAGCAGATGAACAGCCACCCTCCCTCCAGACTGGGCTGGTTCCATGAGGCAGAACCTCAGTCCCCGTCTCCCCATCTTTCTCGGAGATTCCTTGTGTGGGCCTCCCAGGGGTTCTCCCTTGGCTAGGGGTCTTTCCTTATGAATGCCGTGAACAGAAAGATTCAGTGGAAAGCTTCTCAGTGGCAAGCTCTGTGCCAGGCACTTCTATGTAGACCGTTGATTTAATCCTCACGAAAACACTGTAAGGTAAAACTGTTACTTTCAGATTTATAGAGGTGAAAACCAAGGTTTGTGGAGGTTAAACAACTCACCCAAGATCACAGCTAGTCAGGGACTAAGTTGTTCTTGGGGGAAAAAAATAAATAACCTCGGTCGCGAGATTGTTCAGTTTTTTTTTTTTTTTTTTGCACTGCTCACACACACAAAAAATGCAGTACTCCACGACTTGTTTCCAAAGTGACAAAATCCACGAAGAGTCCAGCAGGTGATAATTGGTGTTGTTTCAATACGAAGGAGTAAAGGGAACTGTGAAATTCTCCACTATGCTGGGGAGGAATCAGGCATTTTTCTACTTTGATAACCACGGTGTTCTCAAGCATATTACGCAATAGTTTCCCATGCTCCTGATTTAAGTTTAAAATTTCCAGGAAGACCAGAATGTGTCAATTAGTTAGGTCTTTGCTTTTTTTTTTTTTTTTTTAGAGATTATGTAAGTTGTTTACTCTCACAAACAGCCAGAAAGGGTCCAAGTGCCATTCTGTGGCCGGCACATCAATATTCCAGATAGTCATTAATCCTTCACGGATTACTTTACACTCTGCACATGCCCTCAAATGCCCCTCTATTTAGGTTGGGCAGCTCAAGTTTTAAATGCCAGTGCCCAGTGAGAAGCAGACCTATAATATAAATGTTAGAGTCACAAGGAGCATGCATGAAGGGGTCTCTACTGACTCAGAGAGCCAGTGCTCTGCCTGCAGGGGGCGTCATGACGCACCTCCAGCTAAGAGTTGCCATGGAGGATCCCAGAGTCAGTGTGGCTGAGCCTTTTGATTTCCCCAAAAAGCCATAAATCTGGAATTTTACATAAAATGTTCTGATTTTCTAAGACAGTATGCGAGCCAAACAGCATATGCCTGTGGGTAATTTTCCATCCAGTCTACGACCCCCCGGATTACTGTCTGCAACGTGTTGTCTCCTAGGACCCAGGTCCCCGATGAGCTCATCAGAGCTCATCAGCACAGCCCATAACCCAAGAGCAGACGGCCACAGCAGGTAAGGATGGGCAGCCACGGGGGACAGCAGCAGGATGGCTTCATGTCACAAAATCTTGAGCACTGAGCCAAGGAAAAAAGAAACTATCTGTCCCATCAGAAAAAGGCAAGGCTCAACAAGTCCTTCTGGTTTCAATTTCAACATTTTTGGTTATTCTGCAGCAGTAGCATCTGCTCAGGCAATCTGAAACCCAGCTTTGGGAACATTGTATGACACCTTTTATCTCAACTCTGGGTGAGGTGAGCTACAAGGACAACTGTTTTACAGGCAAGACCATCACAGGTACAGAGGTGTACCAGGATGCCTGGTGCAGTTCAGAAAGAATCTGACCAAGGGATTAGTCAGATTTCCAAAAAAGGTAGTGTGAGGTGTTAGCAGAGGCCAAGCTGATGGGGAGCTCATGACAGTATGTTCATCTCCAGAAGTGTCTTTCATTACTTTAGCAAGGATGTTGTGGGGCTCTCCTTGTGCCAAGCACCATGCTAGATACCAGGGATACAGCTGCAAACCACACTAACCATGTCCACTGGCAGATGTGAAGAGGGAACCTCCAAGTTCCAGGCAAGATGGCCCTTCACCCAGCCTTGCCCTCCCAGCAGCAGACCTGAAGGGAACTGCAGGGCTCCCTGCCCCTCACAACACTGTGCCTCCTTCCCTTCTTACCTGAGATACCAACAGGACTGATTCCATCTTGCTCTTCATCTCTGCTCATTTCTGCATAAGAAGCCTTAAGACTCCCTCAGCTCAGCTCATATTATCCCTTAGACCTCTACCCCCACCTAACCTGCTACCCTTAACTACTCAGATCCTCCCATTGGATCCTCTGGAACCCATAGTCCATTATCAGCAAAATCCCTATACCTTCAGTTGCATCCCTAAATGGTTCTTTCCCCTTTCTGTCCCAACAGAATAAGGAACACACCAGGAGCAGGATATTAATTTTAAAAATAATAATATTAATAGCGGGAACTAATATGTGCACTCACCATGTTCTAGGCACCATTCCAAGCACTGTGCCTATATTGATTCCATTAATCTTCACAACAACCCCGTAATTAAGCCCATTATTACCCCTGTGTTTCTGATGACAAAACTGAAGAACAGAAAGTTTAATCAATTAACCTAAGTTCACAGAGTTAATAAGGAGTGGAGCAAGAATGCAGGTTGGATTTGAATCAAGGCAGTCGGACTTCAAAGCCTGTGTGATGCTAACCCCTGTAATATATTGCATCACAGAAGGGTCTGTGGCCAAAAAAAAGACAATTCCAGGAAGGGGCCACATGACTGCAGCAGGGAGGCAGCTCTTGGAGGAGGCCAGATCCCTATGGGTCTAGAACCCACCTTAAAAAAAAAATCTCAAAGCTCTACTTAAGGACACACCTTCCTCTGCTGTCCTCTCAAGAACTCGCTGTTCTTTTCATTCTCCTACCCCTTGTTCCACTGGGCCTAGAGGTGGGGTAGGAATCTTCCCTGATCTTTATCAATCTCCCATACCTCTACCCCTAACCCCACAACACTCTTGGTTTCGAAGGTCATGCTGCCAGACCGAACTCTCTGGTTAGGGGGCCATCTATAGACCCCTCGGACATTCCCCTCATTCCTCATAAGAGCTGAGCACCTGGCTCATTGTCTCCCTCTCCAGTAGTATTTCAGGTTGGGTTCTCAGTGAATTCTCTTTCCACAGAGAAAACCCCTGTAATGTCCTGGACACTCAGTTCCATGACTGCCTTCAGTCCCTTTCTAATTCATCCTAACTCAGCCACTCCCTCCCACAGCCATACTCTAGATCTCTTCATACAGGTAATTCACTACACCATTATCTTAATTTGGAGGATCCTACTCTCCAACCACTGCCTTTTATCTTTAGTTAGTCAGTTCCAAAAATTACTGACCCCTCTGTAATCTAAATGCAATGGTGGTTACCCCTTGCTTACTGTCCCTTAATCCCTTTATTTCCTTGTTTTTCTTCTTACCCTGCTTACACTTGATATGTATTGTTATCACTACTCTCTAGCATATGCTCTAAATCCTTTCTTCCTCCTCCCCTAACACACATCTGGAGAAAAACACAACCCTTACCAAATCTCACTTTCTTAACCATTCTGAGCCTTCATCCAAGCAACTGAACTTGGTGGGAGAAAAATACGCAAGCGTTCTGACTGGCTCACTTGGAATGCGTGACAACCAAGCTCAATGGGCCCAAATGCTATCTGCGATCCTACCACATTTCCCAAGTCATTCATTCATCAACTTTCCTGCCCGGTGTAATTCTGAGGAAATCCGATCAGAGAACTAAACAATCGTGTTATAACTTCTCTTGCCTGCTCCTCACTCTCAGCTAAGAAAATAAAAGCAATCAGAAGAGAATTCTGCAGACTCCCAACAACACATCTACTAGCCTCGGGGCATCTGGCCTGTATACTCTGCCTTCCCTCCCACTACCATAGATGAACCAAAAAGCTCCTGTCTAAAGCCAACCCCTCCGCTTGAACCTGTATCTTCATTCTCTTTTTCAATACCCAAGTCATTGATCAGTCAATCACTCCCTCCCATTGCATCATCACATTTTCCCCTCTCTTCTTGATCATTCCTATCAGATTAGGGGGGGGAGGGCAGGGAAAAGAGCCTTCCTGACTCTTCACTCCCTTCCAGTTCCTACCATTTCTCTGCCCCCCTTTTCTCTTGAACCCAATCTTCCCAGACTGGCTTGCCCATAGCGCCACCAAAACAGTTCTTATCCAGGTCCTCAATAACTTCTGGGTTTCCAAATCCCATGGTCTGTTCTCAGTCTTCATCTTACTTAATCCCAGAAACATTCAACAAAGTTTGTCCCTCCCTTCTTTCTAAAACTCTCCTACGATTTGCCTCCAGAATGTTTTTTTTCTCTCTAACTTCTCCTTCTACATGACTGGCTACTGCTTTTTGGTCTTCTCTCCTGGTCCTGGCTCGTATCCCAGACTTCTAAACTTTGGAGGGACCCAGACTCAGCCCTCAGCTTCCTTGTACCTATCTGCCTTCCCATCGAGGGATCTCATCTAGTCTAGGGGCATTAAAACTCATGTACAGTGATGGCTTCCAAATTTCTATCTCCAGCTAGACCTCTCCTCTAAATTCCAGACAACTCAGCTTTGCAAAACTCAACTTTGCATCTCAGTGAGATTTCTAATAGGCACCTCAAACTCCACAGGAACAAAACCCAACTCCTGATCACCCTCATGCACACACACACATGCACACACATGCGCCCCTCCAGTCTTCAGTAACTGGTACCTCAAGTTTTCTACCTAAAAGCCTTGGAGTCCTTCTTGCCTCCTCCCCGCCAGTCCCAACACTCAAACAACAAATCCTACAGACTGTTGGGAAAGGCAATTTCATGCAGTCTTTCTACCTCCACTTGGGTTCAAAGAATGGGCTTTGGGTCTGGAATGCTTCCTTACCAAGAGATTACAGAGTGGGCACAGCCTGTGCGGGCTTACCATTTCTCATGTGGGCATATCTTTCCCTGTTTCAGGCACAGTGAGTGTTCCCTTATTCTGCTTAAGCGTGTATATCAGTGGTCCTCAGGCATGCCCCCAGCTTCCATTATTTCCAGCTCCATGGGAGAGAGGTTGAGGTCCTTCCAATGCAGCACCAGAGGGGTGTGCATAGGCAATTGTCGTGTGCTGGCTGTTGGGAGGCCCTGCTTGCCACGAGGGACTGATCCACACTATTGGAGCTGATCTTGCTCTGCCTCTTGTCTCCATAAGTAAAGCATCATTCCACGCAGTGCTAGACTGCGTTGTGTCTTCCTTGGTGATTTCAAAACCAAGATGCAGTGGGCAGAAGTGTTTGGAGTTCTTCCCCAGGATTGATAACTGGTACATGGTACTCTGCTCAACATTCTTCCTGCAGGATATGTAGACCATCTGCTTCTTACCATCCTAGTCTAAGCCACACTTACTTGGACTGTGTAATAGGAAATTAGTCTCCGCTCATGGCAGTCTGTTCACATGGCAGCCAAGGGAATCCTTGAAATGTTCATCAGATCATGCTACCAATTCTGCTCAAAAACAGCTTCCCCTCTGGCTCAGAATAATAGCCAGGGCCACCTGCTACTTTTATGATTTCATCTTCCACCACTCTAGAACTGGGTCATTCTGCATCAACCACATTCATCTCCCTGCTACTTCTTGGACATACCAAGCATGTTCCAGCCTCAAGGCCTTTGCACTTTCCATTCCCTCTCCCCAAATGCTCTTTCTCCAGATATCCTCATGATACGGTCCCTCACATCTTTCAGAAATCTTGAATGCCACCCAACCACCATATTAAGTAGTAGTAATACCATTTATTCCCATCCCTGGAATGAGACTGAAAGTTCTATGAGGCAAAGTGCATCTGCAGGGCTCAAACAGTGCCTGGAATGTATATAGGTGAATTGTAGCTATTTGTAGTATGAATGATCCCTGCCCTCCTGGAGCTTACACTCCATTGAACATTGAGCAATTGATGATATATCATCTGTCACATTGTTGATTAAGTGTTGCAAAGGGTAAGGATGAATTAAGCATGTATTACTAGCATGTTCAAGGTCCCAAGATAAGAAGGAACATGGCTTCTAGATCTTAAGTTATGTTAACTTCTTAAGGATCAGATTTATGTCTTACTTAGCTTTGGGGGAAAAAATATGTTGTAGTCATGCCCAAATTAATTTGTCTTCGGAATTTCATATTCTCAAGCATTCACTTTCTCAAATAGCTTTGCCTCTGCTTTCATCTACATGTAAGGCAACCTTAGGGTAGATGGTGAAGGGCAGGGGAGATCCACTTTCAGTTTGCCCTGATACAACCATGTCTCCCCCAGACCCAGGGAGGCCGGGACAGGAAAGCTTCCAGCATCCTGTGCCTGGAATAAATCTTTCCTGTGTCAGCTTGGAGATGCAAGTAGACACATGGGAGAGGAGAGATGGTCCCATGCCATTTGTCTAAATTAAAACCTCAAAACTAGAAAGTACATAGTGAGAGCTTGATCAAGGATGGATGGATGGATAGATGATAGATAAATAGATAAATAGATAGATGATAGATAGATAGATAGATAGATAGATAGCAAACTGGGAAGGCGTCAGATGGTCTTCCTCTTTCCCCCCTACTTCCTTAGGTTCCTTGTTATGCCCTGTGGAACAAGAAGGAAAATCCAGGAAGGACCTATGTCTGTTTGGTGATTAGACTCTCAATTCCCATACCTTGGAGTCAGAACACTAGGGAAAAGAATTTCCCATAAACACCCTCATCGGCCAGCTTCCTTCAGCTTCTTCTTAAACCACAGTGGTTGGGGCATCATCTTGGATAGACTTCCCAAAGGTTCTGGAGCTCAGAACTGGCTCATTATGCCATCGGTCATCACCATCACTTTGATGATATAGCGCTTATGGAGGGTTTACTCTACGCAGACAGGTAGATGTGTATGTAATATAGATCACCTCATTTAATTTAATGTCATCTTCCTCTTGCCTAATGAGTATTTATTATTTCTGTTCACAGATTAGGAAACGGAGACCCACAGAAAATAAGCAACTTGCCTAAAGTCACAGCTAAAAATTGACAGAACCTAGATTCAAACCCAATTCTGACCCTTACTCATTCCAAACCAGCACACTATCACCCCAACAGGCACAATCTCTGTGTGCCATGCATTAAACACATTATCTCAAGTGGTTTAATTCTCATGTCAACTCTCAGCCACTTTTTCCAGATGAAAAAACTGTCTCAGGGAGGTATTTATAAATTACCTGCTCAAGGTCATTGTGCAAGTGAATCTCACCTAGGGCTATCTGCAATGCCAAGCTTCCTCATTTTATTAAAAAAAAAGAAGAAGAAGAAAAGGGGCACCTGGGTGGCTCAATCAGTTGAGTGTCTGACTCCTGGTTTCAGCTCGGGTCATGATCTCATGGGTCGTGGGATAGAGCCCCACATCGGGCTCTGCACTCAGTGGGGTGTTTGCTTGAAGAGTCTTTCCCTCTGCCCCTCCCCGACTTGATCTCTCTCTCTCTGTCTCTCTAAAATAAATAAATAAATCTTTAAAAAAAAGAAAGAAAAAGAAGGAAGAAATGTAAAGTGAAATGCTGAAGGTCAATATCACTAATTACTGAGAAAGGTGGGGGCCTGGCTCAAAGTTGGCAACTTCTCAAGGGCATCATCTGCCCTCTAAGCAGGGGGTCCCGCGTCCAGCCCCCTGACCCCTGCACAGTGAGTGCAAAGCAGTTACGGAAGAGCCTGGGGCTGAGCCAGGTTTCCAGCGGGCTATCAAACCTTGGTCATTCGCTCTCCAAGACTGGGTCCAAGTCAAGCAGATATGGAGGCAGGAAAGGTCGGGCAGAGGGGTTCTGCTCTGCTTCTGGGTCATGCTTCTTCCCAACAAGATAGCAAGAAGCAAGCAACCGAAAGGTGGCATTCATCCGCACAGCACTTGACCCAGCTATCATCTGTTTGCCTGGGGGATGGAGTATAAAATATCTGCTGGATGCGCACCACATTTATCTTGTTCTCTGTGCCCCAGAGTGTGCTGTTTACTTTCTCACTGGAGGTGCGATTATTTAACAACATGCCAAAGCCTGGGGAAGATTGCACATTTTAATCAAAGCACCAAATGAGCGCTTCTAGATGACTTTACAAAATGTATCTGAGGCGAATTTTGCACAGCAATGTCTGAGTATCAGGTAATTAAGTGAACGGGAAGTAAGTTCCCAAGGGGTGTAAACAAACGCACCAAGTCAGTCCCATTTCGGTGTTGTGCTGAGTGGGGAAAATGGATTTTGGAGTGGACTGCAACCTAGGGTTCCTCCTTCAATGTCAAGTTGGGCTTTGTGGGGTGGGGAGTCCAGGGGCTGAGCTGTGGGGCCATGGCGCCTCCTGCAGGTTGAAAGGAAAAAAAAATCAACCCTTGGAGAGAGCCTTGTCAAATGCTCCCCCCAGTTAATAGAGAAAAGGAGGGAAGCCTGGTGACTTTCTCAAGGGCACATGGCCCCCGGGGCACAGCCAAGACCAGACACCGGCTTTCTGATTTCCAGTCCTGTGTGACTTCCAGCCCACCAAGCCAGTGCTCCTCAGATGTCGGCTATT
The DNA here is from genome assembly GCF_011800145.1 of Mirounga leonina. Lineage (NCBI taxonomy): Eukaryota > Metazoa > Chordata > Mammalia > Carnivora > Phocidae > Mirounga > Mirounga leonina. The sequence goes on along the minus strand of NW_023270777.1, from coordinate 4,916,352 downwards.
AATAACAAGAAAAGCAATGATAATAATAATAGTAAGTATTATTATTATACTTAATAAACCAGTGATAGCTGACATGCATGAGTATATGTGCCCGGTGCTATGCTTCGCCCTCTTGCTAAACTCTTCCTAGGACCTCGGGGAGACACTACTCTTATCCCCAGCTTAGAGGAGAGGAAACAGAGGCAGAGAATTGAAGAAGCCAGCCCACAGTTACGCAAGCACTGAGTGGCCATCGGACACAAACAGACTGACACACCATCTAGCTGAGCTTGGGCCAGTCCTGGGCTCCACAGTGTCTGGGTGTCCGAAGCCTTCCCCAGGTTCCAAAGATGAGCGTAGGCACGTCCGCCTCAAAGCTCCTGCTTCCAAGTCTGCTGCATCTGTTTGAGACCACACTGATCCTACCGAGTAACTCAATCTTTTCCCCAGTTCCTACAGCAGCATAACAAAGACAACCAACAAAGCTAGGACAAACAAAATGCAGGATGCATTTGAGAGTGCCATAAATTCGGGGTCACAAAACACAGAACACGTCCCAGCCATACCCTGAAAAACACTTATTAGACATTTTCTGCAAAGGCCCAGGCATTGTTTACCAGTTTTCTTACAGGGATTTCTTACTCTTTTCTCCTATGTGGGTCTCAGCTGTGATTTACTACCCCAGATTTTATCTCCTCCCTTACCCCACGCTCTTCTATCCCTTTTTCTCGCTCCTTCTGTGTGAGGAGAAAACAAACAATTCATTGTATTGGACAGCCATGCCTTTGGCGGGGAGGGGGGTCTCACCTTCTGCCCTGAGCAGCATATCAAGATATTTTCCTGGGCCGAGCCAATTTCCTCCTCTGAGAGTCAGGATTCTAGAAGGAGCTGCTAAGAAAATTCATTATTCACTTCGTGACACCAATAAACATAAGGTCTCCACTTGCATTTTTTTTAAGCCCACGTATATGTTTATTTGCCTAGCGTATGGTTTCTGTATGATAACCCACGCTGGCACCCGAAGAAGTCAAGTGTATTCATTTATTCTGTCTCCTCCAGGAATAATAATCCTTCCTTGACTTCCATCCCTAAGGTCTCCTAATGATGCACACTTTATTCTGGCTGAGGCTGAGCGCTGTCCACCCACATCCTGACTTCAAATCCCGTCCAAAGGCTCTCTCAGAAGCTCCTTGAGGGTAGAAGCCTCCTATGGTTCAATTCTCTATCCCCTGAATTTCGCATAGGGTGTGCACCTACATTCATTCATTCTTTCTTTCTTTCACTACTCATTCATTCAACAAATAGCTGTTCCGTATCTACTATGCTCCAGGTTTTACTCTAGGCTTTAAAGACATAAAAATTAAGTCGGTGTAGATCCTGAATTCGAGGATGAGTAGATATTGGAGGTTCTTGAAATCCGGGGGATGTGGGTCACGGCGAAAAACTGGCGAAAACCTTAGATCATCTTTCCAGAAATTATACGGTATTTTGGCATACAATCCTTGGTAGACAGCAGCACCAGCCCTAATCCTTTCCTTTTTTTTTTTTTTTTCTGCATCATGCCCTTGGCCATGTAGCTTGGCAAGACCTGCCCCCACCACTTTGCTTTGGGCTAGTTTATTTGTGGAACTTGCTTTGTGAGTGGGGTATTAGTAGGAATGACTGAGGCTGAAGCTTGAAACGAGCCTGCACTTTGGGGCTTTATATCTTGTGCTTCCACTGTCACCACGAGAAGGACAAGCCTGGGCTAGCTGTCTCACCCAGAAGGGAGATGAGAAACATGGGGAACGGAGCCCAGCTGCCCCAGCAAAGGCCAACCTAGATCAGCCAACAGCCAGGCATCCCAAGATTTAAACAAGCCCAATCAAGCTAAGTAGAGCCCTTGAAAGAAGCCCCAGTAATAGTCACTTAGCATAGGAGGCCACTGAGGTATTGTGGTCGTTTGGATCTACTATTATTGTGGCAGTTGGTAAATAATTCAAATGTTGGGGCTTTATGGATGGCCTAAAGGTCTGTAGATCTCAAACTGAGGACCCTTCATCTCTTGGTAGACACAGGGAAGGACACAAGAATAACAGCGCATTAAACACTACAATGGGGGTAAATTTGGGTGCTTTAGGAGCACCCAAGGGCTTGCTTTGCAGAAGAGCTAATGTTCAGTCCGAGACCAGAAGAACAGACAGGAGTTAGCCAGCCCAGGGGAGAGGAAAGAGTTCCAGAAGAGGGAATTCGTGATAACAAAAACCACAGGATGAGTGAAAACATGACCAATGAGTCATATTGCTGGGACTGCAAGCATTTTAGTTGAAGTTCTTCAAAGATTGAGAGAGGAGCACTGGACACTTCCAAGTTTTAAAGATGCTTATATAATAAAAAGAAGAAGAAGAAAGAAGAAGATATGCTAAAAGAGAGTACAAAATAGTAGTATAACTGAAGTATTTCTCATGGAACAGATGAACAGTTTTGACACCAGGAGAAATGTAACGATCCTAGGTACAGCCTAATTTGGATATAACATTAAATGCCTAAGCAGGTCTTCCTTGGACATGAGTGGAGCCCAATGGCCTTCCTGTCCTCCTGCCCAACCTTGTCTGAAACAGAGGGAGGGAAACAGAGGGCTGTTGGCCAGAGTTGAGCCTCCACAGTTCCTTGATAAACTGAATTAAAATGAAGGGACTCAATTTCAGATGTCAGCAAGAAGATGCTCTACAGCTCAGCGAGGGTCCTTTCAAAAGACCCCCTCGTGGGCATTCACTGGAAACCCCAACTACAGGGCTCAGTGCCTGGGCCCCATCTTGGCCATGGTGGTCACCAAGAGGCTCCCAACCATCTGCCAGCCCCTCCGAGCTGGCCCACCTTGCTCGCTACCCCAAGGCGAGGTACAGAGGTGAGGATGGTGTCGCACCGCCACCTGGTGGCCACTCCTGAGAAACCATCTTCTTCACCTATGGGATTTGTGAGCCCAGACCGGGTTGGGTCTTCGCGTGGGGAAAAACTGCTGGGGACTGGCGGGACGTAGAGTTTCTGTATCATAGATACATCAGAGTCAACATAAAGTCCCTGGCCCTGAGCCTGGAGCATTATGCTCCGCGCATGGCGACTGCAATTATTAATAATATCATTATTATTGCCATGATGTTGTAGAAATACTTGAGTCTCTTTAAAATTAATTGGGCTGTGGGAAAATGAAATTTTTGAAGATAATTAAGAATCCACTCCCCCTTTACTTTCATTCAATAAACACGTACTAATTGTTTAATAGATGCCAGCACCGTGCTGCGTAACTAGGACAGTGTGAAGAAGACATAAAAAGGGCTGGGATTTGCACGCCTGTGGTTTCCCTTAACTCAGAATACAATCGTGGTCTGTAGTGTGATCCTATGCTGTCTGGCCCCGGCCTCTGAGGCGCTCTCCAGAACCTTGGAGAGCTCCTGGCCTCGAATGCGTGATGGGATGATTCATGGAGTTGCAGGAGAGGCAGATGGTCAGACAGCGTTGGGAGCACTGTTTCTGGAGTCAAGGTGCAAGCTGGATACCTTGGGCAAGGTACTTCACCTCTCTGTGTCTTATTTCCCTCGTGGGAGAGAAGGGGACTGTTAATAACCACACCTGCCCTGTGGGGCTGTTCCAATGGTTGAGTGAGTTTATTATATAAGGCACTTCAAACCCTCCATGTTTTTGCTGTTTTATTCTTCATGGGATCCGGGTCCAATTTTGTGGGCTTTGGGGCATTTTTCATTATTAAAGTTTGGCCCAACCCCATTTAAAACTTCACTCTAATATATAACTCAGCTCCCCCCAACCATTTAGGGCACTAGGAACTGGGGAGGGGTTGGGGAGAAGGGGGCATCTGGTCAGCTTGTTTCTTTCTTCTCTCCTGGAATTTGCTCCTCCATCACCCTGTGTGACTCGAAATCCTAAAGGGGGCTCTCGCTGGTCAGTGGTCTGGCAGCAAGGACAGGAGGAAAAAAGATTCCGCTCATGTTACTCACTTTTAACCCAGGATGTGGTTTGGCGGAAGGAAAGGGATTATGTCTGGATCGTCCTGATGCTGGTGGTCTCTGTGAAGGCAGCATCTTGGCACAGGCAGTATTCCCGGCTGCCATGGAAAGCCTCACACTGTCCACTCCCAACTCCTTCCCATAGGATGTCTCTGAGAGCGAGCCATGAAGCCCTTTGGCCCCAGTTCATATCCCACCTCCTTCTCCAGGCTGCTTCTTATCACCTGGTCTGCTAGACCACGGGATCCACTCCGGCAGAGGTTACTATGGTCACCAGTGTGATATCAGTTCTGGACACAGTCCCTGGCGTATGTGGGTCTACATGGTGCGTGTCATATCTTTCCCTTCTCTGGAACAGGAAACAGATGGGATCCGTATCTGTGACCACTGACTGGTGTTCTTAAACAAAGTAATGAAAGGGACGAGTGCATCTTCCAAAAGGCACACTGTGCATCCTCCAGGGAGAGGAGCATATATATCACCTGCAAGTCCCTGCTGAGGGCCTCGGTGCTCAGAGAGGCTGCATGTTGGCTCTTCTGATAAATATGCCTCTAAACATACATTGGGGAGAAATCAATTTCTTTGTACCTTAATGAAGCAAAACGAAGTATAGGAGGTGATTAAAATGAGACTTTTCCTGTCTCAGAGTTCTAGCTGAGGCCCCAGAGCTGAGAACAATGGGTGCCAAGTAGACCCACATGGAGGTGCTGGGCCATCTATGCGGGCCTGGAAAAGGCACAGCCCAGAGCTACTTCCATTAGGCCACCATTTGTCTCCAAGCTATGTGGGAGGAAGTCAAGAATCACGGGAGGGTGACCATGGGGGCTTGCCCACCTGGGAACTGTGCCCTCTCTTGCAGCTGACTTTGCATATCTTTTCTGTTATCCCACAGCTTCACTCCCACGGGGCAGTCTTACTTCCTTCATTTCCAGATCTGGAAAGGCAAATGCCTACCCCACTGGGGGAAGAATGACGGAGGGAGAGGTGGGTACGGTCTCTGTCCCTGAAGCATCTTCCATTCCTGAATATTAGACTTTTGAGAGACAGAGCTAGTTTTGGGGGACCACGCAAAAGTGGGGGGAGGGAGAGTGGGGGAGGGACAAGCAGACTCCATGCTGAGCGCAAAGCCCCATGTGGGGTTTGATCTCAAAACCCTGAGATCATGACCTGAGCCAAAATCAAGAGTCGGACATTTAACTGACTGAACCACCCAGGTGCCCCCAGACAGAGCTAGTTTCAATGAAAGCACATACAACCATTGGGTGCAAAGGACCCACAAAGGAACGATGAATATGAACTCCCAAATGCTTAATAAGGGTCTGGTTCTGTGCGAGGGGCCTTTAATTGGCAGGACAATCCTGTGAAATAGTACCAATGTTCCCATGTTACAGTTGAGAGAAAGGAGACTCAGACCAAGCGACTGATAGTTTCAGGAAAGCTGGGATTTCTACACTGGCCTGTCTGAATCTGAGATTCCACCCGGAACTCAAGAGTCAGAAGAAGTGCCAACCTGCGTGACGATGTTTTGTGAGCTGTCATTGAGGTCTACATGGGTACTGTGTCTGAAACTGAAAGGAAAGGAAGGTTTGAAAGGAACCACACTTCCCAATTAGCACACTGCTTTTTCAGTTAAAACAGGAGTAACTTTGCAGAATGTTTTGCAAAGAGTCTCTGATATCTGAGCGGGTTGCATTTCCATAAGGGCATCATTTAAATCCAGCCAGATTGAGTCTCCCTACTACAAACCAGCTTAGCAGGTCCTTCACTTAACTCCATCCTGAATGACTAAGGCGATGAGGCCAAAGGCTTCCAAGCTCTTTCAAACATAAAAGAAGAAAACGTCCCCGTGAGAAGCCCATGACTGTCATTATAGCCAAGCACAGAGTTTACCCACATAGACAGCGAATACTTTAAAGAAATAATAAGCTGCTCAAAGGGACAAGGACGAAGCTTGTTATAGGCCATGGCCAGGAAGCAGTCCATTGGGAATTCTCCAATACCCCATCACTCAGGCCCTGAGGATCACTGTCCTGGCAGCTCCCTTATTAAGCATTTGGGAGTTCATATTCATCGTTCCTTTGTGGGTCCTTTGCACCCAATGGCTGCCTACTTGGCAGCCCCCAATACATCCCATACTTGGCTCTCTGACCCTTGTCATTGTATGTTGCAAGAAAAGAAAGACAGAAAGACACACGGCAGGGGTTCCCACTCCCAGAGATAAAAAAAAGTCCCATATATGGGGGAGGGAAAGAAGCAAGAGATGATTATGGGTTGCCATCATGGCACAAGGCTTGTTTCAGAGTCCTGGCCCCGGGGCACTTCCGCAGCCAAGACTCAGTGAGCACTCCCTCGCTTAGAAGAATCCCTAGTATATCTAGTTCATGCTTCCAGGCCACCATGACAGGAACGAAAAGGAGAAGAGAAAGGGAAAGAGAAAAAAATAGGTGTTGATTAAGTTTTGGAAAAAAAAACTGATTTCATTTAATCCCCAAAACAATACTATTATCTGCATTTTATGGAGGAGGAAGCTAGATGCACCCAAGTCCTAGACGTGGTAGGAGGGAGTCCAGCCCCGGAGGACTGGAAAACCCATTTTCCTTCCACCAAAGTGTGGATTCATGTTTTAATGTACCAATCAGAGAAGGAAAGTCTCCAAGTTTACTCATTTAACCCTGAAGCTTCTGAAACCAAATGAGTATTTTTAAAGAATGCTATATATCAATATTTTGTGTTCTCTCTCTCTCTTTAGTCAAGGTACATGGGGTAGGCAGAGTGATGGGTCCCCCACCGATGTCCCTAACCTAATCCCTAGAACATGTGAACGGTTAGGGTTACATGGAAAAGGGGGAGTTAAGGTGACAGATGGAATTAAGGTTGCTGGTCAGCTGGCCTTGAGATGGGAGAGTCGCCCGACTTATCCAGGTGGGCCTGACATAATCACCAGAGGCCTACAAGTGGCAGGTGGACAGTCAGAGAAAGAGACGGGACAACAGAGTAGGAGCAGGAAGCAGCTATGCTGCTGGTTTGAAGATGAAGGAGGGGACCACGAGACAAGGAATGTGGACGGCCCCTAGAAGCTGGAAAAGGACAAGGAAGTGATTTCCCTCTGGACCCACAAGAAGGAGTGCAGCCCAGCCGACCCCTTGATTTCAGCTCAGTGAGACCCATGTCCGACTTCCTGCCTACAGAACTGCAGGTAAAAAAGGTGTATTGTTTTAAGTCACTACATCTGTGTTAATTTTTGTCCATCAGCAATAGAAAAACAATATAGCACATGAAAACCAGATCATTATGTGGTGAGGTGCTAGCTTTTGTGGTGTGGGAGAGCAATGGTGGGCTGTCCATCTTAGAAGCAGAGCAGGGCTTGCTTGGGGCACCTGGGTGGCTCAGTCGGTTAAGCATCCAACTCTTGGTTTTGGCTCAGGTCATAATCTCGCAGTCATGGGATCAAGTTCCACATCAGGCTCTGTGCTCAGTGCGGAGTCTGTTTCGGATTCTCTCTCCCTCTCCCTCCTGCTCATGCTCTCTCTCTCTCAAATAAATAAAATCTCAAAAAAAAAAAAAAAAAGAAGAGGAGGAGGAGGAGAGGGAGGAGGACTTAAATCCCTACCTGGCCATGTCAGCCTGAAATAGCCTGATCCACCCAACCCACCCACGGCAGGATAACCTTGCCAGAGAGAACTGAAATGGGCAAGTCTGTTAGCTAAAGTTCCATCTTAGTTAGGATGGTTTAGTTGCATGGACCTATCCCTGCCAACTGAGGCTCAAGTTAGAAAGGAAGGCTATTTAGAAGCATAGGTAGGCTCATAGAACCAGAAAAATCAGTGGCTCTCTCTCTATCTCTGTCTCTTTCTCTGCCCCACCTCTCTCCACCCCACCTCTCTCCACTCTTCCAGGCATCATATTTATTCTCTTCTTGCAGACACATCTTTGCTAAATCCCCTGTTTGCACAAGGCTTCAGCATGGCCATCCCAAGAGGGCAGCCTCTGTCCCGGTGACCTTCCAAACTTCCAGCTCGGGGCCCCCCACAGCCAACTGATTCGGTCTCCCCATCCCTGCTCCATATGGTCAGAACAATCAAGTGATAAGCTGGGCTCTAATCTGGGCTTCACTTCGGACTCTATCAGTCATGGTCAGCGTGGAGGGGCTAGGAGCAAGTGCATTCCTACAAAGGCCTGCCACATCTGGGGCAGCCGATTTGGGCTGCGTCTTTAAGAAGGCATTGGGGAGCAGGGAGGAAATGATTGGCATCTTCAGGACATCGATGCACTCTAGGGATGGTCTTATCTTTGGAAACAGAGATGCGGCACTTCTGTTGGCTAAGCCCCATTTGCCCGTGTGACAACTTTTTCAGTTCCTCCATTCTGTGATTGACGTACTCTTTTTAAATATGTTAATATATTCAGCCAAGTTACATTCAGATGCTGCTGGTCTGGGAACCATTCTGTATATTTCTAGTGACTTTGCATACAGCACCATTTAACTCTCAAAGGCAAAGAACGATTGCCTGATTCTTGAAGGAAGGAGTCACCTCGCTGTGGACCCCAAGATCTGATGATTACAATAATTAGCAATGATGATGATGATGATGATAAATTTCAGAGGTCCGGAAATGCACTCCTGACAATAATTAAATGTGGGAGAGAAGGTAAGTGATAACACAGATCATGAAAATGAGGTTCTAAGAGTTGAAATGATTTATGCAAGGCCCCATAGCATTGTGGAATTGATCTAAAAAAAAAGATTGTTTTCATTTATTGGAAAGTAATGTCGGCCACTTGATATTTGCTATTTCTAATCTTCACTCTAGTCCTTGCAGGTAGAGTCCCACAGTTACAGGAGCATCTGACTTAAAAGCCCAGGCCCATCCCCAAGGGTCCCATCCATGTCCCCAAATTCCTAAGGAGTGAGTGTCTCAGATGAGATCCTCCTATTCCATCCTTCAAAGCTCACCTCAGACACCAGCTCCTTTGTAAAACCTTCCCCGGCTATCCATGCAGTCTTCGCAGCTCCTTCTCCAAAGTCCCGCCAGCGATCAATTCACTCACAGACATATTCTGATGGCCATCCACGTGCCAGGCCCCACACTGGTAGCGGAGCATACAGCTGGATGACGATATGAAGCAGACATGGCTCCTGCCCTCAGAGCTAAAGCGTGGTAGGTGGGGGGAGGTGTAGGGAGCAGTACAAAGAAATACAGAGAGGCAGAAGCCCAGCTTGGAAGGCGAGACAGCTGGCTTCCTGAGGAGTCCGCTTTTATGGTGAGGCCTGAAGGAGGAGCATAGCACTAGTAGGTGGGGAGAGGACCAGGGGGCATTCCAGGCAGGAGTGTGGTGGGACGGGGACAGAAGAGAGGATGGCATGACGGGGAACTGGGAGTTTTCTGGGGTGCCTGGAGCATGGGGAACAAAGGGGTTTGAGGCCAAAAGAATGTTGGAATGATAATCCAAGCCTTTGGGCTGGCTTAGGAATTGGGGTTGTATCTTAAAGTCAAGGGGAGCCTAGGGGGTGGGGGGCATTAACATGACGGTATGAGCCAAAACCGTTTGGCTGGAGGAATAGAGATGGGCTCAAGGCAGCTTACGTGCATGATAAACAAGACAAAAGTCCCCAAAATGGCATTGCTGATGCTAAGCCCACATCACCAAACCAAGGCTTAACTTAATTACTGTCTCGGCTTTCCCAGAAATGGAATCTTAAACCAGTCGATCGGGAGTCACCTGGTCCAAACTAGTGCGGTGATGTCCCTGATAGACCCCAGCCATCCCCCAAAGGGAGTGAGGCTGCAGTAACAACCCATGCTTTGCTTTCTCTGCTTCTCCAAAAATAGGGTAGACAGCAGCCCTCTTACAGCCCTCAGGTTATAAATTATTGTCCTAGCCCTACAGAGAGATGCAAAATGGTGCTTGTTCATCCCAATTCACAATTCCCAGAGAAGGAATTCAACTGAGCTAGCTTGGGTCAGAGCGTTTACCCCTAATTCAATGAGCGGGGGATCTCACTATACAAAAGTGGCTTCCAGGAAATGGGACGGGGGTCTTTGAGAAGGAGGCACGCTGACTCATAGGCACAGCAGACCTCAATGGTGGCTATTATAGACCTACTCAGATCCCAAACAGACACAGATCACCACATCCGCCCTGCAGAGGTGAGCTGGTGGTGCTAGAGACACCAACAAGTTACCCCATCCAGGTAAGAGAAGGTGAGGACCAACTTCAGGTGGTGGCTGCGGAACTGGGGAAATGCTCAAGAAATGCTGAGGGGGTATGGGTAACTTGTGGGACCTGAGGTGCAAGGGAGAGGATTGCCAGGTGATTGTCAGGTTCCCGGCTTGACCAACTGGATGGACAGTCACGTCATTTATAAAAAATGGGGGACATTGGAACAGAAGCAGGTTGGGGCGGGCACAGTTGGAGAACACTGAATTCTGTTTGGGACATGTTGAGTTTGAGACATCCAAGTGGGGATGGCCATGAGCTGTTGGATATATAGGTCCAGAAGAAAGGGCTGCCCTTAAGAGACTGGCAGAGAGGTGGTAATTAGAATGACAGAAGTGAAAGAAATGATCTGGGAAGAGCACAGAGCATGAGGAGAGAAAGGGGCTGAGGACAGGTGCCAGGGGTCTCCAGCTTCTAATTGTCTGGGTGGAGGAAAAGGAGCCCACAGAAAAGACTAAGAAGGAGCAGCCGAGAGGCACAAGGGAAAGCAGTGGGGTCATGCTAAGTGGGTTTCGGGAAGAATGGAAATGCAAGAGGCCAGGGGAAATGACCGAAAAGTGTCCCTTAATACAGCTTGCTTACCACATCCTATTTTTTGTTAGTGTGTCTCCTTCTCTCCTAGACTGGAAGGTCCTTTAGTGAAGACGCTTTTATGCCTTTATTCCAGCCCTTAGCTCATACACCTGGCACAAGAGTGAAGTCTCAATAACTGTTGAATGAATGAACGAGTATGTGCTAGGCATTCAAAGATATTAAAAAATCGCTTCTGGGTGAGAGAAAACCTATCGCGGAGTCTTCAGTAATTCACCATTAATAAACAGGGCTGCTGACAGGATTTTCGAAACGAAGTGTAGTGTTACCCCACCCTTTACATGGATAAAGTATGGCTTGCGGGGACTGTCTAGCTATCATCATCATCACTTCGATGGCCACCTCTAAAGAGTGACTTGGATGCTTGAAAACAATTTTATTTATCAGCTTTTAGGATTCAAATTGTATTTGCATAATTAAATCTAATTATCTCCAAAGTCAAGGTCATCTTCATTCTAATCCTTGCTTGAATGATCCAAACTCTGCCATTAATAGGATGTTCTTCTCTTTATGAGGTGCAAGTACAACTGTGTATCAATAGACACAGCCGGAAATCAATGCTCGACCCCAGCTGGCTCAAACCAAAGGGACAGTTGGGAAACTCCGAAAATCACTTTTCCTTCTGTTTGTTGGAAATGCCAACAGCCACTGATTCATAACGTGGGTAATGCTCTTCTCTGAGTACGTTGCTACCGTCAGAGATAATATGTAAGTTATTTAGCCATGGGCATGGCGGAGGTACAAGGACTCAAGTAAAGACCCTGACAACGATGTGTCATGTCAGGAGGTCCCTGCTGGGCCAGATATTAAACCTTACTGGATGCATGATGGGGAGATCCAGGTGAGGGAACCGCAGCCAGAGCAATGGAGAGGCCATAGGCGAGGGGTGTGGGCAGAAGGGCTTTGGGTGGTGGGTAACCCCACTCGTACAGACGCGTTCCTGCATTTTATTTTATTTTTTTTAGATTTTATTTATTTTTATTTATTTTAGAAAGAGTGAGAGGGAACAGGGGGAGGAAGCAGAGGGAGAGAGACAAGCAGACTCCACACTGAGCCCGGAACCAGACTCCAGGCTCGATCCCATGATCCCAGAGCTGAAACCAAGAGTTGGACGCTCCACCGACTGAGCCACCCAGATGCCCCACATCCCTGCATTTTATCAAAAGACCATGATGTCTATACCTTCTTGTACTCGCTGACCACTGCCCAAAGCCTACCAACTCATTCTTTCAAAGTCCCACCTGTTTCACAGATGAAGAAACTAAGGCTTAATCAGGAAAAGTTGGAATCAAGGTTCATAAGCCAGTGGCAGGAAACCTGGCATTAGACTCAAGTCTCCTTATTTTCAAACCCAACGCTGGATTCTTTGTCATCACCCCTAAATTTTCCCTATGACTGTTATGGGACACAAACACTTGTCACTGATGGGTATACTAAACTGGGCTTTGTTCAGAAATTGTACCATATGGCTAGCAAGAGGTGTTTTCCTTCATGGAAAACCCACTTGGAATTCTTTTTATTATAGAATTATGCGTCCTCACGAAGACCATTTCAAGGATCTCCCAACAGACAAATTCTGAACTATCCTCCCAGGGTGAACCCCACTGAGGGTGATCTGTCTGTGTCATGACACAGTCACCTCAGTGGCTTTTTCACGCACGTGATAGTCCAGCTACGAGAGACGATAATTAACTGCATGTTTTTATAAACTGGGTGACAATTAAATCTGAGGTTGCTAAGCAGTTCTGAGAACACTCACCTTACAAGATGTAGTTTTCATATTTTGTGACAATGGTCTGAAAAAGAAGCACATAATGTTTCCTTATGTGGATGAGTCTGCTGTTAGTTATGTTTTAATTAATAACCCAATTATAAGAGCAGAGCAATAGGTGGTAATTTAGCTCCTTTGCTGCCAGTTAATTCTTGTTTCCTCACCACCAGGCTGGGGAGCTCTTCAGAAGCAATGTAAGGAATTTGTTCTAGAATATATCCAGCTACAACACGGTCCCACCTCCCTGGGTCCCTAACCTCGTGTTCCTGAAATTTTGCAGCAGGAACGGGTTGGAGGGTGGTCAGGAATGAGGCAGTGAGTCTTGGTAAACTGTCATGATTTGGGTGCAATAGGATGAGGCAGAATTGGTCCAGGTGGGGACCAGCATGAAGGTAAGGCTGGGTGTGCCAAGCACAGTGTTCGTACAATGAGGTGAACTCAATCTCAGTTCCAGATATCTGGGGAGACGATGGAAAGGGTGAAAAATTTGCTTGGATTGGGGGGATTTTTCTCGACTGGCCATTTAAGAGATGGGAATGTGGATGGTTTCGATGGTTCATTTTCCTCTCCCATTGCCCTTCTAGAGTTTTCCATGGTCTTACTTCTCAGGCAAGGCCACTCCATTTCGCTCTGGATGATGGTGGAGTCTACTTACTGTGTTACTTCTCCGACTTATGAGTGCTACACCTAGCACATGATGATGGAAGGAAAGAAGGGGCATCACGGAGGAGTTGTGACCCGGGAAAATAGACCATGGAGCTCTTCCCTGGAGCCACATGGTTGGGAATGTGGTCTGCTTCACAGAGGGTTCCCGGAGCCACGTGGGAGCCCAGTCTGCAAGACTGGACACTGAAGCCAAGATTGGGAGGTAAGGTGGAGGCATGCAGCCATTGCTGATATATTTACTACCTCAGTTAAAGTTGGTTTAAAAAAGATGGGATGGGGGGCGTGCCTGGGTGTCTCAGTCGGTTGAGCATCTGACTCTTGATTTCAGCTCAGGTCCTGATCTCAGGGTCATGAGATCGAGCCCCGTGTTGGGCTCCACACTCAACGAGGAGTCAGCTTGGGATTCTCTCTCTCTCCCTCTGCCCCTGCCCCTGCTCACACCCTCTCTGTCTCTCTCTCTCTAAAATAAATAAATAAAATCTTTTTAAAAAGTGGGACAGGATTGGACATTTGCATTTGTGACTTTGTAAATACAAATATACACCTATATGTGCATGTTTAGAAAATGCTAATCATTCCTATATCTTTTATCGTTCTGTAGTTTTGTTTTCTTTCATTTAACAGTATATTATGAGCTTCTCTGTACCGACTTTTTTTGTTTGGCCATCCAGTGTATGCACAGTCTTGAAAGGTATTCCATTAATCTTCTATGGCGGGGCATTTGTTTCAAATTTTCGCTATGGTCTGAACATCTGTCTTCTGCCACTGGTCTGATATGCATTTGCTATCACATACTACATTCCCGTAGATAACGTGGGTTTTTCTAGACTCCGTTCTGTTCTGTTCATCTCTCCAGCTATTTATACATCGATCCCATATTGCTTTACTTACCATAACTTTGTTACGTATCTCTACCCCTTCAAACCCCTGATTCTTATTTTAAAATTTCCAGGCTGTTCTTGTGCATTTTCTATTCCAGATGCATTATTTCCCCTCAGTTTGAAAAATTCCGTGAAAAATCCCGTGAGCTCTTATTGAAATGGCTTTGTGTTTATGGGTTAGTTTGCATAGAATCAACGTATTAAGGATGGGATTTCCCACCAGGAATATAACATGCCCCTGTTCATTCATATCTTCCTTTTTGTCCTTGTAGACAATTATATAGCTTTTCTTCATATTAAAAGTCTGACTTTTTCTAATTGATCACTCCTAGTATCTGTATACTATATAGTATATATAAGGAGCACTTTTGAATTTTTGAATGTTGCTTTTTTGTCCTTTTTTTCCTCTAATGGAGTATTTGTCTTCTTCTTATTGGTTCATGTATTAATTAGGCTTTCTTAGGTTTCAAAGAAGTAATCACCTTTGGTGATGGGGTAAGTTGGTAGGAAACACAAGAACAGCCAAAGAGGTCTTATGGAGGAAAGGAAATTGGCAGAGAATTCAAGCTTCAAGGTAACTCAAATGACCTGAGTCATCGAACACTCAAAGTGTCCTTCCATCAGCCATAGGTTCTGGTCCTTGCAGTCCCACACACCGCTCTTGGGGTCCAGGCACTCTGATACCACCCGTGTTTCTCTGCCTCAGGCATTTGCTAACAGAGCTAGCACTTCTTCCTGATTTTTCCTTCTGCCTTCACTATCAACCACTAAGTTTCTCTACGTGTTTTGGGTCCATACTCTCAAAGAGAGAGGGCCAAGTGCTTTGTTTAATCAGGTGTGTCTCTGTAGAGGACATTACATCCAACAGCCTACAGATCAGCTGCCCTAAAGCAATCAGCTATGACCAGTGTATAGGGTTCGCAGCGTAGATGAGAACTCAAACAATACAGCATGGACTTATCATCAGGGTATCTTCCTAAAACACAGATTCAGCTTCAGTAGGTTGGGGATGGGGCCTCGGGTCCTATAATTCTTGCAAGTTCCCAGGCAATGCCTGAAATGCTGGTCCACAGCCCACACTTCGAGCAGCAAGGGCTTAGAGCAGGGTTTCCCAGTCTGAGCAATGTTGACTTTGGGGGCCAGGTAATTCTTTGTTATAGGGAACTGTCCTGTGCATTGTAGGATGGTTAGCAGCGTCCCTGGTCTCTACCCACTAGCTTCCAGTCACCTCTCTACCCCAAGTTGTGACAACTAAACTATCTGCTAGGGTTGCCAAATGTCCTCTGGGGAGCAACCTCCCCCCACCCTGCCCCATTGGCTGAGAGCATAATGAAGTAGAAGTTAAGACACACCACTGAGAGGGGCTCCGAGTGTGACGGACATTGTGAAATGAGGATCGAGTGTCCAGCATGCAACTTGCTTGGCTTGTCTGGAGTAATGTAAGAGAACTCTTTCCACATGGAATATTTCAGCTCTTGCTTATCATATGCATTTCAGGTATGTCCCCCTTTTTGATGATCTACCTTCTGATTCAATAGTGCATTAGTCCAAAGATTATTCCTTCCCAAAGGCAAGAAGAATACAATCTCTACTTAATATGATTACTTTTTACCTATGGAACAATCAGCTGTTTGGTAAGGCCAAGCAGACCAGTGACCTCTAACAGGAAAAAAAACAAATTCTTGCCATTGTCTTTACTCAAATCATTGAAAACTGTATCCCCCGCAGTAGCCTGATTACAGAATAATTTTGAGGGAATGTGGGGAGGGCCCTCTATGATTTGTATTTTATTTATTTTTTAAAGATTTATTTATTTATTTTAGAGAGAGAGAGAGAGCAGGGGGCGGGCGGCAGAGGGAGAGAGAGAAAACCAAGCAGACTCCTCGCTCAGTGTGGAGCCTGACGTGGGGTTCGATCCCACAACCCTGAGATCATGACCTGAGCTGAAACCAAGAGTCGGACGCTTAACCAACAGCACCACCCAGGCACCCCATATGACTTATATTTAAATCACACGATGTGATGACTACCTGTTTTATCTACACAGGTGAGTATGTGGTGTGCGGTTTCATCGTCCATAAGATGATACCTTTCTTTAATCCTCTCGCAGAGGGGTTGTGAAGATCAAATAAACACGTGCTGCCTTAACCCGCATTTTCCATTAAATTCGTTAAAATGAAAGAAAATTAAGACTTTAGTTCTTCGGCCACATTAGCCACCTTTCAAGGACTCCTAACCACATGTGGCTGGTGGCTATGGGTCAAACAACAGCCGTAGAGGACATTTCCATTCTCATCGACAAAAGCTCTACCAACAGCCCTGTTTTCAAGGACAAAGCCTGGTACACAAAAAACAAGGTATGTTATGATTGCTGTTACTGGAATTTGGAACTCTCCTACACACACAAGGAGGGGCCCCCAGCCACGCGCCAACAAGTATCCGAGTATAGGGCTGTGTCTAAGGCCATCGTGAAAGCAATGAACACATAATTAAACCCTTGGAAAAAAATAGGAGCAAGGGTCAAATAATCATGCGTGCACTGCTTTCAGCAAACATCATTGTCTGGACCACA
This sequence comes from Mirounga leonina, assembly GCF_011800145.1. NCBI lineage: Eukaryota > Metazoa > Chordata > Mammalia > Carnivora > Phocidae > Mirounga > Mirounga leonina. The sequence goes on along the minus strand of NW_023270777.1, from coordinate 4,899,672 downwards.
ATAGACAGCCTCCTGAACCTTGTAATTACAGTGGCAAAAAAAAAGAGAGAGAGAGAGAGGGCCTTATTTTTCTATAGGATGAGTAGTTCAGACTAGCCATTTATAAAAAGGCATGTTATCTTCTGGATTCTAATATCCTTTACTCGTGTTCTGTAAGACGAAGACTCAAAACTGTGAGCGGGAGAGAGTATAGGATGGCTGCAGCAGCTGGTCTCCTCCTCGGAGGTGCCTGGCAGGCTCTGGTGTGATACACGAAAAGGACAGTCATGAATAACACATAGCCCCCAAGGACTTAAAACAGCAACCGACAATAACAACAACAGGAACAGCATGTGTTATGTGTCAAGGCTCACGCTAAATGCTTTATGTACCTTCCTGCATTTACTGTTGCCAAAATACCAATGAAGCAAGCATTCAGCATCATTCCAGTTTTTACCGATGTAGAGACTAGGCTCCGAGAGCTTAGATCATTTGCCTGAGGTCATTAGTCACTAAGTATCAGACTCAAAGATTGAACTTAAGTATACCTGACTCCAGAGCCCATGCTCCTAATTGCTCAAACCCCTTGTCCCCAGTGAGGATGGCCCCAAATGGAGGAAGAAATTCCACTTGTTCCTTTGGGGAAAGAATGTTTGGGCCCTGGTCTGACCCTCCGCCCAATTCTTCCCAAACTTGGCTCTATCCTAAACTGCAAGGGCCTCACACAGTGTGTGAACCCAAGCTGTTCCTCCAACTATCACTTCTCCTCCCCATAAAAGACCCCATTCAGGCTCTGGAAGCCGGCTCAAGGCTGCTTGATATGGAATTCTGGGATCCTGAGTACTGAGAGTATGGTCTGGGGGCAGGGAGCACAGGCCCTTGACCCCATAGACTTCTTCCTCGCTGGGGAGGGGCACAGCTGGAAAAGGGTCAAGGGAGGGTCCTCCAAAGACTCATTACTCAAAGTGGGGTCCCAGGACCAGCATCACTGACATCCCCAGGGAAGCTGTTAGACATGCAAATTCTCGGGCCCCAGCCTAGACCTAGACCCAGACAAATGCTGGGCATGGTGCCTAGCAACCTGTGTCTTAGCAAGCTCTCCAGTGATCCCGACACTCGCTATGGCTCAAGAACCACTGATCTGGTGTCCATCGACAGATGAATGGATAAAGAAGATGTGGTATATATATACAATGGAATATTATGCAGCCATCAAAAGGAATGAGATCTTGCCATTTGCAACGATGTGGATGGAACTGGAGGGTATTATGTTGAGTGAAATAAGTCAAACAGAGAAAGACATGTATCATATGACCTCACTGATATGAGGAATTCTTAACCAACTTTTTTTTTAAAGATTTTATTTATTTATTTGAGACAGAGAGAATGAGAAACAGAGAGCATGAGAGGGGGGAGGGTCAGAGAGAGAGGCAGACTCCCTGCTGAGCAGGGAGCCCGACGCAGGACTCGATCCCGGGACTCCAGGATCATGACCTGAGCCGAAGGCAGTCGCTTAACCAACTGAGCCACCCAGGCGCCCCAATATGAGGAATTCTTAATCGCAGGAAACAAACTGAGGGTTGCTGGAGTGGGGGGTGGGGTGGGAGAGATGGGGTGACTGGGTGATAGACACTGGGGAGGGTATGTGCTCTGGTAAGTGCTGTGAATTGTGCAAGACTGTTAAATCTCAGATCTGTACCTCTGAAACAAATAATGCAATATATGTTAAGGAAAAAAAAAAAGAAGAAGAAGAAGAAGTAGCAGGAGGGGAAGAATGAAGGGGGGGAAATCGGAGGGGTAGATGAACCATGAGAGACGATGGACTCTGAAAAACAAACTGAGGGTTCTAGAGGGGAGGGGGGTGGGAGGATGGGTTAGCCTGGTGATGGGTATTGAGGAGGGCACGTTCTGCATGGAGCACTGGGTGTTATGCACAAACAATGAATCATGGAACACTACATCTAAATCTAATGATGTAATGTATGGGGATTAACATAAGAATAAAAAAAATAAAAAAGAACCACTGATCTGGGACACAGATCTTGCTACACAAGTGTGCTCCACCTGGGAGCTTGTTAGAAATGCAAATTCTGGGCCCCACTACAGACCCGCATCAGAATTGATGAGGGCAGAACCCAGACATATGTTTGGATGTCCTCTCCACGTGATTCTTATGTGCACGAAAGTTTGAATAGAACTGCTCTCATGTAGGGGCTCCTTCACCTTTCTTCCTTGCTTCCCTGTTGTATTATTATTAGCAAGGGCTGTTTCTATCCCAAATGACAGAAACCCAAACATATTGGTTTAAAGGGGAAAAGGGGATTTATTAGGTTATGCTATTGAGTAATTCGTGGGTAGATCTGGCGTCACTGGTTAGGGTAGCAAGTTGGAGTCCAGGGACCAAACCCACCCCCCACCCAGGCCTGTTTTCAGAGTTTAATTGGAAACAGCCGCACCCATCCATTTAAGTGTTGTCTATGGCTGGCTTCATGACACGATGGCAGATATGCGTGGTTGTGACGCTGACACTGAGGCCCCCAAAGCCTAAGATATTTACAGAAAAAGTTTGCAGAGCCTTGCTTTCAAGCATGGAGCCCAGGACCGGGACACTTCCTGCCCAGATATTGGGAGGATACTGGGGTGCAGGACACCCAGTCTGTGGGCTCAGCAGGCTCTTAGACCTTGTTTACTTGAGGGCAATCAAGCCAGGAGTTTTAATAGTCAACCACATTCTTGGGTTCCATGCATTTCACACAGACACACACAAGCGTGTGCATGTATAAATACATATATGTGTGTATAGATCTACATGTAAATATAAAATATCCCTTTATGCTCAATCAATCAACCTTTTGGTATAGATTTATGCAGCAATATATGAAGCATTTTACCTACTACCTCTGGGGTGTAGATTCCTACTTAGGGTGTGTGGCATAATAAGAAATAAATATTTGGTCTTTGATTATATTTCTGGCACACAGTTCCCCAAAATCCTGAAAACTCTGGAGTGGTAAGAGTGTCTTTTGTATGTTACTGAGTTGGCTAATGGTTGAGAACCCTCAGATAGGGGCGCCTGGGTGGCTCAGTCAGTTGGGCGTCTGCCTTCAGCTCCAGTCATGATCTCAGAGTCCTAGGATCAAGTCCCGCATCGGGTTCCCTGCTCAGCAGGGAGTCTGCTTCTCCCTCTCCTTCTGCACCTCTCCCTGCTCATGCTCTCTCTCTCTCTCACTCTCACTCCTCTCTCAAATAAATAAATAAAATCTTAAAAAAAAAGAACCCCCAGATAGCTTCAGGACAGAAGAGGGGCTAGAGGTTGAGTTCAATTACCAATGCTGGATGATTGAATCTATCATATCTGTGTGATGGACCCTCCTAGAAACCCTGAAACAAAGAGTTTCAGTGGGCTTCTGGGTTGGTGAACACACCGAGGTTTGGGGAGGGTAGTGCACCCAGGGAGGGTATGGAAGCTCTGCTTGCCCCCAACCCACAAGCCCGCACCTTGCCCTGTGCATCTCTTCCATCCTGCTATTCCTAAATTGCAACCTTTAACCAGTAAACGAAAGTACAGTGTTTCCATGAGCTCTGTGACCCATTCTAACAAATTTTGAATCCGAGGAGGGTGCCATGGGAACCCACCATTTATAACTGGTTGGTCAGAGGTATGAGAGGCACCAGACCTGTCACTGGTGTCTGAGGTGGGGTCAGTCTAGTGGGACTGAGCTCCTAAAGCTATGGAATCTGACACTAACTCTAGGTACTCAGCGTCAGAATTGAATCGAATTGTCGGACACCCAGTTGGATGTCCAGAGAATTGGAGAATTGGCTATCGGTGTTGCAAAACACCTCAGAGGGTGCGCCTTGGAGGTTAACTTTAATCTGTATGATCCCAGGGGTGATTTATGATCCCAGAAGCGTTTTGAGCTAAGTTACGGGTAGCTAAGGGATTTATGAGCACGGTCTGAAGTTGTCAGCATTGCTGTTCTGTAATATCTTGCCTTTGCTTCTCTAAGGTTATTCTTTAGGTGGGGGATTTGTGGACACTGAGGGGCAAGCTGAGTTGGGCAGCTGAGTTGGTGTAGGGAGAATAAGAGAGACCACTAAGCTGCGTTAATTCTGCTAAAGGAACTCCGAGAGCTGGGGGTGGGGAGGGGGTGGGGGGGATGCAAGATCATAAATCACACCCACAGCAGAACCACAGCCCATAGTAGCAATCATAGGGAGGGCTCTGAATTTCCACAGCGTTCTAGAATAATCTCACCTGGCTTTCAAGAAGTGAGGAAGACCCAAAGACATTTTAGGACTTCCAAAGGCACTGGCTATCTTCATGTTTGGATACTTCTGATTTTACATCATATTAAACTATGCCCACACTGAACGTAATTCACATACAGTGATGTAAGTGCTGAGTTGTATTTTAGTAGACTCAGTGATTAACGTTACCTTGGCAAAGATTTAATTAATCTTTTCTTTCTGTGTTTTGGAGACATTTTTTTTTTTTAACTCCAATTATTTCTGTAAGCACTGGTGAACCTTGTAGGGCCCCGACCCAGGGGAAGGCCCTGGGCATGTATCTACAATGCTGAGTCCACCCATCTGGATTGGATGGAAAGAGACAGTGTGCAAAAGTCGCTAGCTTGGCAAATGCAGGGGTCAGACTCCAAGGTTGTGTCCTCTTTGACATTGGCAGGGAGGGGAAGTAGCACAGCATAGCTGTTTAATTTCATACTTATTCTTAGGACAGGGGTCCAGGATGTTACAAACACTGACTGAAATTGTGTAATCCATTTTGAGAACCTCACCGGGGAGGACAGCTTGAGTCCAATACGCCCACAGAGAAATTAGTATAAAAGGACAAGTTATGTCAATTAAAATCAGCAATTGGCTTTGCAGGACAGGATGGTGACTCTATGGGATACACAGAAAATGTCCATCCTTTGGGGGTGTAATCCATTGCAAGAGTCCTCCTCAAAGACCTTGGTGAGATTCTCAGCAAAACAAATGACCTCATTAATTAAATGGGTTAATATTCTCCCCCATGCTTTCCTTAATTGCTATTCTGACTTTCAGGAGAAGCACTTTCAAGGCAAATTGAGCACCCAGAACCTACCGTAATCAATGTCACAGTAAGCCCCATATGCTTGGAAAGCGATTTACAAAGGTAACTGTGTAGGATGCAGGTGCCCAGTTCGCCTCCATCTCCCGAGGGTCCTTGTGTGAACCCAATTCCTAAGTGCCCCGCCCAACTGGCTTTGTCTTCCAGCCCAGCCAGAAATCCAAGAAGTTCCTTCATCATCATTTCTCCCTACAGAAGACATTTTCTTCTAATTTGAAGACACGCTCTGTTTCCATTTTATTCATTGAGTCCATATTATCGGAATACCTTTGCTTCTGTTCTAAGCACAAGAGATAAAGCAGGAAACATAACAGACCAAGATCACAGCTCCATGGGCTTACCTTCCATTTGGTGAGTCTCCTCTACAACCTCATTTGAATGCTGTTGGTTTGTAGGAGAAAGGGTTCTTTTTCTGTCATAGGCTGCCCACTATTTACCCCTGTTGAACCAGAGGACGGGGACCTTTTTCTCCCTCAAATTTATTTTTCCGATGCCCAGGTCAATAGCTGGTGCATAGAAGTCACATCAATTAGGAACTGTATCTGGCTGTAAGTAACAGGGACCCCTCCCCACATTCCCCAGTATACTGGTTTAAATCAGATAATGAGTCCTCTCCCCCCTCCCCCAGGGATATTGTAGTGAATCCACAATGTCATCAGTATCTGAGTTCCTTTTGTAACCGGTCCCATCCCTTCAAGACTTCCTTGTTGCCCCCAGATGACCACTGGAGCAATGACAGTTACACTCATGGTCCAGACCATCAGAAAGACGAAGGGGAAGGGTAAACGAGCCAAGAGTGCCCATCCTTGAAGAAGATGGGAAGCAAGCCGCCATGGTGTGAGGACATGCAGGGGGCCCAAGGGAGGGGTTCACATGTAGAGGAAGTGAGACCTCCTACCAACAACCCACATTAACTTCCCTGGTCCTTTGGAGTTAGAAGTGGAGCCACTTTGGAAGCATATCCTCCAGCCTCAGGCAAGCCTTCAGGTTACTTGCTGACACCCTGCCACAACTTGGGTGGAGCCCTGGCCAATGTGTTGACCACGACTTCATGAGTAGCCCTGAGCCAGAAACGTCCAGCTAGGCTGTTCCCAAATTCTTGACTCACGGAAACTTTGGGAGATAATAACTTTTTATGGCGCTATTCTGCTAGGCTTGGGGATACTTTGTTACACAGCAATAGATAACTAATACAGAGGGAGACTATGAAATACAGATTTTGGTCAGCACTGTGGCAGAGACTGCTGGTTTTCCACCAAGGTCTACTTGAACACGTGGCCAGACTACATGTCCCTTTCTCTCTTGCAGTTAGAGGTGGCCATGTGACTAATTGCTATCCAGTGGAATATGAAAGGAGGTTATATATATATATATATATATATTGCTTCTAGGTCTGGCCAACAAACCTGCATATGCTCTTCCAAACATTTTCCCCTTCCAAAATGACTATTCTCCTTCTGCCGCCTCATTGCAGACAATAATGACACAGCCCTGAGAGGCAGCATGACCACAAGATGGAAGGAGCCTGGGTCCCTGAGTAACCACATAGAAAAATGAGGCTTTGACAAGCTAAGTCCCTGCCAAATATTATTTTGAGAGTATGAAATAAGCTTCGATTACATTGAGTCACTGAACTTTGGACACTTGTTCTTATCCCAGTCCAGACTATTCTACCAAATACAGAAATATTTCTGCCCAAATGCAATTGCAGTTGTTACAAAGCAAGAGGGGTTAGTGGGTAGACCCTAGAAGTCTTTGTCACAGGAATATCCTGGAGACAATTCCCCTAATGGATGAACATATGCAATGTCTACTGGCTTGTGTGCAGATGTCTACTTCTGAGGCCATTTAAGTTACACAGAATTAGGGAGAGACAGAACCATTGCATGATCCCAGAGTCCCTAAACACTCATCCCCACTATTGGGAACTCCTTGCTGGAAATAGAGGGCACCCTGTGTCCTTCAACAAGCCATCTGGAACCAGACATGTCAAAAATATTGTGGGGCAATTCTTGACCTCATTGGACTTGGAGTCCTCTCTTACAAGCTTTGTTTGAGGGTTTCCACTGGGTTGGAACCCTGACTTTGAGATCAGTATCTTGGGAAAGGAAGGAGGGAACTGGAGCTTTAGGGGCCCACACTTAGCTCGTTATCACTCCCAGAGGCACCAAATACTGAAGTACACTCACTCTATCTCCACCCTGGGGTATCCCCAACCTGTCAAAAATCCTACAATCTACCCTTGCCCAAACCTGCCTCTTCCCCAGGCTTACCTAGGAATATCTCCTACCTTCCCCTTACTAGAACATCGCTACCATTGTACCGTTATGCTGAAACCCACACAGGGCTACCCAAGGAAAGCCATCTTTCTGACATGTCTTTCATTCATACATGGAAGTTAGCATTTGTTAAGACTCTGTTACAGCTTTATCACAGCCTACAAGGTCCAGCAAGGTCTGAGCCAGCTTGCGATTCCAGCCTCATCATGAGTCACTCTCCCTAGTTCTCTGCTCTCCTGCTAACTACCCTTCAAATGAGTCAGGCTCCTCCAGGTTGGGTCTTGGCTTATGAGGTCCCCTCAGCCTGCAGGTCTCTATTGAAATGTTCCAGTTTCAGGGGAGCCTCCTTGATCCCCTAAACTAGGTCAGGATCCTCCATGACATAGGCTCATGGCTCCTGTACTTCTCCTTTCTAGTCTTTATCACAATGAAGTAATTACTGGCATAACAACCCATTTAATGCCTACTGCTCTTCTGAATGCTCATGGGGAGCAGAGGCTACGGGTCTTTCTGGTCTACCATGTAGAAGAAACATCCTGGAGCCTGAAGTAGATAGAGCGGGTAGTGAGGAAGCATTCTTTGAATGAATCCATGTGCTATAGGTGGGGGACGTGCGGGCAGAATCTCTCACCACCCGTGTCCTTGAGGAGCTATACTGACTAGGGGAGAAGGAACACATTCCTAGATTGGGCTTAAAGGGAAAATTGCATTATAACTAAGATGATTTAACAAACATATCTTCAGGAAGCCTTTCTAATATGCCACTCAGAATGGAAGGGAAGTGCTCTTGTTCATTATAATTATGCATTCCCCTCCCCCCATCCCAGTATATACTTAGAGATAGAGCAGGGGTCTAATGAAGGTGCTTTATTAATTTTTAGTGATAGAAACTGCTTGTACAATTTACCAGCCCTGTTTGTTTCTGCTAGTGGAATCTGTAAGAAATCATGGTGCAGGGGTGCCTGGGTGGCTCAGATGGTTAAGCGTCTGCCTTCGGCTCAGGTCATGATCCCAGGGTCCTGGGATCGAGCCCCACATTGGGCTCCCTGCTCCACGGGAAGCCTGCTTCTCCCTCTCCCACTCCCCCTGCTTGTGTTCCCTCTCTCTCTGTGTCACTCTCTGTCAAATAAATAAATAAAATCTTTAAAAAAAAAAAAAAGAAAGAAATCATGGTGCAGATCCTTGTTTGGGGAAGAATCAGCAAAGAGAGACCTCGACACCGTATTTAGAAAGAAGATCATCGTCCTGAGGGAATGAGTTAATAGAATATTTTGGTGGTGGTGTTGTTTGGTGGCTCAGTGAAGCCTGCCCCTGCCACTACCCTGCGTGGCTCTGGGACAGGCTGAGCACATTTCTTTCCACTGAAAATTACAGAAATGACCTTTTGAGTGGATTATACAACAAGGACACGGATAATCCCATACAAGAAGTTCACAGGTAAATTGGCTTGAGGCCAGTATGATCTGCAACCCACTCCACTTCTCTGCAAGGCTCTGGGCTCTGCCTGACACCGAGTGTCACTTCTTCCTTGGCCAAGCTCCTTCTGTGCTCCTTGACTGGCCTCACACCCATGGTGCTTTGGAGACTCACCAAAGTCTAAGACCTTTCCATGGCTAAGGTCCTGGTCCGCAACTTTTTTCAAAGAGCTTAACACTGTCCCCTTTGCAAAAACAATGCTGTGTTAATCTCAGAGTAACAAGGATCAAGAGTCACTGGAATGGTCCCCTCTGCTGATGTGACCCATTCCATGTGGTGTATTCACTGTTGTTCTCGGCTAGAGTCTACCTTGGCTGATGTTCTTGGGCCCTGCCTACCGAAAAGCCAGGATGGACTGGTGCACAGACAAGAATAAAAGGGCATGCCACACAAGCGATACAGTCAAGAAAAAAGCCTTGAGATGAGAAAGGCTTCTCCACCACCCCTGACCATGTGCATTACCCCATCATCCCACATCCAACCATGGAAAAGGATTCCCTGAATTAAGAGGCAGAGGTACATTAGTCTGCTCAGGCTACCATAACAAAGCACCATGACTGGGGGGCTTAAACAACAGAAATTTACTTTCCCACAGCTCTGAAGGATGGAAGTCCAAGATCAATTGGATGGTAAGAATGGTTGCTTCTGGAAGCCTCTCTCCTTGACTTGCAGATGGCAGCCTTCTCTCTGCATCCTTGCATGGTGTTTCCCCTGTGTGCATGTGCTTCTGGTGTCTCTTCCTCTTCTTATAAGGACACCAGGACTGGTGAGTTGAGTTGGGGCCCCACCCTTATGACCACATTTAATCCTAATTACCTCCTTAAAGGCCCTATCTCCAATACAATCACATTGGAGGTTAGGGGTTCAATTATGAACTTGGGGTTGGGGGGGCAGGGAGATGTAATTCAGTCTATAACAGGGGATAAGGGAAGAAAACATAGACATGATATCCAGAGACTGGGACCCTGCACCCCACTATCCAGCCTGAGGGCCATATTGATGAAGACCTCAGCTATATTTGGGAGGAAATACAGCAGGGGAGACTGAAGTCCTTCCTCCACATGGAGCTCCAGAAAAGGGGCAGGGAGGAGACCAGATGCTAATGAGAGATGGCCATTCATTAATCCAGAGAAATATCACCTTGGATGGCTGCTGTGCAATTTTTTGCCCCCACCCCCAAGCAGTGTGGAACCAAGAGGATTTCTGAGGACCCAAGAGTAAAGGAGAAGTAGAGGTGAGGTCTTCAAATCCAACAAGGCCATGAAGGTAAAACCAGCAGAGGCTTAGCAGTGACCTGCTTAGAAGCAGCATCTATGGATGACTTGAAGATCAGATGCCCCTTCTCCAGGCTCTGGCATCCCCCAAACTCAGAACAGCCCCCCCAAAAAAGTGGAAAGGAAAACTAGATTAACTGATAGTAAGTTTCTGTCACTCAAGGACAATGGTGGCTCAAGAGAGAAGTCACATTGTTATTTAAAAACAAATAAGAGGATGGTGATAGTTTTGGCTTATATGAGTGGACTGAGATCCAAACCCACACCAGTGGATTCGGTGCAGGACAGAGATGGCCCTTCATGCTCTGCCAAGGAAGAGCACACATTAGCTGGTGGGCGTTGGAAAATTATGGAGGGCCACTGTCCATGACTTAAGCACAAACACTTCCTTGAGAGAAGGAGAAGAAAGTATTCCTGTATTTCCTCCCAAATATAGCTGAGGTCTTCATCAATATGGGCCTTAGGCCAGGCATTGGGGTGCAGGGTCCTGGTCTCTGGAAGAAAATATTTGCAAATCACATATCCCCTAACAAAAGACTTGAACCCAGAATGTGTCAAGAAATCTCAAAACTCGGGCGCCTGGGTGGCTCAGTTGGTTAAGCGACTGCCTTCGGCTCAGGTCATGATCCCAGAGTCCCGGGATCGAGTCCCGCATCGGGCTCCCTGCTCGGCAGGGAGTCTGCTTCTCCCTCTGACCCTCCTCCCTCTCACGTGCTCTCTCTCATTCTCTCTCTCAAATAAATAAATAAAATCGTTAAAAAAAAAAAGAATATTAAAAAAAAAAAAAGAAAGAAAGAAATCTCAAAACTCAACAATGGGAAGCCAGACGACCCAATTTAAAAATGGCCAAAGGACATCAGCGGACACTTCACTGGTGAGGGCACAGGATGACAAATAAGCATATGAAAAGACATTCAACATCATTCGTCAGGAGGGGATGTGGAATAGAGATGAGATAATGCTAGACATCCGTTTGATTGGCTAAAAGAAAAGAAAAAAAAAAAAACCCTGATAATACCAAGGCTGATGAGCATGCAGAGCAACGGCAACTCCCATACATTGCTGGTGGGAATCCCAATGGTGTGACTACCCTGGAAAAGAGCCTAGCATTTATAAAGTTAATTATGCATTTACCCTACGACTCAGAAGGCCCACTCCTGGAGAAAGGAAAACTTAGGTTAACCAAAAAAAACTAGAAACAAGTGTTTCTAGCAGCTCTAGCAGAAACTGTCAAACAGGGGAAACAACTCAGATGCCCTTCAGCAGGTGGATGGATCAACAAGCCAATATATCGATCCAAAGCGATACTACTCGGCCCTAACAGGGACAAAGTCGTACAAGCAACAGCTCAGATGAATCCTGAAGTCACGATGCTGAATGAAAGAAGCCAGTCTCAGAAGTTTACACTGTGCACGATTCCATTTACATGCCATTGTTGGAAAGACAAAACTACAGAGACGAGAATCGCATCAGGGATTGCCAGACGAAAGAGAGGGGCTAGAAAGGGATAGCTTGAGGGAACACCTCGGGTCCTTTATCCTGATTACGGTGGTGCTTACACAAATCTATACACGTGTTCAAAGTCATAAACCTGTACGTCAGAAGAAAAGAGTCAATCTTTTCGTATCATCCTGTAATGCAGGTATCCCTGGGAAGGGTTTAACCTTCTATGTCAGCCCAGCTGTGCTCGAGGAAAGTGTTCTGAGTCAGAAAAAATAATTAAGTGGTTCCCTGTCTGGAAATCCTGTGCTCTCTCTCGAATTTGGAGTAGGGATCTGCAACACGCACATGCCCTGTGGGCGGTGGAGTTTTGGGGGTGGCCGGCAGCACGGAGAGGCCTGAGATGGACCGGGACAAAGGTAGACACAACAGACAAATAATGCAATATATGTTAAGAGAAAAAAAAAGAGAGAGAGAGAGAGAAAAGAAGAAGAAGATAGCAGGAAGGGAAGAATGAAGGGGGGGAAATCGGAGGGGTAGACGAACCATGAGAGACGATGGACTCTGAAAAACAAACAGGGTTCTAGAGGGGAGGGGGGTGGGAGGATGGGTTAGCCTGGTGGTGGGTATTGAGGAGGGCACGTTCTGCATGGAGCACTGGGTGTTGTGCACAAACAATGAATCATGGAACACTTCATCTAAAACTAATGATGTAATGTATGGTGATTAACATAACAATAACAATTTTTTTTAAAAAAAGATACAACCAGACAGTAGTCAAGGGCGAAGGTACACAGAGGACCGGCCGACTAAGGAGCCCCTCTCTCCAAATATCCAAGAGAGAGGGGACTCCTGAAAGAGGAGGGCAAGGACCAGATCCTCCTGTTGCCTGGGTATGGGTTATCTGTTGACAGTTGTCTACACCTACTTACCTATCTTTCTCCCCCAGTGGACTGTCAGGGTCCCTGAGGGCAGGGCCAGAATCTTATGCACCTTTGAGTCACCAATGTGCCCAGCCTGGCACATAGCAGCTAGTCACAGCTGTTTGTTGAATTTAAAAGGAAAGAAGGAAGGAAGAGAGGTAGGGAGAAGGGAAAGAAGGAGGGAGAGAGGGAAGATGGGAAAGAAGGAAGGAAGGAAGGAAGGAAGGAAGGAAGGAAGGAAGGAAGGAAGGAAGGAAGGAAAGAAGGGAGGAAGGGAGAGAGGGAGGGAGGGAGGAAATAAAGGAACAAACATCTGATTCTTCCTGTGCTGATGAGGTCAGAAAAGGGAGCCAGCTAAGACAGGGAGGCCCTTGGGCAGGCTGTTATACATGCCCCTGACAGACTCGATCAGGTTCCCATTGCAATCACCCAAGGCACAGGAAGGTACCGCTATTTTAGCAAGAGAAACCGGGACACAGTATAAATATTAACAGAAGAATTGCTTAAACGTATTAGATATAATTTCTTTGGGATGCTTCCCAGTTCCAAAATTCCACAATACTAGTATTACAAGTGGAATACTTGGTTAGATAACCTACTACAAAATTTCGATTGGATTACTTGTGTTCATACCTGAGCGCTGGAGAATTCATAAAAGAAGGAGCCGAAATGTTGACGCTTTCCCATGGTCTGTTCCCTCTGGCTCCTGATCAATGCCACCATCACCAACGTCGCCTCCTGGATCAGGATCCTCTCCACCTCCACCTTCTCCACCTACATCTGCACCGCCCGCCCCTCCCCCACCGCCCCACCTCCTCCGCCGAAACCTACATCCCCTCCGTTGTTCTTTTTTCTGACTCCTGTATGTCCTTCAAGACTCATCTTGGGCATCACCTCCTTTGAGAGGCCTCTCCCCGCATCTCAGTTACCACTCCGGGCCAATCTGTTTTGAACTCAAATTTTTTTTTAATTTTTTAATATACATATTATTATTTTTTTATTATGTTATGTCAATCACCATACATTACCGGGCCAATCTGTTTTAAGACGATCTCCCTTGGTATTCTCAAAGCATAGCACAGACTTTTCTGCAGCCAGGAGTTTCTCCTTCTGGATTGGAATCGTTGGCTGAGTCGCCTGTCTTTCGCCACATAAATCGCACCGTTCGCCGAGGTCATCTCTTTATTTACAGTGCCCGGCCTGAAATGTGCCTGGCATATAAGGGACACTTGACAAAGTGACGAACACGTGAATCTTCTAAATTATTCAGAAACCAGCAAGCCTTAACCCTCTGGCAGGTTTCACGTGTGGTGACTATTTCTGTGAGATCGACTTCATCAGCGAACGTGGTGAGGTCGACTTCTCCAGCCTCAGGTCCTGTGTTAATCGAAGGCCACAGACAGATTGCGGCTGGCCAAGGAGTGCCAAGGGGCGAATGGAAGTGAACTTCAGACGGGCAACACTACCTCACACTCGCCACTAGATGGCAGCCGCACCCAAGGAGCAGGTGGCTTCTGGCCTCTGACCAGGCCCCTGCCCCAGGTCTGGTCCCACAGCCCCAGTGTGGCTCCTCCAGGGGACTCGGCCTCCGGAGGAGGATGGCAGGTCCTGGCGGGTTCTGATGCCGCTGATCCACCCCCCTTGAAGATGTTCACCTTCCTCCCTGGGAAGACTCCACTCCCACAGGCTTCAGGTCCCCACCCCCCAGCTCCCACCCCACATCGTAAAATTCCCATTGCGGAGGGAGCTCCCAATTGCCCACGCGGGACCTGGCCCGGCTGGTGCATTAATATGTCCGACAAAGAAAGGAGCAGCAGTATGTCCTTGGGGGCCTCCCCCCACCAACCCAGGAAATGAGGACATCTCGAGAACTGTCAGACAGGAGGAAATGGACAGGCAGACACACGGAAAAAGAGTGTGAGAAGAGACAAGAAGAAAGAGAAAAGCCAAGTTGGGAGTGGATGGAGGAGAAGGCCTTAGTCTCAGCCCTAGGCTATGTGCAGACGCCTGACCCAGCCGGAGGGACCGGCGGGGAGACGCCTTTACGTAACTGAGTTGCTCAAGAGGACCAAGGGGCCAGACCAGGAGAGACTTGGGGCCATCGAGTCCCATCTCCTTGGCCATGGTGCCCTTGATGGGAAAGGAAAGAGGCAAAGATTGGCCAGGGAGATGGGGCAGGTGGAAGGGGTGGCTCTTCCCGGGGTTGCCTGATTTGCATAGTTGCTTTGCATGATTTTCCCCGGGGCCTCGGAAAACAAAAAGGCCTCTCGACCATCTTAGAAGTAGACAAGGGTCCTGTGGAGCACGGGGGGCCTCACCAAGTGTCTATGTCATCCCTCAGGCAAAGTCTGGGTCAGAAGCATCACTGGGGTGCAAGCAGGCATTCCCTCTGAGCATATTCTCCAAAAGTGGTGGTGTTTGGGGTTTGTTTTTTTTTTTCTTTTTCTTTTTCCTTTTGGTTGTTGGGTTTTCTTAAGGTAGGAAGCTGCCATGATGGGTTCTTAAAATCCGGTAAAAAGACACTGGAGCAAACAGCGTGAAAGAGGGTGTGTCAACATAAACACCCCTTCACTAGACTTGTAGCCCCACAGCCCATCGTGGGACCCCTCCCCACTTGCTTCCCTGGCTGGCACGAGCCCCAGGTTCCCTTCCCAAATTCAGATCTAGCTCCCCTTCTGGAGGGGCATCGGCAGGGGCTGCCCAGTTGTCCCTGGCAACTCCTGTTCAGGGAGGCCTCCTCCGATGAGGACTCGGAGACCCACAGTCCACCTGAGCGTCCCTATTCGTGACTCCCCACAACTTGATGTGGGAGACAGGGCGGGGAGGATGGTGAAGGATCTTTGCGTCTGGAGTCTCCCGTCTCAGTGACCCATCCCAGCAGTAGGACTGAGAAGCTCTACAAAATGTGGACCTGGGGGCACCTGAGTGGCTCAGTTGGTTAAGCATCCAGCTCTTGGATTCGGCTCAGGTCCTGATTTCATGGCTCATGAGATCGAACCCTGTGTCAGGCTTCCCGCTCAGCCGGAGTCTGTGTGGACGTTCTCTCCCTCTGCCCCTTCCCCAGCTCTCTCTCTCTCTCTCTCTCAATAAATCTTTAAAAAAAAGTGTGGACTTGCCTGCGTCACGGGGCTAGCATGAGGACCATGTGGGCAAAAGTCCTCCGACAGTTGTAAGGTACCTTCTGAATGTTCCCTCTGCCATTTATTCTGCACCAACCAGGCACCTTCTGGGCCCAGGCAGGGTTCTAGGATCCCAGGCTACAGAGACATCTTTGCAGAACAGAGGAAAGTGGTAAATGGCACCACGGGGAGGCAGCCAGCCAAGTCCAGAACATGGGAGTTGGCTAAGTCAGACAGCCTGGCAGCTTCAGGAACCAAATGGTGTGAGTAGAGCAGGGAATGGCTTCGGAGACACAGGGAGGCGTAGCTCCTATGAGTAAGGGCTGGTGCCGGTCAGGATCCTGCTGTGTGGACACCTGACCATAAAAAGATGGTTTAGAGCCATCCAGGGACAGGTGACTGTGGGATGAGTATTAACATTAAGTAATGTGTAAGTTTCATGTATGATTACAATCATGGTTGCTATTTTTTTAAAAAGAAAAAAAAAAGGAAGGAAGGAAGTCTTTCTCTGTTAGAGATACACATCTCTTCTTGCAGGGATCAACTGAAGAAGAAGGGCCTGGATCTGCTTCATCATGCAAAAAAAAAAAATGTAAGAGGGAGTCAAAGGAAACAGAACGAGCATTGATAATTATCGAGGCTGGACTGTGGATACCTGACGGTTTGTTAGATCAGTGTTTGTTTCCATTTTTGTGTACATTAAACTTTCCAAATATATACTCTTTTATTTAAAAAAGTGTTCCAAGGAGGGGTGCCTGGGTGGCTCAGTAGGTTAAGCGTCTGCCTTCGGCTCAGGTCATGATCTTGGGGTCCTGGGATCGAGTCCCGCATTGGGCTCCCTGCTCAGCAGGGAGTCTGCTTCTCCCTCTCCCCCCAACCAGCTCGTGCTCTCTCTCTCTCTCTCTCAAATAAATAAATACAATCTTAAAAAAAAAAAAGATGTTCCAAGGAGTTTTGGGGGACTGCGGCAGGGCAGACAATCATAGAGAACAGAACTGTGGAAGCCCAGAGGGGGAGCTCTGAATCCAGCGGGGGCTCGGGGAGGTCGCAGAGGGGGTGAGGCCAGATTGGGTGGAGTGGCTCTGTGGAGATGGGCAGAAGGAACATTCCAGACAAGGAGAGCCCATGTGCAGAAGCACAGAGGCTCCCAATGCCTTTATTGGGGTAACCAGTTCATCCTGCTTGGCTTGGCACTGGCCTGGCTGAGCCCTGGGAGTCCCGCGCTGTGTCCCAGAGATCCCTCAGTTTCGGGCAGACCTGGATGGTCGGTCACCCCATCACTCATACCCTGGAACCTGGGGCTAGCCGGGTTAGGGGGTGCAGAGCTGAGCTGCAGCGGCTGGGAGCTCCAGGATGGAGGATCAGAGGGCTAAGAGGCATCCCCCAGGCAACGCCGGGCCTGCTTTCTGCCCCTTCTGCAGCACAACTCCCTCAGTAGCCCTTCCTCCCAGGGTTGCCTAGAGTCAGCTGCCCAGGGACCACGCTGGCTTCTTACACCTCCTCTTCTGTCCCAGCTGCAGACAACGCAGCTTCAACCCAGGACACCTTCTCCTGGACCCAAATGCCTCCTCATCTGCGTATATGCTAATATATGTACATTGCTTCTATGCATACCTACACACACACGTGTACACATATACACGTAAATCATACACACGCACACGCCCTGTACATCACGTGGCTGCATTCGTGACCCCCTTGCTATGTGCATTTGCTTATTCAGGCCTCACACAAGCTCTCTGAGGTCGTGATGATCACATCCACTCACTAAGTGGAGAAGTCAAGGCTCAGAAGTAATTTGTGCAAAGCCAAGTACCAGGAAAGCAGCGCACCTCACAGAGCTACGTCAGAGGGCTCCGTGGAGCAATCAGTGAATTACGACACACGCCAAGTACGTGGACCAAGTTCTCAGCGAGGGCTGGTCTCGCCCACGGCGGAGCCGACGCCACCCGCCACACCCTGGGGCCCGGAGAGGAAGCGTGGGAGCCTGGACTGAGGGGAAGACGGGACTGATTGGATTATGAGCATGGCAGGATAACTCACCCTGAGGGTTTCCTCACAGACTGGAGAGCACAGAGACAGGCAGTGACGGCAGAGCAGAACATCCTCGAAAGCCTCCCGCTCGAGTTCCCGCAGACACGCATTCCCCTCCCTCCCCCCCTGCCCCTGAGCAGAGGGTGCGCGCCCTTCCCAGCCCACTGCCCCCCTTGCCATTTCTCCCAGTCGGATTCTCCAGACTCTTCCCAGGCTGGAAATTTCCCATTCGTTTGGCGGGTACAGAAATCAAGCTAGCAGAGATGGAAGATTCCCTGGTCTGCCTTGGTCTTCCACGTCCCTGGGAGAGTCTCCCCGACAGACCACGGAGGAAGCCCCCCACCCCCACCGCCGTGGACTGGGACCAGCAGCAAGCGCTCTCCCCCACCCTGTGGCCAGCCTGGCTTTCAGGGTCTCAGGCAGTTTTGTTGGCCTCTGGGTACCCGTTGGGGCACCCGGGGGACGGACAACCCAACGCCTCACAAGCAACTTGTGA
The DNA here is from genome assembly GCF_011800145.1 of Mirounga leonina. NCBI lineage: Eukaryota > Metazoa > Chordata > Mammalia > Carnivora > Phocidae > Mirounga > Mirounga leonina. The sequence continues at coordinate 4,881,539 of NW_023270777.1, read as the reverse complement.
GAGAGGTAGAGACCCTTCCGCTCCGTTCCCGTGGTGCCATCATTCCATTCTCATCACAGGCACGGGCAAAGCCATGGGGGCATAATCGGGGAAGCCGGGAGAGGCAAGGGTGGACATCAGCCCCCAGTTCAGAGACACTTGGGCCTGGGGTGGGGCAGGACCCCACATGCTCCTGCCCCTTTGTCACACGTAGTACCCACCCACAGGTGCTGGGAAGTTCCCAGAGGCACCCCCCCATCTTGGAACCGGGGATGTTAAGTAAGCATCCACCTGCCCTCTCCAGCATCCAGAACGAACACAGCTCCCAGATCTCACTGTCACGGCCTGCGCTGGACGGCGCCAGCAGAGCCTCTGGGAAATCCGGCCTTTGGTATCACCACCATCACTCACTCCACCACCGCAGAAAGCCCAGTGCGCCTGATGTCTGAGCCTGGGCCAGGAGAAACAGCCCTGCCCAGACACCAACCTAATGCACGTCTCCGCTAAAACTTGACGACAGACTGCAGAGAAGCGTCATTAATTTTTCACAAGGTTCATCCAGTAGTGGCTGAGCCGAGCTGAGACAAAGCCATAGCCCGAGAACCTACACCAGCAGCCTGCAAAGGGTTAAGCCTTTAGCCCATAGCCTGGTGAGCTCATCCCCACTGGAGCCCGCTCAGTGGCTGGGATCAGAGGCACATCAGCTCCTAGATGGGGCCAGCGAGGCTTTCTCTGGCTGGGATGAAGAACTTGCACAGAAACTCATTGCCGGCGTCCTCCCCCTGTGCAAGCCGTGTGTGATTCCCTTGGTTCGTCGTCCTTTCCCCTGGGACACGGAGGACAGTAAGTAAGGAGGGGATCGGTCCCCTCTGCCCTCCCATTTCCCTGGAGAAACGAGCTGATTTTAACTTTGCTTGAGAGTGTGTTGAGTCTCTGAGCGGGAACTGGAATGCAAATATGACGGACTGAGCCTCGGGATGGGGTGAACCAGCCACCAGCCAGGTGGACGGGGGCTGCCCAGGGAGAATGGTGACAGCCCGGTGGCGGGGGACGGGGGGGAGGGGGGCTGCCCTACTAAGCCCCTGGGAGAGGGGAAGCTGTGTGCAGACGGCTGCTTCAGCCCTGGGTGTAGCATCTAGACTTCACCCTTGGCCGCTGGGAGGGGCGGGAGGGCCGGGCAGGGACCTCAGTCTCAACCCCAGGCAGAGACAGGAGCCAAAAAGGCAGACCTCGAAGCACCAGGCAGCCCTCCCGTTCCCAGAGTGCATGGGCGGGGGTGGGGGGAGAACCTCACACCCAGAATGTCCCCCCGGGAATCCCAGATCAGACCTCAGCGTCTGCTGCTCACGCCTCCCTACTGCACGCGGGTGTGGCAGGCGCCGAGGGCAGGTGCCAGGGAAACAGGGATAGCAGGCTTCATGTCAGCAAGCGGAAACCAGGCAGGCACGGAGCGCGGACCGAAACACGGAGGGTGAACCAATCGTCGGCGGAAAAGCAGATATCACCTGAGCTGCTTTTCCGCCTTGCTCCTGGGCAGGGTCTGGGTGCTGGCTGGGTGACGGGAAGTGAGTGGCACTGTCTGGGTGGAGCGTGGCCTTTGGGGAACTCGCCTTCCTAGAAGTGCCGTGAGCAGGTGACAGACGGGTGGCCCAGCCGTGGTGACAGTGGCAGCGTATTCGGAAACGCTGTGGCCTCCACTTTATCAGCTCAGGCACCGGGTCCCACTCACCTTATCAGAAAAATGGGGTCGCCAACTGAATGTCTTGTTCAAGGGAGGGCAGTGTCTGGAATTGGCGGCCAGGTGGGACGGTGAGGGGTACTCCAGGGCAGAGAGAGAGAGCAAGACCTTCCAGGTCTCGGGTATGTCACAGACCGGCACGCGGGTCTTTCTCAGAAATAATCCATCGTGTTATTTCCACCACTCGTATTTGGAAGCCGGCCCTCCCCGATGCTCCCACCCGACGACCTGGCTCTCTGGGCCCAGCCTCCAGCAAGGCACTGTGAGCCCCCTCGCCGAGGGGTCTGCTTTGGGTCCCTTGCAATTTCCAGAATAGCCCAGCTCCTATCAGGGAGGAGAAGCTTGGGAAGGGACAGATAACTCCAGGCCCGAGCACAGAGGGGTCTCTTATGGGGGTTGCCGGATAGCACAGAAGGATGCCCAGCTGAAATTGAAATCAGATCTCTCGTAAACAACAAATACATTTTTGGTGTATGTCCCATGCAGTATTTGGCACAGTCTTGCACCAAAAAAAAAAAAGCATTCCTTGAAATGGACCTGGGCGCCCTGTCATTTTATTGGCTATATCTAGAACCTGTTACTACTGGCCGAGTTTTGGCATGTTCAGAGGAGGACGCGGCCAGCAAAGCCGAGGTGAAGATGCGCAGGAAGGGGGTGCGGGGTGCCAGGAAGGAAGACAGGAGAGGGGAGAGGCGGGCTCCATGCCGGACAAAGCACAATCACCTGAGGCAGCCAGCACCGCGGTTCTGTTTGCTGCCCGGGCCCCATTCCAAGTGTCCTCCCTCGGTTTGAAAAGAACAAGGAAACTGTCCCCCGGGGGAGCAGGATCGACTCGATCTTGGGCTCTGGAGCCACACAGGCTTCCAAACTCCCCTTCCGATCCTGGCTGGCTACTCCCCACTGAGTAACTTGGGGCGAGCCACGTAACCTCTCTGATCCTCACCTGCAAAATGGGGTAATCGCCGTCCGCCGTCGGCGTCGTGGGAGGGTGACATGGCGTGATGCAGACGGAGCACGCGGCGTGGTAAGTGGCAGTTACCGTGGTAATGGAGAGTGTGGCCCCCTCTCTGAGGACACTGCGTCTCCTTTGGAAAGGCAGCTCGGGGCACCCGGAGCCTTCGAGAACGTCAGCCGGGAAGATGTCAGAAACGGGAAGCACGCAAATTCACAGGGTTAGCTCAACTTCCCCGAAAAACCCTCTCCTCCCTCCCCTGCCGAAGCTCCCCTGCGTTTTGGGCCATTTAACAAGTGTCTGCTGAGCACACCCCTTCCCCCCTCTTGGCAAAGCGCGGAGCTCCCTGCTGGAGAGCATGGGAAGCTGAGAAAGCCCCAGCCCCAGCCCCTCAAGGGATCTGGGAGGGGATGGAGAGCGTCCAGTCCCCAAAGTACAGACACGTATCTGGTCACCTCTGGGGCAATAATTCACTTATTTCACTTCCAGCCTCCATTCCCAGTTAAGTGGTGTATTTCAGACGCCTGGGGAATCTGCTGGAGGGGAAGCGTTTGGTCTTTATTATCTTGGACCCTCACTGTTGCTCAGCACCTTGCATAATCCACACACCTAGCACCAAACCATTTCTTCGCCGGGGGATGAATATGTGATCGCGTGAGAAAAAGCCCAGATCTTTCGGCAGCTTCTCTCCCCTCTCGTTTGAGACATCGCTTTGCCTCATTTGTCAAAGACGCCCCTGAGCAAGCAGCTACGGGCAGGGAGGGAGGAAACGTGTACCCCCTGAGCTCCACTGTGGAGTGGAAGCCTGGCTTCCTTGTGTCTCGCGGAGGCCGGCACACAGGAGTGGTTTGGAAAGTGGGGCCGTGCTGGTGAGCACTGTTGGCTGAGCACCGCGTAGCGACCCGAGGAATACAAGGTCAAGAGCCAAACACCGAAACAACACAGGTAGGCAGGGCCCCCAAATAAGGGCACAATGACAAATATACGATGGATAAGTAGACCAGCCCCAACAAGATTAAGGGACAGTCCTGTGGGTCCCTCCCTTCTGGAGAGGATCGTTCAGGCCACCAGGCCCCGTCTTTGCTCCATCCAGGGCCTCCTGGTTCGAGGAAAGGCTGTGTTTTCCTTCATGGGGTGGTAGGTTTCCAGAGACAAGGTGGACAAGGTGAAATTCCTGTTTCTCTCCATCTCTCACCTGCATTTCCTGTCCCAATCCCAGTTTCTCCAAGAAGCACCTTCGCTTCCTTTCCAAATTTCCTCCTCATCGGAATCAGCTCCACGGTCTTAGCCAGGTGACTCCCTCACTTTACGGGTCTCCCTGTAACATCTCCACCCTGTCCTGGGGTCACTTCGCCCCAGCCCGCACCTCTCCTTTTCCAGGTAACGTGTTTCCTGTTCACGCCCCTACGCCGGATCCCCGTGTTCCACTATCAACATTCGGCCATTCTTGGGTTAGCTGTCCTACCTGCTCCCCACCTGACCCATCAATTATTAGGGTTTTTACAGTCCATTCTCTGTGGGGTATAATTTACACACAGGGAAATGCACAAGTCTTAGTATGGACAGATGTACCCCCGCCCATGTAACCCACACCAATAATACCACCGGATGGAACATTTCCATCCACTCCAGGGAAATCCCTCAGTTCCTTCCCATAATGCCCTTCCGTACAATACTGTTTCGAGTTCTGTCGCCTTGGATTACTTCTTAGAAGCCTCGAGAAGGCCCTATAAATGGAAAGAGACAATAAATGTACTCCTTTATACATGGGACTTCTTTCACCTGCCATGCCCGGGAGACTCATCCACACTGTGTGTGCGTCAGAACCTTGTTCCTTTTCATTGTCCAGTCCTTTTTATGGCTTTAGTGTTCTGTGTGAGTCTGCAATCTGTTGGTGCGTTAGTTTCTGGCTTGGGCTGTTGGGGGAGAGCTGCTATATGAATATTCTTAAACAAGTCATTTGTGGACACAGGCTTTCACGTCTCTTGGACAAATAAATATCTGGGAGGGCAACTTCTGGGGTGGAGGGTGGGTGTTTAATTTCAGGAGAAATTAAGGAACAAGCCTGTTCCCAAAGTGTTTGGGCCATTTTACATTCTGCCAGTAGAGTATGGGAGCTTGGGTTGTTCTGCATCTCACCATTTGTCTTGCGATATTTTGTTTTTTAGATTTTACTTATTTATTTGAGAGAGAGCACAAGTGGGGGGGGGCGAGAGGCAGAGGGAGAGGAAGAGAGAGAATCCCAAGCAGTCTCCCCACTGAGCAGGGAGCTGGAAGTGGGGCTCGATCCCAGGTGATCATGACCTGGGATCATGGGATCCTGGGATCATGACCTGAGCCAAAGGCAGACGCTTCACCGACTGAGCCACCCAGGCGCCCTGTTTTGTGAGATTTTTAAACGTCGACCATTCTAGTGAGTGTCCAGCTGCATCTCTTTGTGGTTTTAATTTGCATCTCCCTGTTGAATATCAATGTCAAGTATCTTGCCCATGCATTTATCTTCCTTTGTAATGGTCTCTCTAAATCTCTTGCCCATTTTATAAAAATTAGGCTAGCTGATGGTTTTCACCCATCAGATGTAGCGGGTCTTCATATGTCCCAGATACAAATCCTTTGACAAATACATATTTTGCAGAGACTTTTCTCCCAGCCCATAGTTTGCCTATTCATTTCTTCTTAGCAGCTTTTAATGAGCAGGAGTTTTCAATGAAGATGAAATCTTATTAATTGCTTTTCTTTTCACACTTGCTTATTGCCTGCTCTGCCCTGTCTGAGAAAGTTCGCCTGCCTCTGGGTCACAACGGTATTCCTCTCCGTTTCCTCCTAAAATCTTTCTAGTTTTAGCTCTTATGTTCAGGCAATGCCTGTGATCCGTCTCAAATTCATTCTTTTGTGGACGCTGTGAGGCGGGGTCAGGTTTCATTTTTTTCCCAGTAGAACATCAGTCCTTCCATCGACATCCGTCGAAAGGACTTTCTCTCCCCCACTGAATTGCTTCGTCCAAAGGCAATTGTCCTTGGTTACTGTTTGCATCGCTGGGCTGGCTGCTGGAGACAGTCAGACTTACACGTAGCGGCTGCCTTCCTGGGCCGGTTCCTGCAGACTGGGGGTCAGAGTTCTGTTTTTTTTTTTTTAAGTCATCTCCACACCCCACATGGGGCTTGAACCTACAACCCGGAGTTGATCAAGAGTCGGCAGGCTCCACGGCTGAGCCCGCCAGGCGCCCCTCAGAGTTCTGGCTTTAGACGTGGTCTGGCCATTGTCTGTATATTCAGTTTCCCATCATTATAAGGATTTGCAGACGTGCATAAAAGTAGAGATAGTAATCATAATGAACGTCCATATATCCACCCCCCAGATTTGATACTATTGAGCATTTTGTCATCCTGCGTTTGGAGTCTGAGGTTTACCTGTGAACCATAGCAACACAGCATTTCCTCCCCGTAAGTCGTATCTTAAAGACATTTTCTTTTGTGTCCCCAGTGTCATTTTCATACCAAATATAAATTTTAATATTTTATTTATTTATTTGTCAGAGGGTGGGGGAGAGAGCACAAGCAGGGGGGACGGCAGGCAGAGGGAGAAGCAGACTCCCCGCCGAGCAGGGAGCCCGATGTGGGGCTCGATCCCAGGACCCCAGGATCATGACCTGAGCCGAAGGCAGCCGCTTAACCAACTGAGCCACCCAGGCGCCCCCAAATACAAATTTTAAATTCTTGGTGGCATCTAATGCCCAATCCAAATTTAGCCTTCCTTAAAACTATCCCCAAATGTCTTTGTACAATTGTTCTGTTCCAGTCAGAATCCAAAAAAAGGGAACATATTGCATTTAGACCTTTTAATTATCTTTGTTTCAACATTTTATTGCTGTTTAACCTCCACACAAAAAGGTAGTCGTATCGCGAGTATCTGGGATGAATAGGACACACCCATGTAACCAGCTGTAGCCAGATCAAGAAGCAGAAACGCTAGAGCACCCCAGAAGTTTCCAGCGTGTTCCCCATCCACCACCCCCACCAAAGGTAACCACTATCCTCACTGCGAATAGCACAGATTTTTAAATTTGATGTAAACGGAATCTCATTTTATGTAAATGGGGGTTTTATGTAAATGGAAGTAAGTGTGCCTGGCTGCTCTTGGTGGGTGTCATGTTTGGAGACCAGTGCACGTGCAGGCTTGGGGTTGTCCCTCTTTCCTTCTCGTGGCTGTGTGGTCCCAGACCGGTGCGCCATCTTGGTGCGAGCCTGTTGCCTGCCCAATCCCAGCCATGTGCTACAGTCTCCATCCACTAAGTCTGTCTCCTGACACTCCAAACGTGACCTCTGGCGGGGAGGGACCCATCCTCTCTTCTCAAATGGCTGCCCTGAGGGCTGAGCCCATATTCAAATCTGTGGGGAGTCCAGGAGGCCCGACCTCCGGACTTCGTTCGTTCCTTCCTTCCTCCCTTCCAGTCTCTTCCACAGGCCCAGCCTCCGGGCCTCAGTACTTGTCCACCACTAAGGTGTCAAAGACATTAAAGAAAGGCGGGTGTATTCATTTTTTAGGGATGCTGTAACAAATTACCACAAACTCAGTCGCGGAAAACAAAGGAAGTTTATTTTCCCAGGGTTTGGGAGGTCAGAGCCCAAAATCAAGGAGTTCTTAGAGCTGGTTCCTTCTGGAGGCTCTGCCTGCGTTTTTGCCAGGGTTTCCCCTCTGTATGTCAAATTTTCCTCTCCTTTCTCTTATAAGGACATAGTCATTGGACCGGTCTATTTGAGGATGACCTCGTCTGGAGACCCCTGCCTTCATTATAATACTTGCAAAGACCTCTAATCCAAATAAGGTCACATTCTGAGATTCTGGGTGGACCAGTCAACCCACTGCAGGGAATGAGGGATCCTCTGAGACATACAAACCGATCCCCCGAGAACTTAACCCAAACCTGAAAATATGGTTGCTCTCACTGGGCCGGCTCTCCACGTGTCCCCTGGTCCCTCACCGAACTGCAGCCCTGGGGCCAGGCCCTGGGAGCACCTGCTAAGGGCCGGGGAGGCGGGGGGGGGGGGGCTGTGGAGGATGAGTCAGCTCAGCCTTGGACCTCAGGCAGTTTGCAAGCTAGGAGGGAGGGAAAAGCCGGCGTGGGGTTGTGGTGGACACCAGATCGATTTCCCCCTCCCCCACCACACACAGGGGACATCTGGCAATTGCCGGAGACATTTTTGATTATCATGACCAGAGGTGGTGGTGGTACACTGGCCTCTGGTGGGTAAAGGTCAGGGCCATTAAGGAAACATCCTACAATGTACAGGGTAACCTCCCTATAACAGAATTTTCCAGCCCCAAATGTCAATAGTACCGCTCTTGAGAAACCCTGATATCGGAAAAAAGTAGAGAATGTTTTAGGACTCTAATAAAGTGTTATGAAATGCGTATCACCCCTGAGTTGGGGATTTTCAGGAAGCCCGGAGTCTCAGAATTCAAGTCTGAGTCATCACCAGTGGACTGATCTAAGATGGCTTTAGAAGCCCCTTACCCCAACTTATTCATGTTACAGATGAAAACGGGGACTAAAATAATAATAATAATAATTAATAATAATTATCATGGCCCTGTCTGGAACACCTCTCATATGTCCCACCCACAGCCCAAGGGGCAGATGTTCTAGTCTCCTATTTTAGATATGGGGCTAGTAAGTCTCGGGGGGCTAAGTAAGCAGCCCAGGGTCCCACAGCTTAGTAAACTGCTTCAGGTGGTCGTCCTTCTGATGTCAGGGATCTGGATCTTCCCTTCATCACACACAGACACCGGGAATAAGCTCCCTGACTTGCTGGAATCACAAAGGAGTGGTTTTGCTCAGAAGCCCTGCCTGTCCCATCACTGTACCAAGACTCACACCTCCTCCTAAGTAAGTCAACTAAATTAAAGGTTCCCACTCTTTGAGATTTCGTGGGCCATTACAGTTTTGGTAGATAGATGATAGATGGAAAGATAGATAGATAGATAGATAGATAGATAGATAGATAGATAGATAGACAGACATCTATATGAGATGACCAACTTCTATCTTGCCAAGGACAGATACTAACAAAACCAATGATCCTCTTTCCATCATGGTCATTTCATAAAATGAGGAATATTCCAACACCAAAAAAAAAAAAAAAAAGGAAAGAAGGACAGAATCTCAGAATGAAATTATCCTTTAAATTGAGTAAAGGTAAAACTATGAAAAATTTACCGCCGTGCTCTTATTTCTCTATTGTGTAGTGAATCACTATAGAACCACTTATCTATCTACATCATTCTCTATACAGTGAGAGGTTACCTGATGGGCAGATGAAGCCCCAGAGTGAAAAACTCAGACATTCTCATAGTTGAAGGGACCGCAGGACTCATTCAGACCAGGACGATCTAGTGCGAGGAGCTTTTAAGTCCAAAGACCTTGGTGTGAATCCCAGCACAGCTGCATAGGAGGTTAGGGAAGGCTTTGGCCGTGCTCCTAAATCTCACCGGGCCTGTCTCTGCCCTTACAAAATGGGAATAAACAAATGGCCTCCCTGCAGGGCCAAAGAGCATGCGTTCCGTGCTTCCAGCAAGGTCCCCGGGAGTCCCACCTCCCTCTCCGGGACCCCTGGCCGTGGTCCCCGCCTCCAGCAGCGTATTTCCCGTGCAGGAGGCTGTGGCCACATCCCACCCAGGTGGCAGCTCTCACAGGAGCGGGTCCTTCTCCATCCAACCCAGCTCGACTCCGGTGCAACGGAGAATCTCTGCATTCCTACGTCTCTCCCCCAACCTCTCCAGCATCCGAAGGCAGCAAGCCCTTCTGCCCTGGGTCTCCACTGCCAAGTGGTAGAAAGTGCTACCCAGAGAGAAAAATCCTACTGGAGATGTCAAAACATCCACAGAAGAAACCAGGTGGCAAAAACCAACATAAGTCCACCCCTGGCCCAGGACCTCATAGCCCTGCTCTGTGATCCCTTCCTTACCCCTAGCTCATTGGGGTTGGGGGCGAAGGGGAGATCACTTTACAAAGGCCTGCTTGGCTTATGCAAATGGGCCACAGGATCCAAGTGGCAGCAGGGAACACCTGTGTCCCTGTACTTACAAGAGCACATTTCCCGTTTTTCAGTCTTTGGAAGCAGAGACCCAAATATCCTCTCTCTAGATGAGCGTCCAGGAACGTGAATATCTACCTTCTGAAGGCATGGCAATGTTATCATTCCGATTTCCTCCATGTCAAAGGGGACGGGTCTGTAACTGCTTGTTCTAGAAAGGGGGAGCATTATGGGTGGGGGAGGTGGTTCAGGCCTGAGCTGCTGCAGGGATGAAGGAGGGAAGGAGCAGGGGCCAAGGACCAAAGGCAGTTCATCGGAGGAGGGAGACAGAGCAGAGACCGGAGAGTCACCCCGGGAAAGGCAGGCAGGGGCCCTGCAGAGAACAGTGGGAGAGTCTGTGACCTGGGGACACAGGAGAAGAGAGTGGCCAACAGGGTCCCAGAGCTCAGCTCTGCCTGAGCTTAATGCAGGGAGGCACTGGGCTCTGCCAGGAAGAACTGATCCAAGCAGTGTTGTAAAGAAAGCTGGACTTATGCTCAGGACCATCGGGAGGGAGGAAGCAGAAAGGATGGTCCGTTGTTCATTCACTCGCTCGCTCACTGAATGGGATGCAGCATCTCTAGGGTACGCCACGCCAGACCCTCTGGAGACAAGTCAAGGATGATGCATCAGGGCGGGGAGTCGGTGAGGACCCCCAGGAAGCATACGGGGCTCTCTCAAGCCTTGCCTTTCTCCCACACACAGAAAGTGCCAGGGGAGAAGAGGGCTCTGGTGACTGAGAGGTACACGGGCGGGCTCTGGATGAGAAATCAGAGCAGGTGGCTGGCTAGACTCCATACCTTTACAGGCCTGAGAATGACTTGACGTCATTCCCGAGGAGGGCGGGGAAAGGGGGCATTTAGATATTAAAAGGTCACACTCTGAACCTGGGGCATGACTGTCCTGTGCTGGAAAAGCACATAAAATCCTGGGCTGCACTGAAAGATGTTCTCCAGACCATAAGAGCGAGAGCAAGAACAGAACAGGTTCAAATCCAACCTCGGGCAGTTCCTCACCCTGTGCTCGGCCAACGATTGCATTTATGAAGTGCTTGCAACATGCGACGCAGTGTTCCAGTGCATTACACGTCTTAACTCATTTAATCCTTTGGAGAACCCTATGAGATGAATAGTATTGTTATCCCCATTTTATAGATGAGAAAGCTGAGGCACAGAGACGTTAAGTAACTTACTCAAGGTCACACAGCTAGAAAGTAGTTGAGTCTGAAAATAAGATGTCATTCGATTAACCATGGCTTTTGCTTTTTTATTTTTAAGGGGTACCACTGTTCCCTGTTTTAAATACTAAAAGCAGTTGATTCGAATGCTATCATATTTATCTCTCACAAGAAAAAAGCAAAACAAAACATGCCAGTGAGTGGTTTCTTATTTATGTGGATCTCCTCTGACTTTCTGTTTGGCTTCAGCACAAAACCCAGTATCGCCTTCTGCTGAGAGCCAGGCCAGAGACGGATGCTGAGAACAGGAAGGGTGTGCAAGGATTCCTCTGGCTTCTCCCTTGCTTCTTACTGTTGCGGATACCAGGTGCCCAGTCCCGAGGACCCATGACGATGGAGGCTCTCCCCAAGGCCCTGGAGGTCGATGAGAAGTCTCCAGAATTCAAAGACCTGCTGCCCAGCCAGACGGCCAGCTCCCTGTGCATCAGTTCCAGAAGTGAGTCCGTCTGGACCGCCACCCCCCGGAGTAAATGGGAAATCTACCGCAAACCCATCATTATCATGTCGGTGGGAGGCGCCATCCTCCTCTTCGGCGTGGTCATCACCTGCTTGGCCTACACCCTGAAGCTGGGTGACAACAGCCTTAAGGTCCTTAAGATGACAGGGCCTGCCTTCCTGTCCCTGGGACTCATGATGCTGGTGTGCGGGCTGGTGTGGGTGCCCATCATCAAAAAGAAACAGAAGCAGAAACAGAAGTCAGTTTTCTTCCAGACTCTCAAGTCCTTCTTCCTGAATCGCTGATGGTGGCCTTGCCTTCTGCTCTCCCCGTCACCCTGCTGCCTCGACCAGGAGGAGATCTGACAACACCCAACATCCCCATCTTCTTGGTGGTGGTGGTGGTGGTGGTGGTGGAGGGGGTTTAGCCATAAGACCACCAGGCAAAGCCTCTTCCTGGCCCTGTGGGAGAGAGCTCAGGGCTCCACATGAAGCTGGGCAACACTGCTGGCTGGATCTCATTTCGTCTTTCTGATATTGCTATGCATCCCTTAATGCTGGCCATAGCCATCCCCTTCCATGGCTCATTCCCCACTCCTGCATCCAGGTGCCACTCATCGAACTCTCTCTGCTAAGCGCTATGCATGCTGGGAAATTCCTTGGGCGAGGCTGAGCCCCAAGGAGAACCTCATGTTTACACACATCAGAGTGCCCGAGCTGGACTCCCCGTTTTCATCCTTCTAGAACCCAAACTGACCCATGGAGGCCCTTCACAGAAGAGAGGGAAGACTGACTTCTGGCTCCCTGGGTTTGCCAACCTGGCTCACTCTCTGGGCCAGATACTGATTTGCATCTCAAGTGACAAGTCACAAGAGTGAAACATTCCAAAGAGTGAACAGTGGAGGGTGTCCAGGGAGAAACACTTTCCAAGAAGGCCCATTCCCCTCTGGAGAAGGCTCTGGGAGTCAGCCAGCTGAGGAAGTATAACTCCCAGCTACACAGTATTTACACCAGAGACCATGGGGGTGGACTGGGGGTGCCACAGTTTGACCTTCTAACACCTTCTCGTTGACTGTTCTCCCCTCTGAACTTGACAATTAGCATGGACAAGTGCATGTTGCCCTAACTTCCTCCTTCCCCCTACCTGCGCCTCTACCCCCAATTCTAGAACAGCAAGACGGAGACCTGCAGAGGGATTCTGTAAGATTGTTCTCTCCTTCGCCTCCATGGAGAACCAAAACCAAGATCGCATGCCACGTTTGAATGGTCTGTGGGTTTCCAGTGATAGGATTTGTTTTAGAAAATCCTATCTGCTTTCCCTCTCCCTACCCGCCAAACAAGCAAACATTTATTGGGTGCCCAACTCTGGGCCAGGCCCTGGGATGGGAACAGGCCAGACAAGGTCTGTGCTCTCATCTTCTTTCCAAAGCGAGAGATACAGCCAGGCCGTGGGGCCACTGGACCACCTGTGCTGAGCACTTTATGGGGGAAATGCGGCAGGTGTAGGAACACGGAGGGGGCATCTCACCCCAGACTGCGGAGGGGACAGAGAGGTTGCCAGAGACCGTGTCCTCCGAACAGAGAACAAAAGGAAAGATAAGAGCTAGCAAAGGGGGTAGGGGTGGAAGGCATTTTGGGCAGCAGGAAATAGAAGTTGGGTGGCAGGAGTGGGGGGCGTAACACAATTAGGAAACTGCACAGCACCTTCCCCTCTCTTTCTTGCTTCCCACCTGCCAGAGTGCCACCTCTCCGGGGGCCACACTGAGGTCACGGACTGGAAGGGAGGTTCCAGGGGACCCACCAAGCAGAGAGCACCCATGGGGCAAGTGTTCCCAGAACCTGGGGCTTCTGGTAGCAACCAGAGGCTCTTGGGTGACAGACCTGGAGGCTGCCCTAGGCCAGGCCAGAGGGCCAGTGGAGTGTGTTTGATAATAAGGTGTGAAGGGAGGGCATCCTGCACTAGAATCACCGTTGGTTTCCCTGGGGCTTCTGGGCCCGCCTCCCCTATCACCATGGCAATCTCTCTCTCTCTCTCTAATAAGCCGCCAGGTATCTCTATCCTTCCTGGTGGTTCCCTATGCTGAGTTAGAACCTCACCTAGTTCCCTCTGCATCATGGGAAATTCTGTGGAGGCAGGTACCTATGACGGGGGACACCCCATGCCCCACCCCCTCTAAGAAGCCAGAGTTTGGGGGAGCCTGTGGCCTTTGGGCTTCACCCAAAATGACCATGTCTCTCATCCAGACAGCGTGGCCGGGTCTTCTAGCTAACCTGTCCCCTGCACAAAGGTGGTCAAGACCAATCTGGTTGGCCGGGGTGGGGGGTGGGTTGCAAGGTCTTTATCACTAATTATGGTTCTAATGCGTCGAGTGGCTGGGCTTATAGATCATTTCCCTTTCTCTGACATGAACGCAGATTCAATATTGGCCCTATACTATCACTCTTATATTCCTGATGCTTTCTGAGACGGGAGCAAATGGGGTAGACTCCCAGCGAGCTGCCTGGGAACTTCCCCATGCCTCCTGGGTCTCATGTCATCCACTCACAAGCTTGTGGTCTGGGCACAGTTGTGATGTCTCACTGGAAGGAAGTCTGGGGACAGCCGTGACTCTAGAAGGTACCCAAGGTCTGGATTCACCTTGCAATTTCCAGCAATACTTGCCCACATGCCCCGCCCCCCTCAGCTAGTGTCTCAGGAGGAATAATGATTTCGGAAAGCTCTCCAAGCCTCATCCATCCCCACCGGGATCCCCCATATGAGTGTGGACCAAGGAACAGGTCAGCATCACGCGGAGGGGCTTTTGCCAAAGACCATCACCGCACGGGAGCCTGGGGTATGAATGCACCTGCTCTGTAAATGCAGCCCAGATCAGATGCCACATTTCTGGGGAAAAGAAGCATCACCACCACAACTCCTTTGGCGCCCGTGGATCGGATGACAGGACCAGCATCCACGTGTTTGGTGAACTGGACTGTAAACTGCCCCCCCACCCCGCCCGTAGCTGTTCTGTTTGGGAGACTCTGATTTCATCTGAGTCCCAAAGGAACGGATGTAATGTTGAATTGTATTCTATTCCACAGTGTCTGCTGTGTTTTCATTCTGTTCCATCCACCAGGGAGTTCCAAGACCGTATCTACTAATTCATCCCTCTAAAATGCACCCCCTTACCACATGCCCTTCCCCGCAGCATGGCGGCAGGGGGAGAAAGGGGACGGTGGGGGTTTCCTGCGTGGGTCCTCAGGTGCCTCGAAGGACCTGATAGCCCCACACTGAGAGGCTGACACAGCGGGCAGAGCAGAAGCTCCTGACTCTTCCTTTCCCCACAAGCCCAGTATTGAGACCAAAAAGAGATATGAGAAAAGAACCTTCCAGAATGAATCAGTGGGCTGGGGTGAGGCAGGTGGCTACCTGGAGGTCAGCCCGTCGATGTCCCCATGAGAGCAAGCACGAGAAGAGGGGGCAGTGCAGCTCCCAGGACCCCCGTGGCCTCCCTCTGCCTCTTTCTTCCTTTGCTCCTGGTTCAGCCTCTTCTGCTTCTCCAAATCTTAAAGCCTGATCCTCTTCTACTGGGCGCCCCCCCCTCTCCGCCCCAGACTCACTGTGTCCTTCACTTCCCACCTGCTCTGACTTGCTCCGTCCTTAGAGGGAAAAGAAAGGACGGCTCTGAGTCTGGACAAACACACAGCGTTTTATTCCTCCTTCGGGTCCAACAGCTTTGTCAGACTCATGACACCCCATCCCCCCTGTCCCCTACACCCATCACTTTGTCGCTATCTCTAGCCCTTGGAGATCGGGGGTCCCTAGAAAACGACATCCCAGCCCCCCAAACGTGTCTAATACGAAATGTGCACAAGGGGATGGCCTGAGCACGTACCTGGTGGAGTTTCTGGGCCCTACCAGTGGAGGCCGTGGGAGCTGGGGTGGGGGGAGGGCCCTGAGAGGGGGCGGGAGGAGAGCAAAAGAGCAGTTGGCAAGGACACTCTGGAGTGGCCTCTGAAGAGCAGAGGAAGGGCCTGGGCTGAAAATGATGGGCATTTCTCGGGTGCTCACTGCATGCCGGGAACTGACCGAAGCACTCAGTCAGTAACTCACTTAATCCTTCCCAAACCCTGTTCTCAGGTGTACTGTTACCATCACCCCTGCCTTACAGATGGCATAAGGGAAGCTCGGGGACACCAAGTTAGGACAACATCAAGCCAGGATTGAAATCCAGATGGTCCGGTTCCTGAGGTCACACCCATTACCCCCACCCCATTCAGCTCTCCAGAGGCCCCAGGGTCGCTGTGGTGGGCTCAGGGCTGCAAGGCAAGGAGAAAAGCAGGAGTGCAGTTGGGGTCGGGGGACTGGCGGGGAGACAAACCAAGCAGGGGCCCAGAATGCCCCAGAACCAGGAAGGTGGCCAGGAGCCAGGAGGAGAGACAAAAGGAGCCACCAGCCAGGAACAGACCCAGCATGCTGAGCACCTCCTGAGAGCCAGGCATCATGCGAGGGGCAGTCACATGGTAGGGTCAGAGGCAGGAATTGGAGGGTCTCCGACAGTCAGCACAAGGTAACAGCATCAGAGCAGGGTGGCCTTGGTACCTCCAGCCTTTGTCCCATAGGCTAGGCTCTTCTGCTGACCAGCAGGAGGATCTGGAACCGGCTGACACTTTGGCTGTTATGTCCTCATCACAGGACAACTTCATAACCCCCTCAAAAGTTCAAGACCACCTCCCATGGGAGTGCTTAGAACCAAAGGATCTACGTCAAGGTCCAATGTCACTTTTGCAGGAAGCAAAGTGGCTGAGCTCCAAAGTTTCTGCAAGGAGAGGGGCTGGGGTCTTGTCCCCCTGTTTCTCAAAAGACCCTCCCTGCCTCTTCAAGACTAGAAAGGAGACCCTTGGGCGCCTGGGTGGCTCAGTTGGTTAAGCGACTGCTTTCGGCTCAGGTCATGATCCTGGAGTCCCTGGATCGAGTCCCGCATCGGGCTCCCTGCTCGGCAGGGAGTCTGCTTCTCCCTCTGACCCTCCTCCCTCTCCTGCTCTCTGTCTCTCATTCTCTCTCTCTCAAATAAATAAATAAAATCTTTAAAAAAAAAAAAAAGAAAGGAGACCCTGAGGAGCCTTGGGCCTGGTCCCTCTTTGACCCGGCTAAACTGGTGGCCACTCATCCAGGTCCTACCTTCTGCCCCGCCCCAGATCCCCGAGTCTGTGCTGTCCAGCACCCACGGGAGTGGCCAGTTCCCATCTGAGCTTTCTGTCTATGCAGACTGCTGTCCATGGCTCCAGGAGCTATGCCAACCCTGGCCCTGTGCCGCCCACTCCCTCGGGTCTCCAGTGGGGGCCTGCTCTACCTGAGGGACTCTGCTCACTTCTCCCTGGAGCGGCAGGTGCGGGAAGGAGGGGGTGTCCTGGTCAGATCTCCTACCTCAAAGAGAAAGAAGGCTCAGCAAGCGTCACCCCTCCCCCCCCGCCCCGGGAATGAAGACCATCTCCCACTGCCCAGCAGGGCCCTCCGGCAAAAGCACCACAGTGAGTGACTGGCAAGAATAGGATCAGCAGTTACCCACAGTCCCTCTGATAATCATGCAGACCAAGCTCGGCTCATCTTCCAGTGCTAAAGCAGTGTGGATGTAAGTAAGGGGCATTTTCCTGCAGGGCTGCAGGGGAGGGAGGCCCGGAAGGGGAGGGACGCAGGATTCTACTATGGCAGTATCTGTCTAACTCACTGACGGTGCGTAGGCTCTGATCTCTACTCAGACAGGGTCTCTGGATCTGGCCCTCGGGAGTAGCCGTTAGCCCAGCATTTCAGTCCCCCGAGCATGGACCGTGAGTCAGACATCGGATCTGGGGCTGAGGAGATGAGGATTCATGCTCAGACCTGGCAAGCAAGCAAGCTGGTCCTCAGAGGAGGGGGCTGAGGGTCACTGATTGTGGGGCAGTATGACAGGGCTGGAGGGAAGCAGGGGCGCTGTGGGAGGACAGAGGATGAGCCCCCGGGCCAACCCGGCCCCAGTCGGCCTTTCAAGTCTCTGGGATGGTGCTGTGCCAGGTGATCACATCGGGGGTGGGAAGGAGGAGACTGGACCCAGGGGACAGGAGTGGGGGTGCCCGGCTGGTTAGTGGGGGGGCTGGGGTGGGTAGGGAGGTTAGCACATAAAAAGCCACTCCCTCCCGATTATATTCACTACTCTATCTCACGGTCTTGGTTTTCACTGCTTCTTCCAAAACCTTTCCCTCACAGCCTCGAGTCGATTTCAAAGTCGCCACTTTTAAAGAACATGCTCGGGGTTGGGGGAGGGGAATCCCTTCCTCCATGTGACTACACTTCTGTCCTGAGACCCTCCCATCCAAAGAACGGCGGTGTGAGTCACCCTGTCCCGCTATGTTGGTCTCTCCACAGGTTCTGCCCTAGACCTCACCCGTCCTCATTCAAACACGTCTCTGAACGGTTTCTTGTTGACAGTGGCGTCAATTATCCTGTGTGCTGTGAGTCCCCAAATCTATCCCATTTGTCCCAATGCCATTGGACAACGCGTTAGCTCTCTATTGCTACTGTAAAAAAAGAGAAGAGAAGAAGAAAGAAAGAAAGAAAGAAAGAAAGAAAGAAAGAAAGAAAGAAAGAAAGAAAGAAAGAAAGAAAAAGGAAGGAAGGAAGGAAGGAAGGAAGGAAGGAAGGAAGAAAGAAAGAAAGAAAGAAAGAAAGAAAGAAAGAAAGAAAGAAAGAAAGAAAGAAAGAAAGAAAGAAAGAAAGAAAAAGGAAGGGAGGGAGGAAGGAAGGAAGGAAGGAAGGAAGGAAGGAAGGAAGAAA